>NC_136691.1:20504123-20769513 GCF_947650265.1 Symphodus melops
TTGTGCTCGTCATGGTTACAAACCAGGGACGTGTTTGTAGCTCTTCCCGAGGTGTGACAGCCAGCTGCTGCGGAGGATCCAGTCTCCATGAGACGCTCTCTCTGTGAGCAGTCGCACCGCGGTGGGGATCAGTCTCAGAGCGTCTCCATCCGCCAGATCCACCACTCCTCCAGAGAACACCTGGCCCTCATGCACCGCACTGCTCTGCAGCGCCCTCTGCAGGTCACTCAGACTCAGCGGACGACTCCTGTGGGTTAATCATTTCTCTAAACGTCAACACTTCTGGGACAAGCATTTTCATTTCGTTTGTTTTCATACACATCGAACTCAAGTTTTTGTCCGTTCGATGAATTGACAGGTTAAGCTGAGTTCAAGTCACTGATGTCAGTGATGCATTGCTCACCGTCTGCCCTGCAGGCTGAGGGTGTTCAGGCAGAACGAGAGGACCTGTCCGTCTCTGAGGACGGCTGAGAAGCACGAGTCCTCGGTGGAGAGGAGGGCTGAGGGGAAACCGTCGGGCCAGACTCCGGCACACAGCAGCCCGCTGCCCCAGTCCTCCGTGTCCAGGATGGATAAGTGCTGCTCGATCACCTGCTGGGCTTGCTGCAGGGAAAACAATGCACTGAATTTCAATCAAAATTTATTTTTTAATAAAATCACCTCCCTCGCTGGATGAACTCAACAGAAGCAGAGAGCAGGTATAAAGACAGCCATGTTTTGACAAGTGAGCAGGAGATTAAGGAGGCTCTCGTAGGGGGGAGTTGATACCTTTTGGTTGGCGGTGGTGCGCTGGCAGTGCAGGTAGGCCTCTCCACATGCATGCTGCAGGGCGCTGGGTAGATCGACCCCTCTCTGCAGCTGACAGGACAGCAGGGTGGCAGCGTGGAGGAGGGAGGCCAGCGATGAGGCTGGGGAGTCTGAAAGATCGAAGGCTGTTACTGACTCTGCAGACTGACTGACGGGGGTGCAAATTCATTCAGTCAAGTGTTTACCCCAGATGGCAGATTTGATGCCTTTGTGTATCTCGATCAGCAGCTCGCACACACAGTCCCCGGTCACCCCTGCAGTGTGGAGCAGAGTCTTCAGGTCCAGCGAGTCCCAGCAGACCCCCTCATGTTCCCCAGGGATGTAGATCTCAACCCCTCTGTTCCTCATGGCTCTGGAGAGCTCTCCGTGCACGGCGTCCATGGTTAGGAACAATCTGCACACACACACACACACACAGTTGAGCGTGGACTTCTTTAGTGACTCAGACTCAACGAGAGGTCGATCCAGTTCTACCTGAAGTTAGGGTGTGGGGTGATTTGGGGGGTCTTCCCGTCTATGACGCCTCGTTCGTTGATGGTGAGAGACCCGCCGGGCTCCAGCAGAGCATTGAGACGATCCAGGACGGAAGCACTGCACAGAAAGCACATCATCACTACATGCTGATTTACTTGTATAACTCCAGAGGGCTTTTTACGGTCTGACTCTGGTTATCTCACTCACCATCATTCACAGCTATTATCACTTCGCTTCTTAAACTGATGCCATGGCAAACAGAGTGTTGTGTTGACTTTATAAATCGACACATATAGGAGGCACAGTGGTTAACAATGAAAGCACATCACATGCCTGCTTTGTATGAAAGTCATGCTGTTCTAAATGATGACAGTATGACAGTACGCTCTACAGCTGTTCTCACATATGCACTGCTGAAAAGATCTAAATAATGACAATGTTTGTCTTTATACCAACGAACATCCACAGAATCACAACATGAACTGAAGAGCGGAGCGATGGTAGCGCTCATGCAGTCTGTGCACTGATGTCTGTCACAGTATAGGAACCTCACTCTCCCTCCTGCTGGCTCGAGCTGAATACTCCGGAGAGAAAACATCGAGCCGTGTACGAGTCGCTGCACTTTTTCTGACCTGCAGAAGTTGACGTTGTCCATAAGCAGCCAGTCGCCGGCCTGCAGAGCCTGAACCAGCATCCCGTCCAGCCACTCGAAGCCTCCGTTCGTCCATCCGTCCTCCAGCTGAGCCAGACGCTCCTTCAGCAGCGTGAAGTCCTTCTGCAGTTTGGACATGTCTGCAGGAGAAAAAGGCACTCTTCAACACCAAGCCCATTGGAGAGAACGCGTCATCGAGGTGTGTTGGTGCGTTCCCGAGCTGCTCACCGGTGAACACTTTGAGCTTGGTGTTGAGTTTCTGCAGCAGCAGGATGATGACCTCCAGCTTGTTCAGAGCCTCCGAGTTCACGGCTCCCCCGCTCCTCTGCAGCCCCTCCTCCTTCAGCCAGCGACAGAACAGACCCCACGTCTGCAGCAGGAACTCCGTGTCCTGCACGCCCACGTCCAGAGACATCAGGCCCCGCCTTATCACCATGGCAACTATGTAGTCCACGCTCTCCAGCACCTGTTGCCACGGCCGCATGATATCCAGCTGGAACGAGGGGTTAAAGTGTTGAGCGGCGTGGTCTGGTGTTTTGAGGTGATAACAGAAGGGGATCAGAGATGCTGGTTACCTGTTCGAAGCCTCCCAGCAGCTCCGTGGTGTCCATGGCGCTGTTCATGGCCATCACCCGGAGCCGGTGTCCCGTCAGCAGAGCCAGCAGCCTCACCAGGCTGGTCTTCCCGCTGGCAGTGGGGCCGACCAGTATGCTCATCCAGCCCATCTGCACGCACTTCATCAGGGACTCCAGGGGCCGCAGCGCCTGGTGAGTGATGGACAGCGGCGGGTCGAGGGCCACGGGGGCTCCGCCGCTGCGCTGCAGGACGGAGAAACCCACCTGTAGGGGAGGAGAAACCCTTCGATTGTCCGTAAAATTCTCAAACATCGTCAGAGTGAAAACCGGGACTAATGTGTTTCTACAAACCTGCAGGTTGAGCGGCGTGATGTGAAACTCTCGGGAGCCGCTGTAAGGCTCAAAGTCCTCGCCAAACACCTTCCTGAACACGGACAGCACCTGCAGGGAACAGCGGAGAGGAGCGCTTACAAGGAACGTCTTCATAAGAAAAGTCACTTACATGTAAGAAAGGGATCATCTGGTGTACCTGAGCTTTGTCAGCCTCCGTCCTCATCCTGTCAGCATACACCAGGGCCACGTGCTGACCCGGGTTAAAGAACCCCGGGGATTGGTCAGCCTGCATCAGCTGACACCATCGAAACATGTCCCGCAGGTTGAACTCCCAGGGGCTCCCTCTCTGACCCCACCGCCGCTCCACACACACCTCCTGAACCAGCTGTTGGAGGGAGGAGAAGCTCCCTTAAGTTAAACACCGTCCCTGACAGACGAGCTGCCGGCAGCTTCAATCACTGTTTGTCTGATTCAGTTTATTAGAGGAGAAAAAGAGAAGCATACCCTGTTACTGAACTCCACCATCTTAGCGATGATTTCCTTATCTATGTTGGGGAAAATCGAGTCTCCAATGAACTCCATGTCTTTGTTGGTGAGCTGGTCCACAAACACCTGAGAACAAAAAAGGTGAAAGTGAGGATGAACAAAGATCTCAGCACGTTTTCACTGTGTCATGAAGACACAGGACAAAACTCCAGGATCAATCGTTCAGGTTTGAAAGGATAAAGTGGGAATCAAGTTTAAAGACAACAGCTGCTAACATCGTTTGCATGATGAACGCCGTCTAAAACCGAATTTATTCAGTCTGACTTTTATCAACTTCTTGATCATGTCATTGACTCCCCCTCTCTCTCCACCTTCTACAAACTCACCTGTCCAACATGGCCTCCGACCCTCCTGCTCTATGTCAGTGTTTCCTTGTTTTCTGTTTGATTGAGACACTTTGTTAAATGTCTCTGAGTATCCACAAAAACACTTTCAAAAGTCAAAAGTATTATAATTATTATTATTATGATTATTATTTATCCATATCGCTGTTCTACTTTACTCTGAAATGAACATTTAACAGTTTCATTCATGGTTTTTATTTATTCTTTATTGATGCATTATAAATGTGTTTTTAATATACTTCAATTAAATTCTTAAACTAAATTAATTAAACTATAACAATATTATATTCTCTTTTTTTTTTTTTTTTTTTAAAGATTTGTTTTTGGCCTTTTTTGATAGAGGATAGTGGATAGAGTCGGAAAGGGGGAGAGAGTGGGGAGAGACATGCGGGAAGGTGGCCACAGGCCGGACGCGAACCCGGGCCGCCCGCGCGAGGAGCGAGGCCTCGCAACATGGTACGCGCGCTGTCGCTGCCGCTGAGCTATCGGCGCCCCCTATATTCTCTTTTTTAATACAGTTTTGAATGCTTCCTGTGTTTTCATTTGCTGATCCAGCTTTACTTTATTCATGAGTCTGGATTCATCTCGGAAATTTTGATCAATTTTCCGCATCTTTGCAAAGCACTTTGAATTCAAATGTAATTGTCTGAAAGGGGTTTTATAAATAAAGTTTAATGGATTGATGTTGTTGTAAAACTCATATTGACCACATGAAGTTAAAGCGCGTCACTGACGTGTTTAGAAAAGGACGGTAACAGTTTCCTTGTGACAAAATAAAAGAAAACCCTTCGATCTGATGACGGACGTTCAATAAAGAAACTCCATTAACACGAGACACTTGACACATCTATCGCCCCCTGTGGCCAACGTGTGTATTACAACAACACCATCCGCAATGTCTTTTTTCAGCTGTCTGTTTTCTTGAATAGTTTTCCAGAAAAAAAAGAAAAAAAATCTACATATTTATTTAAAGCAAATAATGAAAGAATAGGAAAAACAATGCTAAAAAAGCTTCTTATTTAAGAGAGCAAAAAAAGAGAAAGAGGAGAAAACAATTGAGACTCAAACACATCATTTCTATTCTCACTCGACTCTAAAGGTTCCTCTAAAGAGAGGATCCAGAGAGGATCTTTAAAAGCCACAATCACTGAAAGAACTGTTTCTATAAAAGCATGTCAAAGTATATGAGAGTATTCTTAAATCACCTCGACTGCTCCTTACCTGAGTGAATCTGTTGAGGAAGGATTTGGGCAGCCCTTTACGTCCTCCGCCTTGAGTGAAAGGATTCTGGCAGCCGAAGATTTTTGTCTTCTCGTGCTGAACCTGGAAGCTCATTCCCAGTTCAGGAATGTAGATCTCTGCTCGGTGATCGAAGCAGGCGTTCAGACCCTCCAACACCGACTGAGAGGCCAGGTTCAGCTGTCGGTCGGTTTAATACAGCATCATCAGATTACATTTTATTTTAATGAAGATTTGAAGAAATAAAGAAAAAAAGAAAATAAAGCATCACACTAATTGTTCTGACCTCGTCCAGGACCACCCAGTGGCCAGCCTTCAAAGCAGCCAACAGGGGGCCGTCTCGCCACGCAAACTCTCCTCCCTTCCCGCCCTCCACTGGGAGATCAGTCCCAAACAGATCAGTCACATCCTGCCAGAGAGGAAACGTCATCAGTAACAGAGCCTTGATGTTTAAAACTGGTTCAGGATCTCAGCTCAGCAGTTTTCACTCACGCATCCCTGTCCCCTTCTTCTTGTTTACTACAAGGATTACTGTCGTCTTTCCCTGTCAGACGGGAGGAGGCCTCCTGAGGCAGGACATTACGTGAACAAGAAAAGTTCAGGAGACTCTCAGGAGTGTTGTGCATGTTTGAACAAGGCTTTAGTCTTTTTCACAGATGCCTCTTTTCTGACAGGTCCGTTTTAGGGCTCAGTGCCTAATCCAGAACCAGGTCTCTGGCTCTCAGCCTGAAAAAACACCAACTCCTTCATAATTTAAGGGAACTGCTTCAGTTTGGGGCGGGGATAGAGTGACCATAATAACCTCTGCAACGACCACGCTTTGGAAGTGACTGTGGCCTAGACGTCTTCTGTCACTGCTAAGTTTGATTTGGAAAGAGTTTCAGTCAGCTGTTAATTTCTCGTGAGAACGTTGAGCGTCAAACATAACGACCTTACCGTCTGCTCCGACAGGTTGATCCTGACCAGCTGGTTCCCTGAAGCTTTGGCCAGCGCTGACACCAGACTGGTCTTCCCCACGCCCGGTGATCCCTCCAGCAGCACGGGCCTCTGCAGCTTCAACGCCCGCAGCAGCCTCTGAGCGTTCACCGCCGTGGTCCCCGCCGCCATGGCGTAGTCGGATAGGTCACGACTCTCAGTCCGAGGCCCTGTGCGCGCAGACAGAGTGCAGTAAACTGAGTGTTTTATGTAGTCCATTAAATTATGTGTCTGAATAAATGAAAATCATATCATACCTAAGGCGATGTAGAACGGGTCAATGCCGAAGAAGTCCTCCCCCCACTGGGGCTCCCTCTGCAGGCTGCTGTCGTAGACTCTAAGGGCGTCCAGCGCCTCCTGATCCAGTTTGGTCATCTTACTGAGCCGCTGCTGCAGGAAACCCAGACACAGCCTGCGTGCCAGCAGGGCGCCGTCTGCACACGACACTGTGGTTCCTGCAGGCGAAAAGAGTCTCAAATTCGATTCCACCTTTGACAGTAAATCTCTTTCAAGCAGAGCGAATCGATCAGCTCACCCGAGCCGATGCCGTCTATGTACACCAAGCACGCGGCGTGGATGAAGGCGGTCACGGTGTCCAGTCTGAGGTCCCACTCGGCTTCTTCTTCGTCCTCCAGGGCGCCCATCGTCATGAAGCCGTCCTCGTCGCGCTCGCACACGGCGTTCATGAAGTTCACCCAGGACAGGATGTCTCTGACGCTCAGGATGCAGCGCCGGCCGAAGTCCTGCCGCGTCAGCCACTCGATGAAGTCCAGCATCAGCTCTGCGATGTCGCCGCCTGCGTTTCACACCAAAAGACCCACGTCAGCAATATCCTCTAAATACTCTCCTCATGTGAGGAAAGGCCAGTTTATCACCGATAACAAATAAGAAACAGGTTCTCGGCATTTACGAGATTCTAGGTGACATCAATGAAGCACAAAGCAGCAGGTTTTATCTGTGGGCTGATTTACCATCGAGGGAGAGTCCTGAGCGCAGGTTGTGTTGGACGATGTGAACCAGGTCACTGCGGCCGTTGCTCTGAGGACACCAGATCTCGGTGAAACGGTTCCTGAGGGCGGGGGAGAGCTGTCCAAGAGCAGACACACAAACAACAATCAGGCTCCATCAACACTCAGCTCTGATCTGAACACATTTAGACGTTGAAAAAGATTCATCATTGGTGCATTTTTTATTCACTTTGACTTGAAATCAGTTCCTGTAAATACAAAAAACTGTCTCTTTTGAAGGCAGCAGGTCAGATTTTATCAGCACTTTTATTCCGCCTGCAGCTGCAGAACTCTTCCATCAGTAGAGACACATTCTGTTTAACGTACCTCCTTCTTTCCAAAGTCTCCTCCGGGGTTCATGGTGGCAACCAGACGGAAACCTCCAGTCGCTCTGATCAGCTCCACGTCGTCGTCGTCTCCGCTGCCCTTCTCTGCCAGCACGAGGGACTTCTCCGTCTCCAAAACACTGAAAACAAACACAGCACTCTGTGACGGGCGGTCACTGTTTGCAACAGACCGGCTGTGTTCTCATGGAGCTTCTGAACTCATAAAAATGCAGAATAAACAAATATACTGAAGTGTAAAACAAGTCAACTTTTTGGCACTATGAACTCTGAGCTCTAAATCTTTAACTCCACTCTTCTCCTCTGTCGCCCCCTGCTGGTGAAACGAACTACCAAACTCCATTTGACCTGTCCCTTTGCTCCTTTAAGGAAAAGCTAAAGACCCGACTCTTTCATGAAAACCTACGACCTTAATGATGCTGATGATGACGATGGGTTTGTCAGATAATGATGATGATGATGATGATACTCATGATGCTTTTGATGCTGATTCGAACTTTCAGTTGGGGATGTTGTGCTCCGCCTCCGGTCACTTCCTGTCAGCACCGTTCGATCACACTTAACGCTGTTTGTTTTACTGACGTTGGTTCCTCCTCTACAGATCCCTGCTTGTGTTGTACTTACTCTCTGATGATGTTTGTCACTTTCAGTAAAAGAGTGAATTGTAAAACTCATCCGTAATCCTTATTATAGCCCTTTGCTTTATCTTACATCTTCCTGCTAGTGTTGTCAGGATACATTCATTTTAAACTTCGGACATAACGCAGGCAGAAAAAGGTGACAAGTTTGATGTCTGAACTTGTGGACTTGTTAAATGTGGCTTCAAAGTGAAAGAAGTGATCAAAGGGGGAGCAGCGTGTTTGTTTTTCATCACACGAAGCAGTCAGCGTGCTGTTCATAAATACCTTCTGCTAAAGCCACTTCAGTGTGTGAAATGCCCTGAAAATCAACGTTTGAGTAGATAACTGGCACAGTCATTAAAAGAGACTCACATGATGGAAAGATTGAGCTTCTTATTCAGATTAAGACGAAGCAAAATGGTCAAAATGAAAACAATATTTGACAGATTAATAGTGAAGGTGTTTGCAGGTTTTGCCCTTCTCAAAATGTTTATAAAAAAAGTGTAAAGTAAATATAAATATGTTTTTGGAGCCGTCATCTTCTGACAGTTAACACGTGACTCAGGACTGACTCAGTGTGCTTAAACTCATAACAACGAGAAGACGTGACCCTCTCCTGCATCTTTACCTGTTGAGTCTCTCCAGCACCGAGTCGTCTGCCAGAGAGATCTCGTCCATGAGAAACACTCCTCCCTCCCTCATGGCCAGAACCAGAGGACCATCATGCCACTGAAACAGCCGGCTGTCCTCTCCAGCAGTCTGCAATAAAAACAAATCAAACACACACTAGCTGTAAAGTTTGAAGAGTAGTTTTTATATTTGCTCAAAGGGCTCTCTTCCTGTTTATATATCCACACAGCTCTGAGTGCTCAGTACCTGATGTGTGTGTCTGACGGGCCTCAGGCCTCCCAGGAAGTCAGACGTCTCCATGTGAAGGTGACAATTCACAGAGAAAAACTTTTGTCCTGCCAGAGCTGCAAACAGCTGGCAGATTGTCGTCTTTCCACAACTGGAGAGGGGACAGACAGAAGACCGGTCACTGAAAACAATCCTTTTTAAAAACTCATTCCAAGGTGTGTGTGTGTGTGTGTGTGTGAGGAAAGGTTTGAAGAATACACGCCTGCGTGTGGACTAAGCCTAAAGCTCACCCGGTGTCTCCTACGAGCAGGACCGACTCTCCGAATCGGAGCGCTCGTCCCACCAGCACGGCTAATCTCCTCATGCTGTGCGTCCACACCACGTGTCGAAACTCCTCCGGTACTCCAGCGATGCTGTCGATGAAGGGACCTGTCCAATCAGAGAAAACAATGTTCATCAGACGAGCTGCCTTCAATCTCTCGGTTTACAATCAAGACATATAGAGCAAGTATCTTTATTCAAACTTCAAAGATCACAAAGGAAAAACACTGAAAAATGAAAGATAGATCATCATTGAAAACAGATTCGGGACACTGAAGAAGTGCATCAGAATGAGTGCATTAGAGTAGTGGATATATATATATATATATATATAGTATCCAGATGTTGATGACAGAGGGAGGGGTTGTGTTACACTCACTGAACTGGCTGTTGACCTGTTTCTTAGAGAACAGGTTTTCAGGGTTCACCGTCCGTTTGAAGCGTTTCTCCAGGATGGAGAGGATGACGGACTCTTCCTCGGGTTTCCTCACACGTCCCGCCAGCAGCATGTACCCTGATGAAGAGGACAGCAGCTTCATTGAAAGGCCTCCATCATAATCGTTCACACATTAACATCTGAGGAACTTTCTGGGAGCGCTCACCGTCGTCAGCCAAATGCTGCAGCCAGTCCTGAGAGTCCTCGCTCTGCTGCTCCAGCCTGTACCGGTCTGCCCAGCGAAACAGATCCCTGAGGGTGATGAAGCCGTGTTTCCCCGCAAACACAGAAGATCCCCGACGCAAGGACTAGAGAAGGGAAACACATTTCACACGAGTGTTGAAGATCGCTAAGATCAGGTAGGACATCTGTAGAAATGAGCAGCATGGAGGAGCTCTCAATAAGTATCTGCAGTGTCTGGTTACCTGCAGGTCTTGCATGACTTTGACCAGCTTGCTGCAGTAGGACGGAGGCAGGCTGCACCTCTGATGGAGGATGGTCTCCAGCTCTCCACTGGGCAGCTCGTCAAAGTGAAGCTCGACAAAGCGGTTCCTAAAAGCTCTGGAGAGAACCTGGAGAAAAAGGAAGTGGGCGGGGTTAGTTTCCTGTACGATTTAATATTTTGTTTGACAGACACAGGAGTGTAAATGTTGTTTTACTTTGACAAATTGAACAAAATAAAATATTCCCACATCTTCTATTTGAAGCACATCATGAGGTTTATTTATTTCTAGAGATGTTAATTAAGTCTTCGGCGTATTGTGGATGTTTTGTAGTTTTTGATGACGTGACGGCTCTGTAGTGTCTGAGAGATTTAAAGAGAAACATAGCTATAGTCGCGTTAGCGCTGTCACAGCTCAATAAAAGAACGCTTGGCTGCTAAAATTAAAGTTTCTTTGTTTTTTTCTTTGTCTATGTGTGGGATGAACTTGATGTACAAGACAATATAAACTGTTTATATTTCTATTTGGATTTTAGAAAATTTCCCTTTGTGGCAAAATAAAGAATCTGAACTGTGTTTGCTATTCTAAAGGCTCCGCCTCCTTAGAGTGACAAATTCAACAAGACATCCTCACACATTTGGTGTCGGTACTGACTATCAATATAAAAGGTCACATATAATACTTCTTTTAGAAGTTTTAAAAAAGTGTACTCGCTCCCCAAAACATGTGTGTGAAGTGTGTTGTTGTAAATCCACTCTGATCCTGTATGTGATCATGTCTATAAACTCTATTTCAGCCCTGATCAGAACAGGCTGTTTCTGTGTCTGTAGCTTTAAATATGTAAATGAGCTGTGTTTGGCCACGCCCCCTCTCTGGAAGGACTCGGGTGGGTGGCTCAGGCTTTCTTGCACCATACGTTGTTTAAAGTTGGGGGTGACTACAAAGTGAAAAGTGGAGCAAGTAAAAGACAGGGAGGATGAACTGTTCTTATAGTTGTGGGGTTTGTAGACGGCCGAGGGACACAAACATGGTGAAGTAAGTGTTAAAGATTCTGCCAATCTGTCGAGGAGCGATACATTTCAAACTCAGTCTGACCAAAGTGAACTGGAGGTGATCCCCCTGTAACCACACCATCATGTACAGTAAAACCCTCTCAGACTGAATGAGTGACGTACCTTTCTCCCTCCGTAGAGACCAGGGGGATTCTGGGTAGCAAACAGCATGAATCTGGGGTGAGCTTTGATGACTTCCTGTGTCTCAGCCACAAAAAGCTCCCTGTTGTCATCCAGGAGTCGGTTGAGAGCCTCCAGGACGTCAGTGGGGGCGAGATTCAGCTCATCCAGGATGATCCAGTAGCCTTTTCTCATGGCGTCGATCAGAACACCTGCAGCACAAACAGGAGACACCAAACTAGTAAGCACGGAGTGCTAGTGGGTTATAAAACCCTCCACCAGCAAGTCTGCACCGATGTCAACTTCCAGGTCACGTGTCACGTCTATTGCGTCCGGTCATCACCGAAAAACAACCTATACAAACGTAAGTTCAAACACTGCTCCAACTAAGATGGACATTTAATACCGTCATACAGACGTTAACAACTCTGCATGTATACTGAGGATCACACTGACTCCTCTTTGTTTATTTATGAAATGTTTTATATTTAGGTCTACAGGGACTGTTGCACAAACTAAATAATATTTAATCATGTTTCAGAAAACTTCTCATTTATTTCTTACTTTACAACTTTTGATGTCTTTGTAAAATCTCAATAAAAACAAAATATAAAAGGTTTCACTGCTCTGATGTTTATCATTAGTATCCTTGTCTGTGTATTCATTTAAGACAACCTGTTGTATGAATTTACAATAAATTAACTGAAAATTACATATTAATTACAACAAAACAAGTTAATGTATATTTAAAGAAAGCCATTCCTGCACAATGCTGCATAGAAACCATGGCAACACACACTTCCTGTTTCCACCTGAGAGAGTGAAGTTTGTCCCAAAGCCTGCTGCTGTGTTTCTACCTACACCTGTATGGAGGGGACTTCATTCAGCTGCGAGTGTGACTCTAACGGAGTGCACTCCGTCACGGAGGCCGAGGGTGTCGGGGTCAGTTTGAAAAGATCTCGTACCCTCTTTGAACACCAGCTTCCCCCGCTCGTCGGATGAGTAGCAGCCGATGTACTCCTGGATGTCGGTGTGCTCGTGGTTGTTGATCCTCACACACTGGTTTCCTGTAGCTGCAGCCAGCCAGCGGATCAGACTGGTCTTCCCCACAGACGTCTCTCCCTGGATCAGCACTGGGTGAGTCCTGCGGAGCCAAGAAAAGTGAGTGAGGACTTCTGGTGTGTTCAGTGTTGTTGCAGCCAAATCAACCAGAGAAGAATGACGAGGAGCATAAAGCATCAACAGAAGAGCTGAACACAGAAATGTATTCATCAAATGCTCAGAGAAAAATAACAAATGATCTCAAATAATAAGTAATAAAATAGTTATAAACTAACTTCCTGGATTTCCCCCCCAAGAGATATTTGAAGCTGAGAATCGCTGCAGGATTTGAGCCTAATCTAGACCTGATTTTTGTTTTTCTTTAATTCAGACCAACTTCAGGAAGGTCTGTGATTTCATTAAACTGAAACTAAGTTTGCAGAGTGTTTTTTTTAAAAGTACAAACACTAGCAGAGTTAAACTGGGATACAATATTGGTTTCAAATCCAGTGACGTTGATAACTTATCTATTACAATGGTGACAAAAACAACAGAAGTTTGAGACACCAGCAGTGTTTTTAACAGGCTGATCTGGTGTTGATGGATTCTTTCCTGTCCTTCACACCTGCTTTTTCACAGCCTTTATTTGAAGCTCTTAACGGGTCATTGGCCTGATGGAGATGTGGTTCATGTATTATCAAAGCGTTGGCTGTGATGGGAGATCTTTTCACTTCTGACCAGCCAACATCCCGAGTCAGACATCACTAATGCTCTGCCTCTGAAATTGATCTGAGCCCATCAGGTCGCTCACTGCGGCGGGATTCATTCCAACCAAACTTTTGTCCCCATGCACTCGGACACAACATTCCTAAAGTGCCAGATTGAGCTCTGCCAAAATGTCCGTCTGGACATTCGTCGATGAGCCCAATTGATTTAAAATCACGGGCAGGGGGTCAGGCTGTGTTCCTACCCCGCAGACACCACTCTGGCGAGGTCACGGAGGTTCAGTTTGACCGAGGCCGTGAGGATGTAGCTCGGGTCCAGAGCCGGCTCCATCTCCCCCTGAGACACCCAGTACCCCTCCACGTCCACACACGGCCGTCCTGAGGGCGCCGGGATGGGCTGCAGGAAATGAGACGGAGAGCGACCACATTATCTCACAGATAGATTGATGTTTCTAAAGGACTACAGTCTAAAAAAGATTTTTAATCCGACAGGTCCTGTGACATGTAAGGGATGCTGATTATTACAGGAGGTCCATCGCACAATGAAGCTTTATAAGGACAGCCAGTTCAGTGAATGAAAGCTAACAGTCTGCTTGTCTTACAGCCTCACACTGCTGCCTTTCAACATTTATGAAACGCTGTGTCCCGTTCCCTCAGGGGCCAGGAGGTTACGTGTTTGTGAGCATACAGAAGTAAAAACGCAGCTTTGTGTGTGGAAGTGGCTCCTACTTGTTTAAGACACTTTGTGTTCCCCAGCAGGATGTGCTGACAGACCAGCTTCTGGACCAGAGGGTGAGAACTTCTATCCAGCTGAGTCAGGAAGCTCAGGCAGAAACCCTGCAGGCGAGAAAGAGGGAGAAACTTCAGTCTGCAGCCACACTTTGGAGAGAAAAGTGGTTTTCTTTAGTGTTGTAGTGGATTCCCTCGAACCTCATAGAGCGAGCGCTGCACGCTGATGCAGGGGTTTGCTGCCACGTACTTCAGAGCCCTGCACAGAGTGCGCAGGCTGTAGTGTGGTCTGTGACCCGTCCCGTCCACCAGGCGGGAGTTCGCCTCCTTTCGTACCGCCAAGTAAAAACTGCTCAGAAAGAAAGTGACGGAAACATTTGTGAGGTTTTTTTTTTCATATCCAGCATAAAGCACCAAAAAGCTGCAAAAAAAGTGGATCTTTTTGTTGCTCCCAGATTATCTGGATTCAATAAACTACAGTCCCATGTAGGGTTGTAGTCCAGACCACACTGACTGAGACTAAGACGCGTCACCCACTTGACAGTAACACAGAGAAGGGTGTAGCCATAATGAGAGAAAACATGTTTTATTATAAATGAATTGAAGTTCTTATCTTTTAGAAAGAGGAGTTTTCCTTCTAACCACAGGAATGTCGTAGAAAACCATGATCGCTCTTAATTTAAAGAGCATATTGCAGGTTAAAAATTTTTTTTAATTAATATTTTATATAGTCTGTTTATGGCTGTAAAATAAGTAGGTTATTTTTTTAATATGTTCTACAACACATAAGTGCTCTAATTTAGAGGAGAAAGTGGCTGTTTTTAGCGTAGCCGTTTAGAACGCGCTTTTTCTTCAACAACGCGTCATGTGACGTAACATAAGGGAGTCGCGTTCCGTTACTCTGCTTTGATCGGCTTTATGCGTCAGTGTATGAATGAATGAATGAAGCCTTTATTGCCCCTGGGGGAACTTGTCTTGCACTGAGAGCATAAAACATTTTACAAACAAACATTTAGAAGGCAGCACAAAAGAATTAAAGCACAAAAAACAGGCTAAAACATGATTAAAGAGGAGTAATGATACGTGGTAGTGAGTGAGAATAGACAGGATGCCTCCCTGCAATAGTTTGTAATTTGCGCGGCGCACATTCAGGTGCATAGTGTAAGTGGCTTGATTATTCAAAGTGTGTTTTGGTGAATTATTCCCACAACCTCAGAAACCATCGAACACACACGTTGAATATTTCGGCATCAGACACAAAAGCGTTTCCTTATTAATGATTTAAATCTCTGGGTGTTTAACATCAAATATTATATACGCAGACAGAAAGCGTTTAATGATTTGATCTGCTGGAATCCTCTGTTATATTCTCTAGTGTGAGCGTAACAGACACCGGACAGTCTGTATTAATATATGTAGTCATACGATTTATTATAAATCCAACTCTGTTGCAAGAGAGCGCGTGTGTGTGTGTGTGTGTGTGTGTGTGTGTGTGTGTGTGTGTGTGTGTGTGTGTGTGTGTGTGTGTGTGTGTGTGTGTGTGTGTGTGTGTGTGTGTGTGTGTGTGTGTGTGTGTGTGTGCGCAGTGGGGAAAGAAGGAACGCGCAGTTTGGAAACAAACAGAAACACAAGCTTTACTTCTGTCGGTCCTTTATCCCATTAAAACTTTAAACTTTTTGTAGTAGCCTAATATATGTGCACGTATTAAACTGTGGAGTGTGTGCGCTGTTGTGCATGTTTGTGTGGATTACGTGCGCTGTGAACTCACGTCAGGAGAATCCTACACCACACACTGTATTTTCTATTACAACGTGAGCACTGGGCTGCATGAGGAATAAACAATAAAGATATAGTGCTGCATTTGCACAGGCCGTGTAATCGGGTTCTATGTCTGTCTGTCTCTCTCTCTCTCTCTCTCTCTCTCTCGCGCGCGCACAGCGCGGCACCGTAATACGTTGTACAGATTTGCCGTTTTTACGAGCAACTCCCATACAATGTAAAGGTGAATGATCGGCACTTGCACCTTCTACAAATTGTTTTTTAATTGATTGAATGTGATTACAAACTTTACATATGCTGATGTGAACACAGCACTCGCCCATATATGGCGAGCTGACACCTGTCACTTAGCAGGACGCCTGCTCCGGGTCTCTCCTCACACCACAACTTCTCTTCTCTTCTCTTCTCTCCTGAGGCCGTTATTCCTCTAATCCTGCCTGTTTCTGCTCTCTATCACATCTAACAGGTTCAGAATAATAAGCCAGTGGACCATTATATGTAAAGGAATACATATTTTCTTCCTATTTATTGACGGGAGTGACACTCGGATCCATGATTTTCTATGTTAAACAGACGGGGATTCAGCGGGACTCCCTTACGTTACGTCACAGCCGAATGCGGAAGTAAAAAGCAAAGACGTGCGAACACGTACTAAAACGTCTCCAGGAGACCCTGTGGGTTATTAATTTCAGAATTTCTTTAAAAACAGTATTGTTAACGTATTTTCCTATGATTAGTTAAGTTTTGTCTTTAACCTGCAATATGCTCTTTAAAAGTCTGCCAAGTCTGAGCAGTAATGATCAATCACTTTACAGCTGTTTGCTGTTTTAAGTTGATCTCTTTTTACAGATTTTGCATTTTTTTTTAACCAAATCCAAAGTGTTCAAAGTGAAAAAAGGATTTGGCTTGCCTTTAAACACATATCTCTACTCTAGATCATACGCAGGTATGACTCTGATACATGTCAGAGCGTAGTAGAAGATTTATTAGTGTCCAACCTGTCATGACTTCACATATTGTTGCTTTTAAACGATAACTGCACTTCAACCCAGACACACATCCTGAATCATGGTCAAACTTGGCTCCCTGGTTCCAGGAGTTCTTTACTTGCACCTTTACTGCTGTGCAATCTGTGAAAAGGTTTTAGGACACGCCCCTTTTTCAGGAAATGAATATATGCATTTGTCTTTTACTGATTCATTATTGTTGTGTTAAATCCCAAAATCTAGATGTGTGCTGACTTGACGTTTGCTCTGTGAGAACCGACCTGATGATGCCACTGATGACGTTTCTGTGTGAGTTCAAACCCTTCAGGTAGTCGGAGACCAGAATCCGCAGGTCCCCCTCGTTCTCCAGCTCCTCCACGTACAGCTCAGTGAACCTGGAACACATTTCATCTGATTTATTTAAAGTTCTTCATGAGTGTCATTTCTGTGTGAGTTAATGGATTCATATCTTGATGTCATATGAAGGTAATGAGATAAAGACTTGAAGTGTTCACCTGTTCCGGAGGCCCAGAGGCAGGTTTCTCTTTCCCACGTCAGTAGCTGGATTCATGCAGGCAAAGAGACGGAAGTCTGGGTTTCGTACCAGAGGCTCTGCAATGAAAAACCAGGCTATCTCAGTAAAACATCAAAGAATACCTCAGCCAACATCACCAGGTGTTATTCTTTAATTAGCTGTAAATGAGACAACACGTGAGTTCAAAGAAAGAGAGTCAGGCCTGGAACATTCACTTAAATAAAAAAAAAGAAACGCTCCTCATGCGCTGATGGAGATACATCAGCTAATCAGACATTTTTCATTTTTGAACCAGGCTCTGAACATGTTTATTTCTTTTTGAATGGGTGTGTATGTGACTTCCCGTGCTTCTGCAGCCGGTCTCTCGTGGACTCTCCTCCAATGGAGGAGCTTCTATAGAGAACCCCATGATATGAAAGTATCCATTACATAGGAGTAAAAGTGGAGCTGAATAACTGTTACACCCACAGTATGATAACGTGTCCCGATCAGTCTACACCTGATGTGATCTCATGTGGGGCGGCAGTAGCTCAGACCGTAGGGACTTGTGCTGGTACACGGACAATGCAGACCACAAACACAGAAGTTGTTTGGTAGCTGGAGAGGTGCCAGGGCATCTCTTGAACACCGCCGAGCTGCCCTTGAGCAAGGCACCGAACCCCAAAAACTGCTCTGGCGCGCTCCCTGCAGAGCAAAGCAGCCCCACTCTGACATCTCTCCACCGATTCATGCGTGTGTGATTCAGACCTGTGTATGTGTGAGACGCATGGCTCTCAAATAATTTCCCCTCAAGGATTCATAAAGTATTTCAAATTCAAAAATCTCACATATTCTTATTTGTTGTCACTGATTTTTTTCCCCAAATCTATGCAGCAGGTACCAATCCATCAGAACTATTTTATTGATGGATCCTAACAAAGAGATCTTTATGACATGGTTCCTGGTAGCACGTCAGCCCCATGTGACACGTTAACAGAACAGAGTGACAGGAACTCTGCCAGCCCCACAGTGATGTGAGTGCTGCAGATAGCACTGCCCCTTTAAGGCCTTTAACCTATCAGGCCACACCTGAGTGACGAAGAGGCCTGAGCAGGCCTGCTCACTCCCTTTTGTTCGCAGCAATATGCTGAGCTCCTGGACAGGCTGTTGAATAAAGGTGCAATATTAACTTTAAAATATCCTCACTACCTCATCACTACAAGTGGAATCATTTGGAATTAAATAAATGAAGAAAAGAAGAAATTTGACCCTGGTCCCTGCACTTCTATTGGTGTACCATTGCACACTTTCTACAATGAGAGCAGCTGTTGTTCACACACACACACACACACACACACACACACACACACACACACACACACACACACACACACACACACACACACACACACACACACACACACACACACACACACACACACACACACACACACACACACACACACACACACACACACACACACACACACACACACACACACACACACACACACACACACACACACACACACACACACACACACACACACACACACACACACACACACACACACACACACACACACACACACACACACACACACACACACACACACACACACACACGAGTAGATTTTTTTTTTTATGGACTCAGACATCATTGTGGTTTTATCTCCAAACTGTGAACATTGATATAATACTAATTGATATGATACTAATAACAAACAGAACTAATCATAACGTGCTGAGACCTGCATCTCCATGTGCTGAATCTGAAAGGAGGATTCAGATAAACAAGTCCTCACCAGTGTCCCCGCGGTCCAGCAGCACCAGAGAGCCAGCGCTGCCCTCCAACAGTCCGCTCAAACACTCCAGAGTCTCTGCTGCTGCCAGGTTGATCTCATCCAGCAGGATCCACTGACCCTTCTTCACCGCCTGAGCCAGTGTTCCCTACAGAGGACACACATGAACACAGCTCAGTGAACGCACAAGCATGAAGAAACGTCCCCTTTCTTTGACACCTTAGCAGAACAGAGAGACAGGAACTTCATACCTCAACAAAGGCGAACACCATGGCGGCCTCACAGGCTCGGATCTGCTGCTGGGTCTGACTCAGCCTGAGAGCCAACGCCTCCCACTTCTCCTGCAGCAGATCAGCTGCACAAACACAAGAAGTGAAAGTCTGTCATGGTGCCCGCAGCAGCCAGCGCGCCCTCTTTTAACCCGGATCACTCTTTGTGTTCTCCTACCGTCTGACTTGTCCTGCAGCTCTTTGGTGAGGGCCGACTTGCAGACGTGGTCCATGAGTTTGAGCAGATCTTGCCAGCGTTTCCCCCTGAAGCAGGTCTGCACATGACCCAGGAAGGTCAGGTTCTGTTTCCTCGAGTACGTCTGAGAGAACAGGTCCTCAAACGCCTCACGCAGCGGGAGCAGGATCTGCTTGTGGTCGACCGGCTTGTACCTGAATCAGACGGGGGGGGGCAATGATACAAAACCACTTCACCCACGCACTGATTCTGAGGAGACAATAAGATGTAATTTGTGCAACGCTCACCCTCCGAGCAGGTCGGCAGTGTCACTCTGCTGGTTCATGTTCACAACCCGCAACCTGTGACCTGGATTTTAAAGAGATAACAGGGTATGATGACATCATGAAAGGAGAGGAGGAACTCTATGTGGAACCACCCGGTGTGGACCCTGTGCTCACCTGTGACTTTGGCCAGGTGTTGTACGGTGGAGGTCTTCCCGGTCCCTGTCTCTCCCACCAGAAGGACGGGCTCTCCTTTAGCGACACACACAGCGAGCTGTTCGAGCAGCACCGCCGACGGACGAGTGGCGGCAAACGTCTGGTTTTCTCTTTGAGAGGAAGCAAAGACATTTAAATACACGATCCGTCAGTAGGTACAAGCGTCTGTCCTTCTCAGCCTTTAAAAACGTTTTTTTTTTTTTTTTTTTGAACGTGTCTGAAAATACAATGACATCACTAAGTTTCTGGAGTCAGGGAGTTTTTCTTCTTTATTAAAAGAACTAAAGCAGTCTAGCTTGAACATCCCTCTCCGATGTTAAGAATTTTAACATTATCTGTTACGGCCAGGAAACAGTGTTTTATAACACACTGCCACTTGCCAATTTTGATTATTTTTTTTTTTTGTGATTTAAAGGAAGAGTCAGGTCGCTCTCTCCTCCACGTAGACTCAAGATGCACAGGAGTCCTCCGCTTTGCCTTGAGGTCCTGTTTACCCTGCCGATGGTTTCATTCTATGAAAACAACCAGCTGACTGTAAATGATCTCTTTATCACAGAACACTGACTACATCATTACATAAGACATCAAAGTACATGTGCAGTGATAGACGAACTCTGACCTCTCCATGCTTACCATCAAACCTACTTGAACTTGTGTCTCATCCACATGGCATCGAGCTCATCCTGACTGCAGGAGCTTTCACATGACACTCGCTCATATTGAGCTTTGTGGAAGAATCAATGTGGATATTTGGGCTGGAGGTTGAGCCATTAGATGATAAATGGACTGCACTAATACAGCTTCTTTAGAGCATTCACTCACATTACACGTGCTTTACGTGCACGCACACACACACGCACGCACGCACAATGGTGGTCATGCAGGCGGCTGACCTGCTCCTCAGGTTCTGAACTTGTTCACACTGTTTTCAAATCGACTGCTGTTTAGTCAATCTCGCGGCAGCATCGCTGATGTATATATGGTGTAAACAGAGGTCACAGGGGGGGCGGGATGTCCCACTTACAAACTCAACTGCACCGCTTCGGTCTGCTTTCGACACAGGAGCGCTCTGCCCACCGAGACCTCCAGCTCGGTCAGAGTGATGCCAGGCTGGTACATCTGACAGAAGTGCTGCGCCTGAAGAGACACAAGCAGGGATTCAGATTAAACACTGATTACCTTCAGTAAAAAGACAGAGGTCCATTGTTCTCCATAGAGATAACAGACGAGAGGCTGTTGTTTCTGACATGGTGGAGCCTGAACTTTTAACATGGGTCCCAAGCAAGGCAAGCGTCCTCCCCTCAAGACTTTATACAGCACATTACATCATCGACGTGCTTCAAACACAACATCACAAGTATCCTGACACTCCTCACTCAGCACTTTCAGGCCAACGGTCTGAAGAAATGTCGTTCCCTCTCAGACTCAAATATTATTCCCAAAAGGCCGGTCAAATACCTTCTCTCTGGAAATGTTGAGCTTGCTCCCAATGATCTCGGCCATTCTCAGTCGACTTTCAGGACGAGACAACATGGCTGTGAAGCAGTCGAGAGCCTGAGAAGAGAACCAAAACGTATTTGACTTCAACGTTATTATAATGCAGAAGGACAACAGATCAGCACGACAGGTACACAAGAGACGACGTGCTGAGGATCCACAGTGAAAACACAAAGGTACTTTAACCACATGGAGCTGGAGGCGGAAACTGTTTGGACAAAGTCTGCAGAAAAGTGCATCAAGTCAAAAAAAAGAGTAAAAGTACAGGAGGTGAAAAAATTGTTACAACAAATATTCGAGTTAAAAACAGATGGATAGGTTTCATGGTTCAGGTTGAAGTTACATATGACTCAGCAATTCTAAACATAACATAACTACATCTTTTTTTTGTGAAGCTGTGGAGGAAAAACAAACATGTCTTGATCATCTTAATTAAAACCGAAGTCAAACACACTCACCTCTTGGAAGACGTGTTGTGCTGTGGCGGGTGACGTGCTGTCAAAGTTCATACTGATCCGCTCACACCACTTCAGTAAGTCCCTGTCAGACCACGACGCAGACACACACAAAGAAAAGAGGGCATGACGTTAGGTTAAATACAACTACATCTCTGTGTCACCTGTGGATGATAAAAAGAATCAGTTTATCATTCATTAAAATGATTGTAGCTAACTGGGAAAAAACAAAAGTCTGCATGCAGAGACTAACAAGTAATGAACTCTTAGAAACAGAAAACAAGTTACATTTAATGAGCAGCTCTGCTTCAGTTTTTTTTACCACATAAAACAGAGATGTGCGTGTTAGGTCCACTCACTAATTAAACATCACAAGCTAGTTCAATTAATTGCTGGTAAAATATTGCGCTCCTACCGCAACTCAACCGCCCGCCACTAGACGGAGCTGCAGCTCTTTCTAATGAGCCTGCTCTCCCCGCTCTACAACTGAGACGTAAACAAGCACAGTGAACAGAAAGCGTCTCGAAGGCGCTCACTTTTTATTTTTGATCTAGAAAATGAAGAGAGAGCTTCATGTAAGCCGTGGAGTGTGTATCCTAACATGCAGGGAGAACTGAGGCCTAGCGGTGCAATCACTGCTAATGGTAGCCACACTCTGCAGGCCAACAGTACATCATTCACCAGCTTACAATTTAGCATTTTGAATAAAATAATTTCAACTTTTAAGTCAGTGTTTTCATATATTCAGACAAGTCATGTTTTTGAATCTCTTTTAACTGACAAGAACATTTGTTGGTTTGGACAATATCACAACTACGTGCTAAAAATAAAATTGATATATACAAAAATTGAGATTCGTATTTTCAAAGATTTTAAATGGTTCATAACTTAAAAAAAATAAAAATTGGTGGGGGTGGGGTGGAGGGGCTAATCAGTCACTCCCTGCTAAATGCTAAGGCTAACTCTTTAACTCAGCAGAACACTAAAAGTAGCAGCAAGAAATTCAGCCAGTCTCCCCGACGACTGGAGCAGCTCCTGAAGTACTCATTCAAAAATAGACTTTGAATCTTGAAACACCAAAAGATTTCCAGCCCTAATTACAACAGTGGTGACAGTGGCTCAGCGGTTATTTTGGCAATGCAAAGAGTCTGTAGTCCTTCAGATCGGTCGGTCCAGGTTCAGATCAGACCTGTGCCTCCATGTCGTTCCCCGCTCTCTCTCCCTGGTCACCTACACTGTTTGGTGTCCTGTCTCTACAATCGCTCTCCATCAGCAGAAACATGCTGGTTTACATTGAGTGAATGCATCTCTTCCATAGGATGAACCATAATGAACCAGATCAATACACATGAGGATCACAGGCGGACCTATAAAGTGAATGACAGATGGATCCATAAAAAGCAGCACGGAAACAACGACACATTGATTTGACAGCTGAATCACAAACACGCCCTCTATGGATCTTACTGACAGCAGCTAGAAAAAAGGAAGTATAACAGTGGAGATAAGTCATATGAGGAGGTGTTAGACAACCTGTAGGCTGATGATGGGAACGTCCCAGTATGACCAGCACAGTGTGTTATTCCAGCCCCTCGTCCAGAGGACAGTCGGATCAATGCTCTATTGAACGCAGCAGCAGCGAGTGGAAAGCTCATTAAAACATGAAGGCTGCCGCTGCAGACGGGCAGTTTGAATCTGATGGATATAAAGTCGAGGGGGGCGAAGCTTTCGAGGTTTGGCTGCTGTTTCTGGAGTTCCGGTGTGGTGAAACACGAGCTGTACATCAATATTAAACGTACGGCAGGTTTCTTCATCTTTGTCGTTGCAAATGTTCTCGTCACTTTTGAATGACAGTTTTGACTTTTGAAATATTATAAAACATGAGGCCTCATGAATCTCACACCTCAGACACAGGAGTGATTCGCATACAGTGGGTCTGCTGGTGTGTTCATTTAGTGCAGAGTCCAAAGTGTTTTTATACCTACCTATATATCTACTTTACTACGACACAACTTGAGATCCTATTTCTTTATAACCGTGCGACAATTTTAGAGAAGAAAACAGAGTCAGTGTGAGAGGATCTGAAGTGTGTGTCTGACATCATCATCCTTGGTGTCTGACATACAAATGTATTTGGATCAAACAGCATACATCCATTATCTTTCCAGTTCAGGGTCTCTGGGGGGCTGGAGTCGATCCCGGCCGTCATTGGACCGTTCACCAGTCAATCACAGAGACAAACAACCAGCAACATTCACACACAATTCAGAGTCAGCTATTAACCTAAGCAGCGTGTCTTTGGACTGTGGCAGGAAGCTGGAGTACCTGGAGAGAAGCCACGCCTGCAAAGGGAGAACGTTCAAACTCCACAGAGAGAAGGCTCCTGTTCGACAGGGATTCAAACCAGGAACCTCCTCGCTGTGAGGCTACTGAGTTAGCCCCATATTTTGAAAAGTGGTTTTGAAAATAGTAAATTGGTTAAGGTGATTGTGGTTTATAAATGTTGTTACCTGTGGACATAAAGGTCCATCACTTAATGTTGTCTGAAGAACTCTACAGGAGTAATGTCACTCTTTTGTACTTTCTAGCTTTTTGGACCCATAAATGTATGGAAGAAGTACTTTATGTTTATTATCAGGGGGTTTAAACATTAATTAACAGCAGTGTAAAACAAATGCAGACTAATAAAAGTGGTGACGTGGGCTTCACCTGAGAGACAGGGCTCTCCCCTCCAGCGGCGAGCCTTTGTCCTCAGACTTGTTCTGCTGGATGTCGTCGGGGCTGTTTGTGTCCGTGTCCACGTGTCTCTCCCCGGTCAGCTGGCAGTAAATATCCAGGAGACGGTCCGACACCACGTTCAGCAGAGGGTACCTGCTCACGAGCACCTAAGACAGACGCAGAGGGAGAACGAATGACCGAAAGATTTTCACCAGAGACTCAGGTGAGTGATTCTCCTTTTTCTGATCCAACCTGCAGGCTGTTTGATCATAAGGCAGAAGAGACCTGCATCATAATCCTGTTGTAAACTAAATATGTTCCCACTTTATTAACCTAAAGTCTTCATAACTTTCTTATTTTTCCATCTGATAAAGTGGGAAAAAGATGGAAAATAAAGTAGTTTCTACTCTCTGCTGGCTTCACACTCACCTTCTTCAGCTCGTCTCGGGTCATGTTTCCCATCTGCAGTTTGGTCCAGTACTTGTCGAGCAGTGCTGCGTGAGAGTTTTGTGCTTTGTGCCAACTGCCTCCGCTGTAGTACATCCTGCAAGAACCGAGCACGGCAACAGTGTGACAACAGTCTGACCTTCACCTTTCCTTAAAAACAATCAGACAGTCTGTCGGGGGCTGGAGCGCTGTCAGAGTAGGTGATTAAGATCTTCTTTCTCAGGTTATCTGTTACCATCGTATCCTTGGGTGAATTAAAGTGCCTCGTGCAGCATCCTTAAAGTCTAATGTCACATATTCTCCTCTTCGACCAGATTAAATAAATCTCAGAAACAAACGCGTGAAGTGTCTTGTTGTAAATCCACTCTGATCCTGTATTTAATCATGTCTATAAACCCCTCTATTTCAGCCCTGATCAGAACAGGCTGTTTCTGTGTCTGTAGCTTTAAATATGTAAATGAGCTGTGTCTGGCCACGCCAACCTCTCTAGAAGTGGATCTCACTCTTGCTTTCATTTCAGGAGTTTAGTGTGTGAAAAGAACGAGTAGTATAAAGAGCAGTTGTTGCAGAGGTACATCAGGACATACAGCATGACGATGATCTCACCTTCTTGTTGCAAAGAACTGAAATCCAGGAGCGACGTCGATGCAGTCCTCTCGCCCTGGAATCATCAGCTTTTTATTCTCCATCAGAGGCAGGAGCACGGAGATCTGAAAGAAGAACATCTCAGTCCACTTCGGATCATAGTTTCACAACAAATATGGCTAACGTGAAGAACTTAGATCTTCATGTTAGCCTGATGTCAGAGCATGTATTAGTGCAGGATCGAGCTGAGCTGGAACTGACCACATCCAGAGGAGCGTGGTCGATGTCTTCCAGAAGGATCCACTGGCCCGTTGTGACAGCTTGCGTCAAACTTCCCGGCTGCCAAACAAACTTCCCCGGGATGTCGGTGCAGCGGTACATTCCCAGCAGCATCTGTGAAGGACGCCAAACCCAGTCACACATTTAACCTCTCTGTTCAAGTGTGAAGGGGAACTTAAAGGTCTTTAGGAGCTGTAAAGCTGACAGGATCCAAACAGGAGAGTTCAATCAAAGCCTCTAACACGGAGCAGGATTATCAACAACACCTTACACTCCAGCACTTTAATATACGCATCACTCATGTTCACGTCATATGTCTCGCCAGCTGATAACTTGTCTGTTCACGATTACGATTGCACTTAAATCTACAGTATGTATCAATGATTTTTCTTTATATCAATACTGCTCACTTAAAACTGTCATCACTGGTTTTCTCACATGTTCGTCCACTCCAGTAAAGTTTACATTCAGTTAAACATGACTTACAAATGTCACAGATCATTTCTCACTTTTTGACTCGTTGGAGTGTTCAAGTTGTATCCTGGTGTTTATATTATTATAATTATTATTATTATTATTATTACCGGTATTATATTTTGTACATTTTTATGTTTTTCTACTTTGTATTCTATCTTATATTGATTTGTGCTGCTGTAACGCCACATACATCTATTTATCTATCTATCTATCTATCTATCTATCTATCTATCTAATTCTAAAATTCCCATAATGCAGTTTTTATTTCCCTGGGGAAAGCACCTACATTTTTAAAGTGTGAAACCGAAGAAGTCCAGCTCATATCAAGCAGCTGCTTGTCACAGTCTGAAACCTCCTGAGGAGCATTCTGAACTTTAAATGTTGAAGTGTTGGGACTGTCCCTTTAAGTGGAGGTTGAACTCATGCTCTCTCACCTTGCTGTCAGTTTGATCGCCCAGCTGGACCTTAAGGATCTCTGAGGCTTTCGTGTGTCCCGTGACAGCAGCCATGAACTCCACCAGCGCAGTTTTCCCACAGCCTATAGGACCCTCCAGCAGCACGGGCTTCTGGGACGCCACCGCCAGCGCCAGTCTCCTCAGATTACGACAGGTAGAGTCCACCAGAACCACGTCCTTTGTGTTCATCTGTGAACAGAGAAGAGCGACATCAGAACCTAATGTCCGGCAGAGAGATTGTAATGTGAGAAAATAAAGAGTGCAGACCTGTTCAGGGATTCTGGGAGCAATCCTGGGCAGGACGACGCCGCAGACAGCCACCACGTTCAAGGACAGATCCTCCGACACAACCTGACCCCTCGTAAACTTGTTCGGCTTCTCCTGACGCCACGCCGCAGAGCCCTGATTGGCTAACACCAGGGCTTTTTCCACCTCCAGCTGCTGAGTTTCCTCCAAAGCTCTAAAAAACAAACAAAGACATAAGTGAGAAAGAAAGAGAAAAACCCGCCTGTGATGTTTGAGGATCTCTTTTCTAGTTTATCGACATCAAGTGCCGAGTCACTCAACTCACGATACCATTCTCTCACGATCTAGTTTAAGATAATCGAGAGGTGATTGGAGCTTCTCATTGTGGTGTCATTTCAATGCTGCATCATGTTGGTTGTGCTATTTGTGAAGTTCTCCGTCTTGTCGTAATGTATGCACACAGTTTCTGTCTCGTCTGTTATCTTCTCACCTCTTTCATTTCTTTGTCTTGGGATTTAAAAATGCTCGACTGCCATGGTAACGCCTGCTGACGCTCACGATATTACTGCGATTCATTTTTCAGAGTACTGATTGGAACCTTGCCCCCTTTGAATTGATTTTTAACTGCCTCACAATTAACCTTCACATTAGTGCGTGTAGTTCAACAGATTCACAGTTTGTTGTTGTTTTGTTTTTAAAGTAGAGAAGGACATACCGGAGAACAGAAAGCGTAATGCAGCCGTTTCATGACGTGCACAGAGATCGTAAGGTCTCGTTCATACAGTCAATACACCCGTCACATTCCCCTCCTGGTTGCTCGAGGGGAATTCTCCGTATAATATCCTGCTGTGTTCTCACATCAGCTCACCCGGACTTTCTGAGGAAAAATGACTCGGGGTCTGGCAGGAGAAACTCCAGGTGTAAAGCGAGGGAAAAATGTGGCCTTTCAATCATACACACAGCTGCTCCTGGAAATACTTTTCAGGAGTTTTCTGTAAGTGTGAAAGAATATGTACAAAATCTTATCTGTAATGAAATACTCTGCTTTAGTCTCCTTAGCGGAAGGTTTCGAGAGACATGTTTAACCTTAAGAAAAAACATTTATATAAACAAAAGATACAGAAAATGAAATTTAGAAGTTCATACTTTATTTTCATGTGCAGGATCTCATCACTCATGAGCACCTTCCTCAGAAAGATGGTTTTCTGATTATCCGTCATGTGAGAGACCAGCGCTAAACAATGGGCGGTGTACCTGTAAGACACGAGAAGTAAGAAAAAAAAAACTTTTTTATAGTTTAATTTGTGGTCATGAAATAGTTGATTCAGTTAAAAAAAAAAAAAAAAAAGAAGCAGGTCGCGTACCCTCGAACCATGACGTCGCTGGTGAGCAGCTGCGACACGCAGGAACTCCAGTCCCACAGCATCCGGAACTTGGCGCAGTCGCTCTGAAGGAAACGCAGCGTGGCTCCCATCAGGTCGCGCAGCTTCATTCTCCTGGGGCCGTACTGAACGGCTGAGGCCTCCTCGCTGGTGAAGAAGAGCCTCTGAAACACTGGAGGGGCGTCGTTGAAGTACCTCGCTGCAAACCTGACAGAGAGAAGAGGTAAAGGTCACGTTTCATCCTTCCTTTAAACCAGAATAAATCCGTTTCAGAGTTGCACAAAACATGTCTGTGAAGTTGGACCCAGTATTTGATCATGTCTATTAACCCCGCTACACTCCAAGGAGCCCTTTCCAAGACAAAGAGAAATCCTTGTACAGGAGGATGTTGTCCTCTTAGCCAGCGGCCCGGGTTCAAATCTAACCTGTGTGTATTTCTACCCACATGTCATTTTCCACTCTCTCTCTCTGCGCCTGTTTTCTGAATCGATTCACTTTCCCATCTTAACAATGAAGGCCTAAAAATCCCCAAATTAATCTCTTACAATTTCTCCGTCTGAAAGTGACCGGACACGTTATTGCCCTTAAAACTAAGCGTGTGCCCCCACAGTCAGCCACAGCATCTTAACAGTGAAGGGGGATTCAGAGCTGGTGTCTGCGGCTCTCTGGGAGAAGAACAGAGTCTACTTACGCCTGTGCGTCAGGACTGATGCCGAGGAGTTTGCTGAGGGCCACACACAGGCGCTCATGGAGGTCATGGTTAATCCTGCCCCCAGCTTTGACTCTCTCTGCGTTCCTTTCCAACAGGTCCAGAACCAGCGGGCGCAGGTGTCGAGCGATCAGCAGCGTGTAGTCTCTCTCCAACAGCAGCTGAGCCAAACAGTCCAGAATACACTGCCGGTCCTGCTGAGTCCAAATCTGAGGAGAGACCAACCATACAGTGGAGTGGGTGACGGCGTTCGCTGGGTGTGGGGTAAGGTGGTCAAAGGATTACACTCTTCATGACTTCTTTACAGTATATTATAAAGACACTGTCTCAGATATTTTAATGAACAAAGGTTTCAAATATTACAGAAGCTTTAAAACACAACAGCTTTGTGCACACTGTCAGCCAGTGTATGTGTGTACTTCGTGTGTGTGGAGGAGTATGTTGGTATATTTTTTTAATTTAAAGGGGGAATTTGAAGTCCAGGCACCTCATATTGAGGAATTTCCTCTTTTTAATCACCACAATATAAAATAAAAAAGTGTCTTTTGCCATTGTTGATGGACTGAATCTTCTATGCACGTGTCTCAGGAATTCAACACTTTTTAAAGCTCCTGTACTATTCGACCACATCAATCCTCGAAATAATGGAGACTGTATCACTGTCGTTGTTGTACTTTTAATTTGTTTAAAAACAAGATAGATCATATCGTGAGATCAGAATCAGCAGAGCCACTGTGGTCAAGAGGTACAGTCAGGTGGAAGGTCGGGGGTTCGATCCCCAGCTTCCGCAACCACATGTCCAATTTGTCCTTGGGCAAGGCACTTAACCCGGAGTTGCTCCCGCTGCATCACTGGCATTGACTTATACCAATGGATACTTTACACAGCAACCTGCAGAGTGTGAATGTGTTGGTGTGACCTGTGGTGTTTAAGAGCTTTGAGCAGTCAGAGGACGAGAAGATAACTAGACCATTTACTGTTACATCTTTCTTACTGCTGAATGAATGCACATAGACAACATTTAAAACATAACACAAAGTACAAAGGATGAGAAAACACAACAGAGGGAGACATTTGTAAGGGGGAAATAAAAGGTTCATGTGCACATAAGGTCAGTCTAGTCCATCATCGACCGCTCACTGCCAAAAATAAAATCACTGAGGTTGGAGCACTCTTTTACAAATCCAACAAATGAAATGTTCTCTGCACTTTCATAAGGATCACGAGATAATAATTTATCATATGAAATGAAATTGTTAATGTGGGTTAATGTACATCACGCCAAACACGCAGGATTTTAAGACAAGCTGCATTCAATTTGGCACTGAGCTATCTGACCAACAATCATGGAGCGAGCTCACACCATGAATACATATCAGGATCAGATCATTCAATGGATACAACAACATGAAATGATCACGGGCATGTGTCCTCTGTTATTTCAATGTTTATTATATTATTTTCATGCTTCAAGTCTAAAGGCTCAAACCTCATTAAGTTGTCAGAGATGTGACTTGTGACATGTGATGGAGAGATGAGAAGCCTGCAGGGCTCGTTTTTAGACTGAGTGTGGAAATGAAACATTACAGAGACACAATGTGCTTAATAAAAAACACAGATAACAATATCTTACCTGTTTGGATAGATACTGGCTTAGTTGGTTGTTCCTTTGGTCAACATGTCTGGATATGGTGCCCAGTGAGGGCAGGCTCAGCTCTAAATTTTCCATCGTTTCATGTGTGTCTTACAGCACAAACACAGCTAACACAGGCTATCAACGAACTAATCAAACTAGTAGAGTTAACCCAAAGTGTACGGCTCATCCCTAGCTCGTGTGTCTGATGCTGTATCACAACACACAAGGCAGCACGTTTCCGTCACTGCTGTTAGAAAATAACCCCTGTCCACATGTGAGTGAAGCGCATATCCTTCCGGGTCGCGGTGACGGAATCTCCCGTCGCGCGCTGGTGACGCGCACGCACAGCGACGCAGCAGTAGGGTCCGGCTCAGCGGCAGGGAGAAAGCAAGTGGACCAACTTTCTCTCGAGCAATCGGAACCATTTACCACGATTATATGACTATTTATATCAGGGGGCCGTGGGAGGGTGTCGTCGGCTGGTGAATACCGTCTGTAGAGGTAAAGCGTGTCTTTTTAATGCTGTTCTGCTGATTAAAGTGTGAATTGTTAAACGGAGGAGGCGCAGTGACAGACCGCGGGAAAATGTCCTCACTTCCTGTGTGGAGAAGTCTTGGCGCGACATTACAGTTGTAAACAACGGGAGGAACACACAAGCAGACTCAAAGTAAGACAGACATTTGATAACATAACTCAGTGAAAGCAGCCCGTGTGTTAAGATTATTAACATGAACATGGAGTTTCTCTGTACGTCGACGTGAACGTTTCCTCCGCTCAGCTACATTACAGTGGTGTTTTAACACACCACAGCGGGCTTATTAACATATTTAAATGTGTCGTTTGGGGATTAAAAACTCTGTTCTATTAAATGAATAGTCTGTCATACACCCCTCACTAGTATACACATTCATATCTGAGGACTAAATATAGTTTTAAGAACCTTCAAACTAAGTTGGGTAGTAACGGTTGCTAGGTGCTGCTTTACAGTTCCGTTCATTTCGATTATTTCGATGATTTATTTAATTCCATATTGATAAATAACATAAGGATAAATCATTACGGTAGTTGCTGATTATTAATCGTGTTTTTAATTTGCATTGGTTCAGATCAAGCAGATTTGAAGATGTATGTCGTGTTGTATTATTCTTTAATAAACAAAGGATAAAAAACATGAGCGCACATGATCTGTGGCTGAGCTGAATGAACCTGCTGTAATCACACAGGCATGTTTGAAGTGTCCACAAATCGTCTCCATTGAGATGTTAAGACGAGACCATACAGCTCCTGATATACTTTTTTTTTTTATTATTATTATTTTAAACCAGGAAGTAAAGCCATCGAGATCAAGATCTTGACATGTATGTCTTTGTTCTGTCAGCCCCACTGATCAGTGTGTTTTATAATCACTGTGATGTGAAAAATTTGAACACTTTTTATGTGATATTAGCACAAAACATTGATGTGCTCTTCCCCGCTGCCTCCTCTGATCTCGGCCCTGTAACGTCATACCACTGTGACGCTCACAGTGAAGGCGAGATGTCCCAGAGGCGTAAATATCACACCTTGAACAGGCAATGAGGTGTTACTGGTTTATCACATTAAAGCCATGTTTGTATTCAGCCTGTATCCTGTGCTTTGTCTTTTATTCACTTTAAACATTACTTTATGCTTTTTAGGAACTCCTTATCGAGCGGAGCCACAGCAGTCCTGAGAAATGGAGGAAACCGACGTAGATTATGCTTCTGGACGTAAGTCAAACATTTTAACATTCATAGAAACGAGAATAAACTGCACACAGGTCACATACTGTTTCTTCTTCCTTTGCAATCTTTGTGTCCATATTCAGTCATGAGGCTATAGAGAAGGGCGGGGCTGTCAGACATTTACATATCAGCTAATCTTCAGGCTTCTGATGTCTTAGTCAGCAATGTGCTTTATTAATGTATCGATCTCTGAAATTCTGACAGTTCAGGCTGTGCAGACGCGACATTTAATCAAACAAACAGCAGCATCTCTTTACGTGTCAGCGCACTGAAGAAGACGTTTGTCTGGACCTTATTTCTTTGTCTTTTCAAGACGTTATCTTTATCATCTAAGTGACTGTAAATGACACGACACATCATGAACATCATGCTGTTTGAAGAAGACTTGAGGCCGTCAGCTCACGAGGAACATGTTTACTGAGAGGATACATGTGTTCGTTAAGACTGACTCCAGTATTAAACTTTTCTGTTCCCCTCACCTTGAGAACACTAACATGTCCAATCACCACAGCTTTTGATGCGGGGATCAATGAAGACTCTGTGGACATCTACGATGGCCTGGACAGCAACATGAGCAACAATGCAGGTCGGCCAGCCGCAGCGTCCCACCCTTTGTCCTGTTACACATTTCGCCAACACTGTGTCTTACAAAGCAGGAACCTGTCTCACTTTGAGTCTCACTTCATTTCTCGCAGAGACGTCGCCTCCGCACGCGTCACAACTGAAGGAGTCGATGGATCTGTACGAGGAGATGGTGACGGAGGAGCAGCAAAGCAGAGAGTCGACGTACTCCGAGGTGAGGAACAACACACTTCGGATATCTGAGACTGGAGGGAGATGAGAAACGTTCCTGATCTCAAACTGGAGAAGAATAACTTTTTACAGCAGCTCTAGAGTTCCACAAGACAAAAAAAAGTGATGCCATATGCATATTTCATCAAGATAATTACTCATTATATGGTTACACACACAGGGTCCAGACCTGTAATCCTAATCCTAAAATACTTTACTGTAGGATAGAACAGTATAAAAGTAATGAAGAATAAATCCAGAGTATAGGATTTAGTATCAAATCAGAAGTTAGAAATCTTAAGAGATGTCAGGATTTTAGTCACCTGAAAGTCCCAGACTGATTTGAGAATTAGTCTTTTCTATTCTTTTCTGTTTTTTTAATCTTGTGTTTGTGTTTGTTTGCAGCTGAAGAGCAGATTCCAAGCAGCCCAGAATCAAATCAAAGAGCTGCGGCGGAGGTTGGAGCAGGTGGAATTGCAGGTCTGTTTTCTCTTTGAAGCTGTTAAAGAAGATGAGCTACAACGTGTGACATAAAACCTTGTTTGTATTGTGTCTTAAATCAGCATCAAAGCACCAACCTGTGTCGTGTGTCCCCCTTTAAACAGAACACCGGGTTAAACACGGAGAACTACCGTCTCAAAAAGAACATCTCTGCACTCTTACGGACGGCAAGACAGGAAGTAACCAGAAAGGATGCTGAGATCCTGAGATTAAACCAACAGTACGTGTTCTGAACTTTTGAAATAGAGCGCAGTCTGTTTTGAAGAAATAGAAAGAGCCCTGTGTCAAAGACTGATTACTCATTATGTGACTACTTTTGGAACAGCTTCTGTGTATAAATGTGTTTTCATTAGGGGTGCGGCTTGATTAACAATTTTTAACTATTTTTAACTAATTAACTCAGGGCTTTCTAATTAAATAATCAAAATGAATCACATTTTAAGTGCATCACAATATTTGCCCTAAAAGCAATGGCATTTGGTGGATAAATGCATCAAACTTGTCAAACTGTTGGATCTTGTTTGAAATAGTTTTTCTGCACTGCAGTTGGAAAGTTGGATCACACGCTTTAGCACATTTTCTTACTCCTTATCTTCTACCACTAATCATAGTCTACAGTCCAGAGCAATCAATTTAGCGAGTTAATTTGTAACTATCAGACGTTGAATTACTAATTTTGGCCCTGAAAGTCAAGTTTAGGCTGCAAACGCTTCTTGTTTGCAGCCTCTGCTTGTGGCAAAGCTAGCGATAAGTTAGCATGAAGCTAGCGATAAGCTAACACCTAGCAATGACAAACAGTTCCGCGCTGTTTATAAGGCAAACTATGATAAACGCATTTTTTTTAAAAAGTAACGTGTTATTTTCGTGTAATTAATTAATCATAATTACCATGTTAAAGTGCCACTCCTAGTTTTTATACATTAAAGCCAAATACACCATTAGAGTTGGTACACACACTTGATGCACTTAATACAGTTGACCCAATGTACAGTATGTTATTAAAATAGCACCTTGTTTCAAATATTAGAAATACACATTGATGTCACAAATAAATGTATCACATAATGAGTTGCTATGACAACTTCAGTGAAGAATAGTTAAAGATAGTTGTCAGGTATACCAACACCACTGCTGTTCAAATGGTTATTCTACCATTTAAATCCATGTTTCATAATTAATCAGTTTATCTAACTTTGTTTTTTGCAGGTCAATGAAAGGAAGCAATCATCAACATCATAATCAGTCTCACAATAATCTGCGGGACCAGAATTCATTTAGTCGGACCTCAACAGGCAGCTCCAGTAGGCCACATCCTCCTCCACCCTCCAGACCTCCTCCTCCCCCCTCCGGTCCTCCACCTCCCCCCTCCAGTCCTCCTCCCCCTCTCCCACCCCCTCCACCTTCACTACCGAAGGAGAATAAGTCCACGTCAAGGAGGGATCCTCCTCAGCCAACCTCCTCTCAGCCCGCCGGAGCCAGCATCGAGACACGGGCGTCCAAAGCATCTTCTGGCGTTCACTCCAAAGGTTCCTCAAAGGGGGATTGTGATGATAGATCCAGCAACTGTTCTTCAAGCCGGCACGGAGAGTCGGACAAACACAAGTCCAAGCATAGAGATGAAAGATCTGACTCAACAAGCAGGAGACATAGAACTGGTTCAGATGCCAACAAGGACTGTCACGCTCCCGAGAAAAACAGGTCTCATCGAGAACACAAAGACACCGAGCGGAGATACGACTCCAGGTCAGGTAAAGGCAGGAACCATCTAAACACCGAGGGCCACCACAGATCAGAGCGGGCCAAAAGCCCACCACCAGAGAACGTACAGAGTGAGAAGTCCAGAGCCCGAGATCACAGACAACTCAAAGAAAAAATGTCCACGTCAGACCCTGAACATAGCTCCAAAGAGAGCCACAGCAGAGATCATAGAAAAATCAAGAGTGATGACAGACATGTTATACGTTCAGACTCAAAGGAGCGGAAAAAATCCTCTTCAAATCAACACTCTGAACACAGCAGAGACTCCTCCAAAGAAAAGGAAGGGCATAGAGTGTCTATGAGTGACAGCACGAAGGAGAAGAAAGGACACGAAGAAGACGTAAACAGAAGGCATAAGAGGAGAACTTTGTTGGAACCGAGCAGAGAATCTGAGAAATCAAAAGACTCGGAGCATTATAAAGCTTCTGTCTGTAGTCAGGAAAGAAAAGAGAAGACACAAGAGAGCGTGAAGAGGACGCCCGAGGAACCTAAAGTGACCCAGAAAAGCTCTGTGGAGGAAAACAGTCCAAAGAGGAAACTGTGCTTCATGGAAACTTTGAATCTAACCCTTTCACCGATAAAGAAGCCGGCGTTACCCAGTGAAGACGCCACCCGGCCGGACAAAGTATCGACCACACCCGATGATGAGAGCTCGCAGCCCGACGTCGAGGACATGTGCGTGATCGACGAAGTGAACAGCAGTGAGTTAGAAGCAGAACCCTCTACGGAAGAACCTGAAACACCGCTAAGTCTTGAAAAGTCCCGTGAGGGTTGTGAGGAAGGAGGAGACGTCCAGCCAGAGGACAGAATCAGAAGTGAAACTGACAAGCAGCTTGATACACATTCAGTCCTAACTACCTCGGTCCAGAACAAACTAGCAGATACCGCAGAGACTCCGAAACCCTTGCAGAGTGGTTCTCCGCAGTTAGTAGAGAGTACAAGAGAAGATAAAAAGAAGCTCGTATCAGACAGCACGAGAGATGAAGGTGGTGCCAGAGACGTGCAAGGAAACCTTTCTTTACGAAAAGTCAAACAGAGAAGCCGCATGGATAAATCTGCTGCTCTCACAGAACCTATTGCGCTCAAGCCACGTGTGGAAACGAAAAGTCGGACTTCTTATTCTGCAGCAGAGAAATGCTCCCCTGTGGGTTCAGTCAAAGGACCTGCTGCGCCCTCAACAAACGATCCTGCAGCTGAAGATGTTCCTGACGAGGCTCGTCTTGTAGACGGGACCATTTCACCCACTAATCTACCTCAAGGTCCTCAGCAAAGATCATCCAACCCCACGTCCGGCTCTTTACCTGAGAAAGATGTCTGCAGCGTGCAGGATGGTCCCAAAGGTGCAGAAGCGGTTTCCAGTTCATTAAGCTTGGAATCACTTCCACAAGAAGGGCTGAGTCTTCCTGAGGCCATCTACATGTTGACACAAACGAATGAAGACGTCAACGACAACAGTGTGAGTGACGACGCAGCTCAGCCGACTTCTTCCTCCGGCTGCATCGCCGTATCCAAAGTCAGCAGCACAACAGAGGAGACGGCCCGGCCAGTGAAGTTCAAGGATCTCATTTTCACGCCTAAAAAGAGCTTCAGTCCCGCAAAGAGTCACGAGAATAACTTGGAGCCTTCCAGCTCTGTGCCATTTCTCCACGACGAGGACTCCATGATGCGCACTCTGAGCAATTTGAAGAGGATCCCTGACGCCATCAGCCCTCTGAGGAGCCCAATACGGATTAGCAAGAGAAGCCATGTCCATGTGCACGGCAAGCCGGGTCACGTGAAGAGCCTGCAGAAAGGTAAAGATCAAGTTTTATTACAATCACATTTTCACATCTACAAGGTCAGAGTTGATGTGGTTGGAAGTCCTTTTGATAGAAAAGAGATTTTAATTGTCGAACCATCTCTGAGAAAGAACAGTGACGTGATGTTTAAATGTAACTAGCAGGCTAAACACATTAGCATTAGCATAAGAGCTTATTATACTGTGCTGCCAAACCAAATACATTTGAAGGGGGAAAAAACGTCTAATGTTCAAATTGAGTATATCTGGGTATAAACTCAGGATCCAGTACACTCGTAGAAATGAGGAGAGCTCAACAGGCGAGCCGATAATATCAGCCAGGATGAGCTTATCCATTATGACTATTGATATCATTTTATTACAGACCTGCACCGATACGACAAGATTTATTCACCATTCAAAAAGCGTTTCATTGAATTACACAAGGGTTTCTCTTTGTGCCGGTCACTAGCATAGTCGAGTTTATTTGTATAAAACCTTTGAAAACAGCTTCAGCTGACCAACGTGCTTTAACGTGCTATCTACAGGTCGAACATAGAGCCGACATGTCAGTATCAGATTTCTTTTCTCCCCGATATCGATATCTGTATCGGTCCCAAACATCTCATATCAGTCGGACCGTAGAAATCCGTCTCTTCACTCAATCTGTCATCATAGCTTCAATCATGTCATAAAAAACCATTAACGAAAAACGTCCTCTCTCCTGTACAGAGTTCTCCAGCCCACCTATCGACGCTAACTTGAAGAAGTTGGATGTAAACAAAGAAAACAAACATCCAGGATCTCCGGCAAACAATGACCCGCAAACTGTGGTGGACAGGGGGTCTGACGTGCCTTCAAGCCTCTCCGACACCGACTTAGAAGAAGGAGAAATTATCAGTGAAAGTGAAGAAGCGGCATCGGCTTCTCCTGCTCCTTCAACCAAGAGGACGAAGTTGGCTCAACCAATCAAAAACAATTCCAGTCCTAAGTCTTTATTAAGCAGGACTGCTGAAGAGAAGCGAGTCGTGTCGAAAGAAATCATTGAAAAAGCGGGCGTGTCAACGAGAAGTCCTAAGAGTCGATTTAAAACAGTGTGTCCCGCAGCAACCAAAGCTTCTTTCGCCACTGTGGACGAAGTCATGGCAACATTCAAGCAAGTCCGTGCCGAGATCCGAAAGAAGTACATGAAGCTTCACAAAACCTTCCCCAAGAAGAGCTTCTTCGGTATGATGCACAATTTCCAGGAGTCTTTCCTAAATTTTGTGGACGGCGCCAACTTTGTTGAAGTTTGCAGCCAGGAAGTGGAGCTGAAGTCCCAGCTGAAGAAACTGATCACTTCTGTGTTCAGCAAAGTTTCAAACAACGGGATTGTGAAACGCATCTTTGATCAGAAAGCAGCCGACCTGAAGCAGAAGTTGTGGGACTTCGTAGACGGCCAAGTGGACTACTTGTTCAAGGAAATTCTCGTGGCACTGAAGAGCCTTTGCAAAACGAGCAGAGCTCAGCCTGAGGCTAAGAAGCCCAGCGGAAACGAGAAAGTTCCCGCACAGCCTCCACTGAAGACGCCTCCTCGTCAAGAGACAAAAGCACAATCTGCCCCAAGCAGCCTGAATCACACCAAGCCTCGCGCCGCCGTGCCTTACAGAACAGGCCTTGGTAGCAGAGGCAAAGATATCCGAATCACTCACCTGGAAAAAGACCAGAATGCTAAAACAAATACACAAGCTGTTGTCAACTTCCTTCCTCCCAAAAATCTTCCTCCAACTCCAGACAAAAACAACATCTCCTCTTTCCTCGTCTCTCAAAGTGGCACTCTGCTCGACAAAACCGACTTCGAGCTTCTCACCGAACAGCAAGCCTCCAGTCTAACCTTCAATCTGGTGAGGGACTCTCAAATGGGAGAAATCTTCAAGTGTCTCCTCCAAGGGTCGGACTTACTCGAGACCAACGGCATCACCGGAGATAACACCGCCTGGTCCCTGAGTACGCCGAGGAAGGACGGAGAGAGACTCCTCAGCATCACCACTCCCACCAAGTTTGACTCTCCGTCCAAGCTGCTCTCACCGCTGAAGTTTGATACTCCCTCGAAACTGGTCACGGCGTGGTCCAGCATTTCACCACGCAAGATGTCGTCTCCGCGACCCAAAGATCAGCTGCAGCTCAATCCAGCTCTGTTTGACGAGAGCTGCTTGTTAGAAGTGCCAACAGAGAGCAAATCCATGTCCGGCTTGACCTCGCATAGGTCCTTTTCCATTCTGGCTGAAGATCTGGCCGTGTCGCTCACCATCCCGTCGCCTCTCAAATCGGACAGCCATCTCAGCTTCCTGCAGCAGCCGAGGCTGCACGTCATGTCCACTCCAGACAGCGTCATCAGCGCTCACATAAGCGAGGACGCGCTGATGGACGAGGAGGACGCCAGCGAGCAGGAGATCCACCTGGCCCTCGACACCGACATCTCCAGCTGCAGCTCCAGCACCAGCTTGGACTCCGAGCCGCTCGCCACACCTTTCGTGTTCAAGCCCGACCTGCCCGTGCAGGCGCTGGTGATGGAGAGGTCCAACGACCATTTCATCCTGAAGATTCGTCAGGCGGCGGCCGCGGCGGATGTGACGCTCACTGCCGATGACAGCTTAAGTCGAACTCTAACAGAAGATGGTCAGCACCGCGGAGAGGACGACGACGCGGCAACTCGTGCTGCAGATGTTTTGTCGGACGAATCCAAGAAGGGTACGACATCAAACGCTGGACCATCAGGGACCAACGCGTCCAACCTTCCTAATAACTCGGAGATATCTCCGCCTGCCTCTGGAGAAGACGAGCGTTTGACACCGACAAAGGATCCATCCCTCCAAAAAGACAAGTCATCAGCACAACGAAATACCTCAAAGTCTCCTACACTTCTGCCTCCTTCAGATCACAGTTTGCACAGTGTTGACGAAAGCTCTGGTGGAGCGATCGGTCGGATCAGCAGAGACGATGTCAAAGACACTGATGAAAGCACACGCGGCAAAGAGGACGACGTGATAACCCGACAAAGTCCCTCAAAAGCCTTGCCGTCAGGTAACAGCCCACAACGCTCCGAAGCGAACCAGAGCAGCCGAGCGTTTGCGTCCCGTGATTCTGACTCAGAGAGACGTGAAGCTGAGGCGTCGGAGTCAGAGCGGAGTCTCACCATTGCAGAGGATGTGAGCAGCACACCAGAGAGACACACAAAGGATGCTGGGAGAAGCAGAAAACGGAGGAAGCACCAGGACAAATCAAAGGCCAAGAGGTGGAGGAAGGACGAGGAGGACGGGACGGACGAGGTGTCTCACACGGCCGAATCCAAATCCTCCCCGGGATCTCTGTCCCCCAGCAACCTCTCTGCCAAGAATGTCGTCAGGAAGAAGGGCGAGGTGGTGATGTCCTGGACCAGGTATGGAGTCACTTCTTCATCAGCCCTTCTCTTTAGCTGCTTCCTCAATATTTTTGATTGACCTTCTTTTTTTTCTACTCCTCCCAAAACTTTGGAGACTTTTGTCCAACCTTCAACGGTCGTACTCGCCTTTTCTTAAATAAACCATCCACAAAGTGACTGATATTAAATCATGCTATTGAGTGTGTTGGTAATTCTGTTGAAACGAAGCAGGGGAAGATTTATGGAACAGATGCTGTGAGAATTTTAGAGAAAAATTCTAACGGCTGATTTGCCAACAAATTTTGTGATTATTTTTTTTTTTTTTTTTTTTTTTTTTTTCCATTTCTGTATTGATTGTGTAACAATGCACAAAATAAGTTCACCATATACAGAGAAGGGCCGTCGAAGGACTGCATTTCTAAGTCGTGATTAATCACATGCTCATGCTTTTATTTTGAAAAAAAACAAGGAGGTTGTGCAGCTTAACTGTCCGTCCTTTACATGTGTGCAGAAGTTGTTTTTTTTTTAAAGAAAACATTTTTTTTAAAGAAACCGAGTAGTAATCTTTGTTTTTCCTGCTTCCAGAGACGAGGATCGAGAGATTCTGCTTGAACTGAAGACGAAAGGACCTTCACGCGACACTTTCTCCGCTCTATCAGAGAAACTGAACAAACCATCGGCGCAGGTGAGTCCATGTTTGTGCTCTGTTGGTGGGTTCAAGGCTTTGCAGGCCGTGTTTGGGAATCATTCAATAACTGATATACATGTTTCTGTTCCCAGATTGCTCACAGATTTAACCAGCTCATGAAGCTTTTTAAGAAGATGGACACCTGATCACTGTGTGGAGGATGGTTTCATGGAACATTTCCACACGCCTGCCGTGGCGCCATCACAGCTGCGCGTACGCTGTCTTTGTAGTGCTGGAAGACGTGAACTCAGAGTCAGAGGATCGATCCCCACACAAACTCCTCTGTCGGCAATGTGGAGGGCCTGCACGCCGCCTCCATCAGACGACTTGACCGGAGATGGACGGCAGTTTTAAACGAAAATCTGCAGTTTGGATACTGATCTGTTTCCTCTTTGTACTGTTTTGAAAAGAATCTGACGTGTGAAAAATAAGATTTTCAAAAAACCGATTGCTCCTGAACAGAACTGACGATACGGATCACTGCACAGTAAAATAAATCATCAGTGTTAGTTGTTGATGCACTTTTTGGTGTCAGACTCCGCACTGCACACACTACTTCAGTTACATGCTCATGTCTGATACTCATGCAGCATTCACAGCATTTCTTTCTCTTTACAGATACGACACACTGCAAAAGTAACCAAGTAGTCCTTAGCTGATGTTTCTCCTCATACCGGCAGAACAAACCCCACTTCAGACTCGGATAAATCCAGCTGCTAGAACTCATGTTTAAATTTTAGTTTCTAAAATACTCACAGAAGACAACTCTATGGATTGACCTTGGGTGAAGCTATGAGTCTGACAGGTTGTGATATTATAGTACAGTTTTCTATTTTGGATATTATTTTAATAGGTGCACTGGCGTGAGAGGTCGGTGCTTAATTGGTTTGAAGTTTATAATGTTTACATGTCCATTTCATGTACAGTACGATTTCTGTATTTCTATTAATCCAATGAAGCATTTTATCTGTTGGCTCACAGCTCCTTGTTTCAATTTAGCCCGATGCTTAACAAAAGCACGGAACACAAATGAAGTGAATATTGTGCAAATAAAGTTTTATTTATTTATTCTGTTATTCCGTCTTTAATTGACAAAAGCATGTAATCATTCAGTGTAAGACAGTATTGGCCAAATGAATGAAAAAAGATCGATTCCAGTTGGCACCAGTGGAAGATTGAGGTAAGGGGTAGCACCCTATACTCCCCCTCAGCATGACACGAATATTCATGAAGTGGGTCCTGGAAACCAGGCCAGCACCCTGGGGTGGGGGGTGGGGGGGCGGCAGGGTGTAACGCTGCCGTTATGTGAAGCGGACGAAGGACAGAAGAAGCTGACTTGATATTTCAAACAAATGTCATTTTTACAAGTCACAATAATGATACACTTCTTCATGCAGTGACCTGACTTAACTCATTGTGAAAGTGCTTCAGGCTCGTAGTTTTAAATAACGACAGGCCTATAAGGAAAGCTAAGTATATTCACATTTCTCCATACACGTCCTGAAGTATTTTCACCAGGTTTAACCAGCGTTATCAAAGTCAGAGATAATACTGTGCTGAAGCTTTGAATTTAGAAAACATCTAGTGAGTCATTGCAGTGACCAATTTGAACAAATCCAGTAATGTTAAGAGAAGGGCTGAGTGATGAATGTGGACGCGTGCTCAGCTCTTAGAAATATAACCAGTCTGTTGATATAATTTTGGATATTTGCACCCATTTATTATTATACAACTTATAATAAAATAACAAAACAATCAAATGTAAGACAAACCACAACGTCTATTGGGCTTAATAAAACAAACAAATTCACTTGTTTCTTTCTTCCCAGGCTATCACGGTGGAAAAACTTTTTGCCTTTATTCACACACCTGTCTACCTGACCTGGAGCCTTGATGAAAAGCACATTACTCACTCAGGCACTGCATAGAGCCCAGAAGAGGGACTGCATACATAAACAGAAGAAAGTATACAACAACACACAGTTTGGCTCTAACAGTCATACTTCGGTGTGTTACTGCCTCTAAACAGCACCACAACACTTCAGTCCCTCTGAACCGTTGTCAACATTTCAAAATTACACTATAAAAAAGTTTCAAAACGGACTGAAACTGTTTTTTTTTCTAATAAATTGGTGATGCTAAGAAAGAGTAGTGTGCAGGATTTTTTCTTCTCAGGTGATACTTTATCACCCTACGCACCTACTTCATGAGATAGTTGGCTGTGCAAACACCTCCTTAAGGGTCTTGTGGCAATACTCGGACAGGAGGTATTTGAACCGGCAACCCTGTTCCCAAACTAAGACCCCACAGGCTAAGCTACAGCTAGCCATTCAGCTACAGACTTTTTGGAAGTGTAATGTTTTAGAGGGGTGCTCAAACTCTGATGATGGTGATTGACCTGACAACGACCTGCAAGGCTCAAGAAAGAAAATATAAAAAGTCCTTTTTTGATTCTTTTCCCACAATTTACACATCTGGCATGCACACAGTTTATAATTTGAGCACTTGTAAACATAGTAGACAGATTTAGTATCCTATCTACCATTAAAGCGTCGGTCTGGGTCTGTATAAAGTGGGGTTAGGTTCTGGCTCACAGTTCATGTTCAAGGTGTTAATGGGTTTGAGGTCAGGACTGCAGACCAGTCAGTTTCCACTCAAATCCTGAAAAACGTTCCTAATGGGATACTCTTTCTCCTCTTCCTGTTTCAAAATGTGTCCAAACTAAATGTCAACACAAAGTTGAGAGGTCACTGTTTCAAACTTCCTGTAAAATAAGGAATAAGCTTGAACACATTGTATGTGTGGGTGTATTGACATCGCTGTGTCCTCTTAAAAGTGTCAGGATGAAGCTGACCTCAGGGCGTTATAGGGCCATGTGGTGGATCAATGGCTTCAAACTGGAGTCCCAGTTTGCAACAGCATCAACATAGTGTCAGCCACAGTGCACAGTGGGGTCTCATCTGTCTCCAGAGAGACCACGCATGAGCGCCGATGTTTGCACAAGTGTACCTGCTCTTTTATACCAGCGTTTTGCTGAACACTTGAGACAAGGACCCTAGAAAACATGTAAGTAAATCATGTTTTATTGCTTCTTTGACTTCAATTTGATGGATGACCTACAGATAACCTATTTATGCGTTGACAGATGATGACAATGTGACAGAAGATGGGTGACTGGAACTTATTGGGGAGTATATTGGAAGAGGTCCACATTCATTCCACCATCGTAGGGAAGATCTGGCTCACCATCCTCTTCATTTTCCGGATGCTCGTTCTCGGTGTTGCCGCCGAGGACGTCTGGGATGACGAGCAGAGCGAGTTTGTCTGCAACACTGAGCAACCAGGCTGCAAGAATGTCTGCTACGACCAGGCGTTCCCCATCTCTCTCATCCGTTACTGGGTCCTGCAGATCATCTTCGTGTCCTCGCCGTCCTTGGTTTACATGGGACATGCGTTGTACCATTTGAGGACTCTGGAAAAGGAGAGGCACAGAAAAAAAGCTTGTCTGAAAGCCGAGCTGGAGGGGAAGGACCCCGTCCAAGACGACCACAAGAGAATTGAGCGAGAGCTCCGAAAACTAGATGAACAGAAGAAAGTGAGGAAAGCTCCCCTGACAGGCTCCTTGTTGCGCACGTATGTTTTCCATATCTTAACGAGATCTGTGGTGGAGGTGGGCTTCATTATTGGTCAATGTGCTCTGTACGGGATCGGACTGTCTCCACTGTATAAATGTGAGCGGTTGCCTTGCCCCAACAGTGTTGATTGTTTTGTGTCTCGGCCAACAGAGAAGAACATTTTCATGGTGTTCATGCTGGTTATAGCCGGGGTTTCTTTATTTCTCAACCTGCTGGAGATTTTCCACCTGGGCGTGAAGAAGATCAAACAGAGCTTGTATGGATACAAATATGGAGACGATGACAGCGTGTACAGGTCAAAGAAAAACTCGACAGTGCAACCATTCTGTGTGCTTACTCACTCCTCACCACAGAGGTTAATGCTGCTCACACAGAGGACCTGTCATGCTGTGCCTGATGCTCCTGGGGAGACTTTAGGTGTTGTCCTAGGTGCCCCTCAGAATCAGGAGGGGTCGACAAGCTCCAACCAGCGTCCCAGCCATGGGGACATCCAGGCTCTCCATCAGCTGGTAGCGCTGGAGCGATGCCCTACTCTCGACAACAGGATGCCATCAAGCAGCAGCAATGAATCGAACGGACTTCAAAGCTCAGTGCAGCCTCAGTATGCAGGACCCCGACCCACACTGATGGGAGGCCACATGGAGATCCCAGCGTCCCTGAGGATCCCTCAAAGGAAGCAGAGCAAAGTGAGTATTTGTAAAGAGTTCAGTGACACGAGTGATTCTCCAGAGAGCGGTCACTACCCCTCAGCCAGGAAGTGCAGCTTTATGTCTCGAGGACTGTCCGAGGGGAAGCTGGCCTCTCCGTCTGAAAGCACCAACTCTCAGAGCGGGACAGATGCTGAGACCCAGCACCTGAACCAGGGGGATAGTCCAATGATGACTCCGCCACCTCCATCCAGCGGGAGGAGGATGTCTATGGTAAGAGCAAAAGCTTCCCATGTTTTCTTCTTTTCAATCTAAAGCCCTTTGAAACATGTATTTATCTATTTAACATATTAATAAAAGCAGATAAAAGAGGTTAGATATCTATAGATATGGGGAGGTGTCTGATAAGGATGCCTCCCCAACGCCTCCCTTTAGAGGTTTTCTGGGCATGCCCAACTGGAAGGAGACCCAGGGCAGGACCAGAATTTGCTGGAGCCCAGTCTACCCTGGGAACACCTCACAATCCCCCAGGAAGAGCTGGAAAACATTGCTGGGAAGAGGGAACCTGCGCCTGATACCACCATGACCTGACTTTGGATGAGAAGAAGAAAAGGGATGGATGGATGGAATATGTCTAATGCATTTATGTGCACATGGTGGTGCAGTTATAGGGAATTCATGTGTAACATGAAACAGTTATAGGAAGAATATGTTACTTTTTGATCCAGATGTCGCCCTTGAATACCTGCACTAAACGAAACTGCTGTTTGGTGACAACTCCGATTTTCTGAAGCCTCCGCTCTCCTTCATCAAGACACCTCCAACCTCCTCTCCATCACTCGAGCAAGAAGGAGTAATGAATGAGAACGCACAATAATTAAGCCCCATTAATTGTCCTTTGTCTAAGCTGCAGTTAGGGGGCTAATGTTAGCGCTCTTTAGTTAGCTCATAGTTTTTATGCTGCACGTACATTGACACAGAATTACCGTGACCTAAAGACATGTCTACGACATCCAAATAAACAATGAGGTTATTCCAGCTTTAAACACAAGGCCCTTTCATGTAAACATGATGTAAACACTGCCCTGACAACAATAGAGCCAGTAGGACTCACACTTCTCGCTCGTTGCATACAGTCATGATATAGAGAGAAATTTACAGGATATATTTGCTTTGTGCTGTATTTGTGTGTCAAATGTCACACTTCGTCCCTTTAGATATAAAATAGGATAAATAAATAAATGTAAAGAAATATCAGTGTGTAAAGGGAAGTAGTTAAAATATAAACAAACAAAATAAGAAATAAATGAGAAAATACACATAAATATCTTTTTCATTTTTCACACATTTATTTCTTTATGGATTCTCATTAATGAAACTTTTTAAAATTAAAAAAAAAATAAACAAAGAAGTGATGCCAATAAAGTTACACATTGTCATCTGTATTTCCTCCCCTTATTATGAGGGTTTACTGAGTTGTTTTTTAAAAACACATCTCATACAAGTGGTTCATCTTTGTTAGGGCTCTGCTGCCCTCTGCTGGAAGGAAAACTAAAATAGAACAACGTCTCTTTCTTGTGTTTGGTGTTAGTTGAATTACAAAGGGACAACCTATGTTTGTATAAAGACTTAATCACACTATACAATCAGTCAATTTAGTTAATCTATTTATTTGTTTATCTCAAAATAATTATTCATTATGTGTGGGTATACTTCCTCACATTCTCAATACACGTTGATGTTTTACATTTTATATGAAATATAATGTAAATTTCCTTAATTATTATATTTAAAAATGTTTTAAAACACACAGAATACAAAGTTTATATTATCTGTAAAGTTAAGTTAACAAAATAAATAAAAAAGGGGAAAAGGAGACAACAGATAAATCATATATCGACAAAAGTCTTCAGCAGACCATGCGATGACTCGACTTCATGTTGTTGTGTTGAAGTTTGGTTAGACCAGATGGTTTTCTAACTTTTCTATCAAGCCTCCTTTTGATGGAGGTTTTGCACCCCCAACCAACTCCGGTTAGTAAAATGTTAACTAAAAGGGACATTTTTAAAATATCACCACAAACTATGAACATTCATATTTCTGTTAAATTTGTAAGAGCAGACACATGAATGGACCCCTTTCTATATCCACTTATCACCTCTCCCCCGAAAAACAAACTTTAAAGTAACCTTTCAAAAACATCATCATAGATTGTACAGTATATAAATGATTAAAAAGTACAACATGTGGCAACATTTAAATCTTCTGATTTCTTTGAGGGCTTTAAGAGAACATGTTTGTCCACAGTTACAAACAATTTCACATTCTCATAACTTTGAAAAAACAAGAAAAGCTGCTCTCAGTCTGTTAAGTTACAGCCTGTTTCATTGATGTAGACATAAATCCCACCTCTGGCAAATAGTCAATCATAGTTTAAAATTTTGGCTTGGTACTTTGGGGGGGCCGATCAGATTTTAAAGGGGGCATAGTCCACCCTTTTGACCTACCATGCCGCCCTTCTCGAGGGGTTAGACTAGTGTTATAGTTCTTTTAATTGATCTTAGAGACTTTCAAGAACTGGTCTTGAGACTGTTTCTTCTTGGAATCAAAAACATTTTTCTACAGATTGTCAATCAAAACCACCTCTGATTGGCTATTTTTCCAAGTCATTACTGTAATTAAAGGGAAAATGATCTGTTGTAAATGAAAGAATATCTTTAATTAATTTGTAGTTGGACTCTTATGTATACTCTTATGTACATGTCTTTGTATGGACCCTGTCTGCAACCCTTCTAGTGTTCTTGTCTAAGTAAATGACACACAACCCTGCACACAAGATGAAGATTTTTATGGTGTTGTCTCGGTCTCTATCCCTACATGTCTAGGTCAACAACAACACTAGTTGGTAGACGGTTCGACGGTATCAGCAGAGCCAGCTGGGAGAGAGCATTGCTATGTGTCTGTCCAATTGTGTGTGTATGTGGAACCTGCTGGTGCTCTCCTGATGTTCTTCTGCAACACTAACGCGATCTGAATTCACAGACTCAGACACCAATATGATATTGTTGAAGGATAAATAATGCCATTGCAAGTGCAATATTTACGCCTCAGTAACGTTTCCCATAATGAATGTCAAAGAAGCGTAACAGAGGGACGAAGTGATCCCCCCTCTGTGCAGCAGGGGCGAGCCAACGTGGAGAACTGTGCCGTGTGTGTGCTTAAGACTGAATTGTGAAGCTCCTGCTGTGCCGTGCTCTCGATATGAATTCACAGACATGGACGACACTGATAGTACACCGAGGATTTACAAAGACACTGATATGACTGAGCTTAGTGTGACGCTGCTGAAAGAGAATATCACAAGTTTTGCATTTGTTTGACCTTTTTTTATCAGCTGGTGCATCCTGAGAAAAATATTCGTAGCATCTAAACTCAACCCTCAGCTAGAACTTACAGTCAATTACATTATTATATGTTTAATATTAGGAAAAGGAAGAGCCACCAAGTAATCCGGAGATCCCTATAATACTTATTGTTGTATTCGGAATAACAAAGTTGTTTGGTTCTATTTTGCATAACATGTTGAACCATCACCGCATCAGACGTGCTCTACTGACTTTAAGTCCTGCTGTTTTACTCTGTAGGTGGAAAATACACATTTAGCTTTATGCTCGAAAAATGTTGAATATTTTACAACACACAGCGTGAGATTGTTTTTATGATCCATGTTTCATTTGTGCATCATGGTGAATGGGGGAACCCTCAATGACTTTCTTAGTTTAAATAAAGGGTTGTAATGAGATGTAGTGAAAGACTAGGTCAGGGGGAAGAATGATTTTTGAGTGATTGAAGTAATAATATTTTGTCTGATCTTGTTTTTCTTTCAGAGCATGATCCTGGAGCTGTCTTCTATCATGAAAAAGTAATATGACAAAGACTGTTATGGGACCAGCATTTACAGGATTTCTAAAGGGGCCGATAGCTCTGCTTTCACTTTTTCTTTTCATTCACACTGTATGTATGTTTATTCAGAATGTTTTTCACTGAAAGTAATACTACATTTGAAACGTGAAAATGACATTAAGAGGTAAAAAAAAAATGCTTCATTTTTTGTAAATATGATATCTCCAACTTCTGATTACTTTTGTACTGACAGCTGGCAAACGTCTTGCTTTTTGGTGTTTTTGGACACTTCAAATCAAACAGGAATCTGAATTAGTTTGGCTTAAAGCATTATGTGATTGCTCATAAAATGAGACAACAAATAATACCTTGTTTCAAAGATATTGGACTAAAGATTGTAATTACAGATTGTGGAATTGGCAGCCACAATAAAAAAAGAGAACTCTCTAAATGTATTTGTGTCTGTTAATCACAAAGAATGAAGAAGGGCTGTGAAGTTTGAACGTTAGAGGAAAGCCTGATGCTGTCCATAAATAAATATCTGACAAATTAAAACTTGTGGTTCAGTCCTTTTTTCCCCCAATCAGGGCAACAAAAGCAACAAAACACAAGTATTTTTTGTGTGACTAACACGTCTCAAGTGTTGCTTACAGTATCTTTATATATGAGGGTGAGGTAACAACTAATACTCTGCAGATATTTCTGTTCCACTGAGCAGAAACCTGTTTATAAACCCTGGGATGAAAAATCAAAAAACCTGCTGCATTTAAATGTTGATTAGCGAGGGCCTTGATGTCATTTATTGGGGTCAAATTTCTAAGATTAATTATTCCATACATTTCTCATGGGCTGTCAACAAGGGTGTAGTTGTGAGTGAACTAGTAAGACTCTCTACCAAGAGCCCTGAATAAGATGGGGTCCCTTAAATAAATCTAAAGTTGTTTTTATTCAGTTTGATCCATTTCTCTTTAAATTATAACTGACATTCACGCACTCTAAAAACTCTGCACAGCCGTTTATTGTTTATGCTATTTGCACTATCTGCACTATTTGCTACTCTACAACGCACTACCTCACTTTTTAGCTTAATCTGCACTCTGTTTATATTGTTAATACTTTAATTGATCCACATACTACCTCATGGTGAAATACTCACAAGTGCCCTCGTCTGTCGATTGTCTGTCGTTCGTTATTTGTTTTATAGTATCGTTTTTTATTGCTAGTTTTCTTAGTGCTCTTTTTATGCACTGCAGGTTTGCACTGGGGTTGGGGGGGATTGCAATTTCATCTGTGCTGTATGTTTAACATGGAGCATATTTGACAAATAAAGAACCTTGAACCTTGAAGAGGAAACATAAAGGATAAATAAACATGACACTGAACTCTTTCCTAGCTCAAAAAATAATTTTAAATTTAAACGTTTATAGAGTTCTAACAATGTTCAAACCTTGACGTCATGGTGTTGTCAGCTCCCCTTTGCTTTTTTTTTTTTTAACTAAAGTGAGTTTCCTTTTTGTTGCCATAGCAATATATATCAGTGGGTTATATAGGTTTGAAAGAGGTAAATGTACAGTTTTTTCAAGTTATAGCAGATAAATCTAAGTATAACAAAAAGAAAATGTGGCTTATAAGAAAAACCTCAGTATTAAACAGCCTCTCTTTTCTTCCCTTCATCCTTTGAATGAATTGTCAAACATTGCTCAGGAGGTGCGAGCTGTGTCCTCTGTGGCACAAGTACGCCATTCAGGCCTCTGTTTCACATCAGACTGCTGTCCAGCGCTGTGTCTAAATGGACATGAACCTAATGCTCTGGCAAGAAGTAGGTCCTCCAAGTGAGGTCCTCCAATCCATCCCGTCCCACAGAGAAGTAGCAGCAGGCTTTAAGGAGAGAGGATAGGCAACAGAGGGGACGAGCAAGGGGAGAGAGGGACAACACGAGAAAAAGGAAATCCTTAGTTTCAATGTATCATATTAGGTAGGCTGTTATGAGATCAGTAACACAAATAAAGACTGTTCTGGGGTGAGTAACACATAGGTAGGATGTCCTGGGATCAGTAACTCAGAGGTAGGCTGTTCTGGGATCAATAATATAGGCAAGCTGTCCTGGGATCATCAACACATAGGTAAGCTGTTCTGGGATCAGTAAGGTAAAGACTGACTGTTCTGGGAACAGTAACACTTGGGTAGACTGTTCTCAGATCAGTAACACATGGGAAGCCTGTTCTGGGATCAGTAACACATACACTTTAAGAAATGAGGTGTTGTATTTACTTCATACAGTTTTGTCAACAGGTTGAGTACCGTAAATTCCGTACTATTGAGCGCACCTGGATATAAGCCGCACCGGCTAAAAAGAAGTAAATAAATGTATTTGTACATATATAAGCCGCACTTGATTATAAGCTGCAGGTGTCCACGCTATAACAAGAGCTATTTACACAGACGTAGGCTACCGGTAACATCCGCAAATACTGTAGCGTCCGTACGGACGTTAAAGGACGACGAGAGCGTTCAAATAATAACTTTTAATAACCCGATCACTGTCGGCCGTGACCACGCCGTTTACAGCAGAGAGCAACACATAACTTGCCGTAACAATCCAACTCTCTCCCCCAGCGTTCTCTCATACAGCCACTCAACACGTTCGCGCTGGTGCATTCACTGACTCTCCACATAATCGGAATTATGAACACATTATCAACTACTGACTTTACAACATGAACCGTTACAGCACGAAGCCTAGCCGACGGTGTCTGTAACACGGCTGATGAAAAAGATGACCGTAATATATTTCACAAGAAAAAGTCCATCCATTCACTGCCTCAGAATGACTTCATTACTCACTTCCTCAGTCTCTGTTGTCGCTGTCAGTGTCATCTTAACGTGCAGCAGCTCTGTTAGCTTCTTTGACAGCCAGGTCGATCACCTTTAACTTGAAAGCTGCATCATATGTATTTCTCCGTGTGTTTTCCATGATGAGGGTGCGTGCATGAAGCGCAAAATGACTGATATTAAGATCCGACGTGACGAAGTCAAATGTTTTTGCGGCACAAGCTCATTGTCCCCCATAAAAAATCCATGCATTAGCCGCACCGGAGTAGAAGCCGCAGTGCTCGAAGTGTGAGAAAAAAGTAGCGGCTTATAGTCCGGAATTTACGGTATATGATAAATGATTTAAGCTATTAATTATGATTAAATAAAGTTAAGAATTTCTAGCACAAATGCATTGAGGAAATGCAACATAATGTGGTTAGGTTGCTTCTAAGCAACATTGTTGTGTAGAGTTTACTTGTGATTGTTATGTTCAGCTAACTTAAGTGAGTTAGATAAATACAAAATAACACAGTCACTTAGGTTTTACAGAACTTAATAATCTTCATTGCATTTACACAACAACAGGTTCAACAGGTTCCACACAACTGAGTTAAGTAACTCTTACATAAACTGCAATAATAAGTTCAACAACAATACATTGAGTTTCAAAGGAAAGCCCAAGCACTTAGAAAACTGCAAGTGAACATCCATGTTACTTGGGAAACAAACTGTTGAATCTGGACTGTTTCAAGCCAATTTGTTCCTCCTTCAAAATGATCAGACAGAATCACATCACAGATTCCAAAACAATATTTTAGCACATTGGCCAAATCAACATTAACAATTCTTTAAGGTACATATAGCTCAAGTTCAGAGAACAAGACAAACAATGCTTGTTGCAAATGCGTTTGCAACAACTCTCAGGTCTGTCAGAACCTCCACGCCCTCGATTATGATTCCCACGTCATGTGGGGGACCCATGGCCTCTGCTCCTTCCTTGTTGATAACATATTTCAACAACTGTCTGCTCCATTTCTTTGATTCCACACGTGTCAATCTCCTAAAGAGAAAATAAAAAAAATCAGAGAGCCAAGAAGAGAAAAAGCCGAAAACACAAGACTATGGGTATAGACAAATGAACTGACACAGAAGGGAAGAACACGTGGGCCTAAAACCTGTAGTCCAAACGGATATTTTTTAAACAGTTTTCCTTCTTTTCGCACGGCAAGTCATCGAAGATGTTATTGAAATGCTTACTGTGGCAAGGCGAAGCAACAGTAAAGAGTATAATAACCAAGAACAAGTTTAATTGGGCTGACAACGCCACCTGAGCAGTTTCACCCTAGGAAGTATAAGAACACCTTAATTTAAATAAATACAGCACAGGTTCTGCAACCGAAGTAAGACAGAGACGTGGTTCCAAAAGAAAATGTATATTTATTGAAAACTTAGACTGGTATTATCTGAGAGGAGAGGGGTTGAGGCTATTGAGTTAATGAGGAAAATAAATCAGTTTGGGAACATGTATCAAGAGTTTTATTACAATCCAATTTATTTTCATTCTAAAAACAGTTCCAAAAGCAGCCGGCAACCACTTCACTAATGGGGGAGAAACAAAAGAATTCACACCAGTTGGTTCGCTCTAAAAGTACATGACAATCTAGAAGCAGTAACACAGCCACACTGGGCAAATTGATGACAAGGCAAATTAATAAGGAGGCGAAACAGCAGCCGATAAAAGGCCTGCAATACAAAATAAATGAGTTACATTTAATAACTCTTTTATTACATAGTTATAAATATGTATTATATGTAGTAAATTATGAGGTTTAAAGTAAGATCTCAGGGTTGGCTAAAGCTGGTTGAGGGGCCCTGTGTGAGATCTTTTCATGGGGACGACATCCTCGAGAAGCCCTGTCTGCAACGGCTGCACAAAACACACGTATCAAAATACGTCCACTGACACTGAATTTAACCAAATCTCACCTGATGCTTTAATGGCTCTAAATCACAAAGTAACTGGACAAATTGATCAACAAACACAGCTTTAAAAAGTCCAACATTTTATCATGTTTTTGCAAAGAAATCACAGAGTGCAGAAGATGATATGCATGTTTCTTTATTTCATAAAGAGAAATGGTGTCTAGACAAAAAAAGTCATTTATAGAACACTAGCAATTGAAATGAATGAAAATGGGGTTTGCACAATACCGTATTTACAATGGTTATTAAGTCATTTTAATTCATTAGGGTCATGTAGCATTTAAAAATGATAAAGGTAAGAACTCTTAGTAGAGAATAAGCAAATGACAGCTATTTCAAATGGACAATATTAACACAAAACAGTCGTCTAGAAAAATGAAAGAAAAAAAAACAACAACTTGAACTACAAGCTTAAGAGCTATTACATTAAAAATGATGCACCAAAAATCTACTAATACAATAATCCATAGAATCTGTGTAAAAAGCATGTAGAAAAACACCTGATGCAGTTTGCTGATACAGTCATTGACCAGTTATGAGAGGTATGAAGGATTTCACAGGTAGATAAGTGTGAGAAAGTCCGCACTGGTGACTCAGGGATGGGGGCCGCGGCCCCTGCATACACTCACTTCATTTGAATGTGAACTATGGCCTCTGCAAGTTCTAAGGCAAATATTGGAGGTGCACTTGAATCAATGCTGACCCATCCCAACACTTGGATAAAAGACAAGGCGAGGAACCTCATTCTTTGTCTCTTTACACAACACCAAGAAGCAGTCCGATTGAAGCAACCATCAGTCTAACATGGCGAACATTTATCAAACATGACATGACACCTATTTGTAAACATTTTCCATTTTCAATGTTACTTAATGGTCTCAGCCTGCGCATTCAACCAGGATACCAGTTTTTTTTTTTCTTCTCAATAAAGTTGAGCAATCTGTGAGAAAGGCATGTTTTTGTTCATATTTTTCTTTATAGAACGACCTTTGGAGTTGAAAAGCCAGTGTTTGTTTCAGAGAAGCAGCAACAAAACAAAAAAATAAATCCACAGCAAAACGCATTCAGTTATACATCTCAAGTTATCCATTTAAATCGCTCTGCTGTGATGGCATCAACTGAAAATAAAAAAACGTTTGGCCTGCACAAAGTAACCTGGAGGAATCTAAGGATTAAATGATTAAATTGACTTTAGTTTTATGCACAGAATTATCAACCTCATCGTTTTAAAGTTACACTAATCGATTTGGATCAGATGATCGAGAAAAACATTTTTGGTTATTAAAGGCAGAATGTGCGTCATTTTACACTTAAATACAGCCGAAACCAAGTATTTCCACTGTAAATGTCTCTCTGAGTCATGACTGTCGACAATGAGTGAGAAGCATGATTACATGGTGTAAACCCATTACATCATCTGGATGAAAGCTGCGGAATAGCAGAGGTGTTGCCAAAACAGCAGTTTGTTTATTGTTTTGGTGAAATGCTGGTGCTCAAGTGCGACATCTCCTGGTCTCAAAAGTTGCACATTCTTCCTTTAACCCAGGATATTCCATGCCAAATATGTGAAAAGGTAATTTTATGGGACCAAAGCTGCACCAGACAGCAGACATACAGAGTTAGCTGCAGCTGAAAATACTAGAGGAGGTGTTTCGCAGCATAAACAACTTTAAGTCGAGCGAATATTGGGCATACATTCTTCAGGAAGAAATAAACACGACTATAAATCAATGCTTATCTTGCTTTTAGCTCATAGTTGGTAATATGTCAACTCTGTTAATAGCTTACTCTGCTGCCCCCAAGTGGCCAAAAATCAATTACTGCAGCTTTAAGTTTAGTGAAAAAAAAGATTTGGAGGCTCAAACTAATAAAGTTAAATGAAAAGATAAAAAAGATAGTCTGCTTCAGAGTGAGATAAAGAGCAGGTTTAAATGCTTGACATCCTGAGACACTAAAGGATCAGTTCACCCAAACGACAAGAATCAGATTTTCTTTCTTATTTCTAATGACAACAAACCACACAGAAAGTTTTCGTTTCAGTCTGACATTTTTAAAACCATCCCAACAGACCCGAGGTGAACGGATATTTGATTCGAACTCTTCATTGGAAACAAAGAAAAACAAAACCATGATTATCCAGACCAACAGGGAAGACAAGTAGTGGGATCTCCAGAGACAATATTTGCCATAGTAATCAGTAACAAATTGGTAACCATTGACTTTAAAACAAGGTCTTCACCTGAACATTGTATTTTAGGGCTGAGTTAGTCTCAGAATTCAGACTTTAATATCAGAATATACACTCTTATCTGATCTCACAGCATTCAATCTATTTCATATATTTCAGATAATTCTCGAAATAACAGTGTTTATCTCACTGTTTATCCACTCTGATGACAAATCTAGACTTTTCGATTTCAGAATTGAATATCTTCAATTTAAAATTTAAAATCAATACAAATTCTCTAACAAATGTATTCTAAATTTTAGGTTTCTGCTTTCTTTTCCTTCAAAATGTAAGCTCTCCTCTCAAAATCTGAACTGTAAACTCACAGTGTCATGCTTTTTCTTAAAAGTCCAACTTTACACCCAGGGTTTGGATGTTACATTTATTTATTTATTTTCTTGAATTCACTTTAACTCAGAACCTAAACATAAACTTCCCATGTCATCAAACTAGTCACTGTATCCAATGAATAAATGACAGTTTCATTGCTGTTTACTATTTTTTGGTCATTTGAGTGAACTGACCCCTGAACCAAGAGTGGAAGAAAACAATCGAGTAATCTGACAATACCTCGTCTCTTCATTGGAGCCAAAGATGCCAAGAATTGGAGAGCTTAGCGGTCTGGAAGAAAAGCTTTTCTGACTGGAGGTTTAGCTTTAATGTGTTTAATGATCTTTACCTCTAAGCTCTGTGGGACTCTAAGAGTCTGTGAAGTTGAATTATTAAATGTGTCTAACAGATATTCTGCTATGTGCTAAAACAAGCAAGCGATCGTATTATGAGGACATCTGAAGAGACATCCAGCGGCCTTTCTGCCACAACACAATCTTCATTAATCCATTTTCTCCAGACAGAAAACAATACCTTAAATCAAAGTTGATGCTCTCTGATTCAACACCATGCTTCCTCAATTTAACATCAAGCTAATTAAAAAAAGTACATGAACATAAAACAAGTTGCATAACGTTGCAGAAATGAAGCCTCTGTAATGTGACGTGTTGGTTCCCTCCCTCGTTTTGTTGCTTGAACCTGGTAGAATCGGCACATTAATACTGTAAATACTGTTCAACTTCAGATAAAATACATACAAGAATGAAAAGATCACAAACAAAACAGGGGCTGAACCACTGTTACTGCTCTGTAATCAGGCTGTGCCCCCACGTGTGTGTACTCTGTATGTGTGTGTGTGTGTGTGCATGTGTGTGTGCGGGGGTCTATGTACTCTACGAAGTAGGGACAAGTCTTTTAACAATTTAAAGACAGATTCATAAAATACACTAAACTCTGTTTGGCTGTCTCACATGTCAGATCATTTAAAACTACATCTAAAAGTTACAGCTGTTTGGGGGGGGGGGGGGGGGGCTTTAAAACTCATCTGAACTTTAAAGCCCCAATCCTTGACTCAGTCGGCCAAACAAGTCATTGAATTAACTTTTCATGGACTGACACTGTGTGAACAGTCCTGGGTTAGTTAACTAACCTAAAATAAATCCACTGATAGGTAGTGGGGAGCAATTGTTGTAAAAAAATGTCAATGCTAGCTCAGAATTTTTTCACATCGCTTTAAGGGGGTTTACACATTTTTCCTAAATTCAGTAGTCACTACAGTACGTTCTTTAAGATGTTTAGAGAAAGGTGTCTGCATACTTTTGAAGTAGAGTTGAACTAAATGTTTCTGAGTGCTCATCATGGCTCTGAATGCCCTGAGACGAAAAACATCAACAGTTAATCCAAACAAAAAGATTTGCCTGATTAATGATTTCTGTTTACCATGTAGAGCTTAAATCCTAGCGGATCTACGTTTATTCATCTACCGTAAACATGTTTGAATTTTAGTTAGCTAGCTTTTTGGCACAAAGGCATCAACGGTTAAATTATTATGTTTTAGATATTTACTGATAACTTCCCTTGTATGAAGTCAACGTTACAAAAAGTTGTTACAAAAAGTTGCTTCAGCGAAATAATGCCATGAACTTTGTTTTTATGTCCAACTGTTTGTTTTAAGCTTCTTCTTCTTCTTTTTTTTTTTTTTTACAACTTAAGGTTTGTTTTTCTAATAGAAAGTACTGTACTAGACACTTAATTGTTAAACTATGGGAACATCTTTCTCTGATGCATGAACACCATGTCAGGATTTGTTAATGACAGAAGTCTTCTTGCCAGTGGAACAGTCGCCTGTTATTAGATATTGTCTACGCTAAGAGGGAAGGCCGTTTTCTTGGATTGGGGCTTCAAAGAGTGACGAATAAAGCTTCATATTCCAATTAAATCGAACCTGCTTTTATATGAAGCCAGCCTCTAGTGAGGGTTGACATAATTCAGCTTGTTCATAAGTAGACATTTAAAAAATATCATTTTAAAAGTTCCAGAGAAAAGTCACCAGGCAAACAAGAAGCTAGACAAACTTACTAAGACTCATTATAACTACAGGGAGCATGCATGCACGTCACGAAGCAGGATGTTCAAACAAATGCGCAATTCGGGCAAAGTCGTTACTATCTTATATGATTGTTACTTAATAGTTTGGACAAACACATACACTGTTTTCACGTCAAATTAAATCTGAATTAGTTTATTAATTCCCTAAAGAAATACAAATATAAGTGGTGAATAATCTTATTCTATAACGTTAGCTTCCTTTTGTCAGATATGTCTTCTTCATGAAGATCATTTTAATGGTATATTAATTTTTACCATATAAACATGATTTTTTTTCTCTTGAAGTGCCCAAATGAAGTGCTCCAGTTTCAGACTTTTAAGGAGCCTGAATTAAAAATCAAGACCCTAATTGAAGTGCTATACGGCTCTGAGCGCTTGGGGGCGGAAACAAAGTGCCTGAATTTTGTCCGTTTTCTTTATACTTTATCTGAAGAGCTGATTATTTAAGGATCAGTTTGAAAAAAAAAATGTAAGTATCTGTCACTTTTTAATTTTAGTTGGCAACGGGGAAGAAAACCTTAAAAGGTCTACGATAGTGTACACAAATAGCATATTTAATTACCGATAAGAATAAAGTTTTTCTCCAAAAAACACAAGGCAGAACTTTCACATTTAAAGAGGAGTCAAAGGGGGAAAATAGGAGCTGACCTGAGCCCACTCAAACACGTCTTGAACGTCTAACTTTTATACATGCATGGGGCTCAATACTCAGCGTGTTGACGCATGTGTCTGTATGTTTCTGTCGTGTGTGTGTCTACATGTGTATTAAAGCTGATTTCCTGAGTTTATGAACACCCGCCGTGACGGGAGCATTCGATAGGCAGGACAGGAAACAGCAAAGCAAAGATTTTTCCCTTAGAAAAAGGTGCTTGATATAACCCCGGTGAAAAAGAAACATCTAAGCCTCTACCTGTACAAAAATCACTGTTACAGTCATCATGCTCCATACTATGTACATTTCTGCCTAACAAGCACTTGAAAGTCACCATCACAACATCCAAATACAATGGTATTGCTGATGAGTGGGAAATAAAAAATAGCCATTTAACCGCCTGCAAAAAACCTTTTTTTTACCTTTCAATTCAGTGCTGAGGAAGGCAAAGGAGGAATGTTTTTAGTTACAAAGAAGTTCTCCTGTACAGAAATACAAATGCGAGACGCTTGAAGACATTTTTGCATATGAACATTTTACAGTCGAACTGCATCCCTCGCTTGCAGAAGCTGTATTCTCATTTTTCATGAATTGGGTTGAACATTCAGAGGATTTTTTTTCTTACTTTCCTGAGTTTGAATTGCTGTGACGAAAAGGGCCACTGAAATATCTATTGAGAGAAGAACCACAGACAGAGCGCGGGGAGAGAGATAGAGGTAGAGTAAGAGATTGATAGAGACAGAGTGGGAAAAAAAGTGGGAAAAAAATGTGAAAGAGACAAAGGCAGGTACAGAGAGACAGAGAGCTGCTGCTGTTTAGGTCCGATGAGGTTTGACTTTGAGTTGTGACGTTTGGAGAACGAAGCCTCCGCTGCTGCCGGGGCGAGTTTAGCACCATTGTAAGGGTTTGGTGAGAAGTTCCCACTCTGTCATGGTAAGAGGAGAATACCTGGAGAACAGTATTGCTGTTAAGACAACTTTAGTGTCAACCGTTCAAAAAACAAAAAAAACAAAAAAAAACAAACAGCACAAAAAAGACATAAATACAAACAAAGCTTGTTTTTTTTTTTTTTTTTCAGTGAACACTGGCGGAGGCTGACCGTCTCAACAACCCAGAGCGAGGGTTTGTCAGAAGAGTAAAATTAAATAATAAAAAACATCAAAAACAAACACAGAGAACTAATTAGTGCAGTCCTTCCTCGGCTGCTCGTCAGTTGTACATTTGTCAGTCATTTCCTGGCAAAAATCCACCGTCACCGCCTGGTTGGACTTTTCTACGGACAGCCCGGACTTTGTGTACAAGCTGGCATCCTGGATATCTCTGTCCGCCCCGTTCCTGACGGCCGATTCGGGCTCACTCTCAGAGGGGCCTGGTGAGCCGTGGAAGCTTGGCTCCGGCGTGGCTGAGCCTGAGTGGGTGGTGAGGTCGATGCTGGTGGTGGTGTTGTTGGTGGTGAGGCTGAGAGGGGCAGGTTTGGGCTGGTGGGCGGCACTGTTGTTGTTGTTGCTGGTAGTTGAGTTGGCTGGCCGCAGCACGGGGCAGTAGTGGTTTAAAGACTGGACCTGCTCTGGGCTCAGCTGGACATCCCTGCACACCTCCTGAGACAGGCAGGAGAAGTTCTCCCACAGCTCACCCATACACGCCTTCAGCTGGTTCCTCTCAGTCAGGAGCTTATCCTTCTCATGCACCTGAAAGCAAACACAACCAGTGACAATCTTCACAAGGGCAACTTGTAAGCACTAAGAAAAGAAGCTCCCATTCACTGTGGTGGTGACTGTGTCTGCAGAGACACTGCTTTCTGTCTGTATTTTGATGTGTTGTTTGACTTGGCGGGGGGGGGGGGGGTGTATCCCTTAGCCAATGACAGGTGAGTTTGGAACAGATGTACTTTATTGAACGGCATTCAAATTGGCAAATTTGGCCATAGAAGCAAAGAAGAGAAAAAGAACAAACGTGAGGTGAAAGACCACGAGGATAAAGCTTGTTCTAAAATGAGAGTGAAGCTTAAGTAGCCTTTCATCGGCAAACGCATCATTGGCCTACTTCCTGTTGGACAGGAAGGTGCCAATCACCTGTAGTTAGCTCGTGCTAGCGTGCTTAATGGTCAGATTTTCCACAAAATAATCTTCCCAGTTAGCTTAGAGTGCAGTAAAAGCATTGAACATACGCACTAACCCAACAGTGTGTTTCTGGTCGCCATGAATGATGTGTTTAAAACGCTCCAACATACAAGGCTTACACTAACTTTAAAGCTCGTATGAGGAGCTTTTGGTTTTGGCGACCCCTGTGGGAACAGAGTTACTCTCTCTTTATCTTGTCCTGTATATGAGGAAGAAGTGTTATTTATTATTCATCAAATAAAAAGTCGACTCACGAGCTTCCTGATCTCACACTCCAGGTTCAGGATGCAGTCCAGCTTCCTCTTGCGGCAGCGCTGCGCGGCGATGCGGTTCTTACTCCGCCGCCTGACGTCGTGGATAAACTCGAGCTGCTCCGAGGTCAGTTTGTGCATTTTCACCAACATTTGGAAGTCGTTCCGTGGAAGATTTGTGATTTGATTTACGGGGAAAGGCAGCTTCACCTGGAACAGACAGATGGAAAGGTAGTTATTACTGAGCATTAATTAAGGTAAAAGGACTGTACTTGCGTCGCATATTTCTAGTCTTCTGACCAATCAGGACACTTTTAGACTACATGTCAGATTCACATGCATGCAGTCGAATTTGCACAAAAACATTGGCCAGATTTTGTTACAAAATACTGCCAATGTTTTTTTTTTTGTTGTTAAAGATGTTTTAGTTTTTTTAACCTAATCTTGAAATAAGAAAATAAGAAAGACAAACGCAGAGTTGTTGCTGAAACAAAAGAGTTGTTTTCGCCTGCTCGATGCAGGAGTTACGCATATGACCACAAGATGGCAGTAGAGCACTGCTCTGCACGCGCCACACAGAGCAGGAGTCAGAGTCACATCCTCCGCCTCATATTTACCAGGAAGCACATTCTCAGGCAGAGGGGAAGAAGTGATGCAAGAAAAGAGAGAGAGGGTGTCTCGGTCCGTCAGACCCTCACACCTGGAAATGTGCCAGGATGACAGATTGGGGGGGCAGTGACTCCAAATCAGTGTCAGGTGATTTCTGGGGGCATAAATATCTGTGCCAGCGACAATCAGAGCCGTCCTCTCAGTCTGCAGAACAAAAGAATGAGTGGAAGAAATGCAGCAGTGATTTGGAGGAGCAAAGACAGTGTGGTATGAAATGAGAAGAAAAGAAATGTGAAAGATGTCTGTGTGTTTATTTGCTCAGTTTGGAAAGCAACAATAAGTCAGGCTCTCTCCCCCAGGTGATGGCAAACCTTATGATAAGCACATCACAGGCAGATCCACCCCAGCGGTATCTGTGTGCACCAGGGAGCCGTAGCTTCAGGCAGGGAGTGAAGCAGCGGAGGAATAACAAAGAGCCAGAGGAAGACAGCCGGAGAGCTTGGCAGAGATGAGAGGAGCTGCAGCTCTCTTCCTCCTCTCCTCTCTCGCTCTTCCTCCCTGTGGCTGCCTCTGGAAGAACAAAGTCAAACAAAGGAGGAAGAGAGGAGAAAGAGGAGCAAACGATGTGACTCCACAGTGTACCTGCTGCTCCCAGGAGGCCCTGAACCGCTCTCCTAACTGCAGGAAGAGACAGCAGCAGAGGCAGCGCGGCTCTGTTTGAGCTGCAGACGCTTCACAGAGTGGCTGTGGCGTCACCTGGTATAAGAGCGGCTCTCGGGGGGGGGGGGGGGGGGGGTAAAACTCGGTGCCTACTCATGACAGAATTGGAATGACTCTGACGCTGAAGAGCAAATCTAGATGTCAATCTATCCTTGATAGAGAAAATGGCTTGAGTTTCCTCATTAGAAGCTCAGCCCTCTGAGCCGCCAGGAGCCCTCTCTCTCATCTCAGCTCGACATCTGCATGCAGACGCATGAATAAATGATGGCCCGAGCTTTCAAGGCCACACTCTGCTCTCGCTGCTCTGCCGGGGCATGACAGCTCCAGCCTGAAAGAGAGGCGTGGGTAAGCTATAAAACATCAGTGCGGCCTGCCAGCTTCATCTAAAGCGGCGCTGGAGACGACTCTGTTTGTGATCACATCACTCGTGTAGGGTCGCGAGTCGAGGTTACAGAAGTGTGAGCATTAACTCCACGCGATCGGAACGCGACGGGGAAGGAGACGCTGCGACCTTGTGATGGTTTCTTCCCCCCCCCCCTTTTCCACCAGTCACCAGGACGCAGGGGACGGCTAAATTTAGCTGCTCCACTATGAGAAACCAGTTCAGCAGCAGAGCTGGGATGACAGAATATGCTTCACTGGTGGTCATAAATTCACAGCCAACTGTTCTGGATTTACATTTCTCTCTCAATTCCTCCTCCTAAGCCTCTCTCTCTCAGCCTCTCTGGGTCATTTTCCAGTCGATGGGGGACAGAGAGAAATGTAGGACTCATCTGTCATCAGGACCAGAGCCATGCTGGGTCTCAGCTCTGACACTGAGCACTGATAAAACAAATGAACCGTATTTCAAAGTCTCAAAATCAGGCTGAAGAAGCTATTTATCACGAGAGCAGATCTGTTCATAAATATATACCTTCTGATGTTGTTTTCTTTTTCCATGTAGAGTTGCATCAGTTCGGTCTTCTGCTCTTCCTGTATTTCTTCATATGGATTTTTAAAGTAACATCAGGCAAAATGATAGCAGCCTGATACTTTATGTAATATTTGTATTCTTGTTTCAATCACAGAATTTGCAGAGGTCTAGTCTTCAATTACTTTTTTGAAGTTTTCCTCTAACTTATTGCTTTTCCCCTCTGTCATAAAGTTTTGTTGACCTTAAATCTTCCAAAATGCCTCCTGCCTGACACCTCTGTCCGTGCAGAACTTTTCTCTCGTCAAATCCAAAATAAATTGAGATTGTGTCTTTGCCTCCGTGATTTATGTTCTCTGCTCATTTGTGTTTCATGCTATCTGAAAGTAACCCAGGGACATCTCACATGCTCACATATGGGATCATAAAACATGTGCAGAGCCTGATCTTAATGATTGATAATGTTGAGAGGTTTAGAAGTAACTGTTCTGTCCTGGGGGTAAAAGTAATAATATTTCTTATGAAAAGATTTATCAACGTCAGAAGCACTTAGTGTCTCTGGGGTCATTAGAAGGACATAAAACAAGTTCAAAAGTCTATATCCTCTTAGGACTACTGTAGTTTTCAGACTGTTTCATTCATGTAATTCTGTTAAGAAGAGAGCTAATCTAAACAACATCTCTGCCTTCTAACAGCTCTTTTTCTTCTATTTCTACGTGTGGGCGTGGTGGGTGGTAGGACCTGGCTTGGAAAGGGAGGACACTGGGATGCCAAAGGTAGCTGTCCAGCACTTCAGGGGTGTTTGGTGCTGACTGGACAGAGCTCTGGTTGCAGGGGGAGGAGGTGGATGTTTGGCTGGATTTAAATAGTTGTGTTAGGAAGGCTGGTGAGGGCTGGTGGGTTGTGTGGCTTGTCGAAAGGGCATGTGGGCGTGGTTGGGATGGGGGTTTTCTTCTCTGGTTGCTGGTCTTTTGATTGGGGGCGCAAAGTATTCAAAATTACCTTTTATTTATTTGTTTTATCATTTGTCGACCTGAGTTTGTTTTTTGCTTATTTTTTTACTTGTTTAATTGTAAAGCCCCTTGATAACTTGTTTTCATTCTTTATTTATTATATTCACTCCTAGTAGTAAAAAAAGTAACACTTATATTGCACTCTTAAGACTCCAGGCCTTAAGTTAACGTTTACTTTGCTGGCAGCAAAAACTGAAATTTGTTTAAAAAACATGAGAAGATACAGAAAGAAAAATTTGAAAACAGAAAACCCCCCAAAATCAACACGGACAAACAAAAACTTCCAAAACTGGACGTACTGTTGCATTGCCAAGTTGTTTCTGGGAATTTTCGTGCAAGATACCCCACAGCACTGGGCGCCGAGCTGCTGCGACGACGCCAAAATCAACACGTTGAGAATCTCACAGATTAGCAGGGTAAGGTAGCTGGCTGCTAAATGTCTTCCTACCACGGGCCCTGAAAAGGAATAGACGGATGTCTGTGCCTCTGTTTGTCCCGCTCCGCTCAGTGCTGCAGAGCGATGCAGCGTTTACCCGAGGGGCGATTTGGGGGTTATGAAGAGAGACTGAATCTCATTACTTAGATACTACAGTTTTTGTACATGCACCCAGCTAGATAAATATAGATTTCAAAGTAAATTGCTTGGGTAAACAGAACTCCTCTTGCTCAATTTGAACAAGTTTCCTTCTACGTACTCTGCAGGGTACAAACTACGGCCCCCTGTGATGCCATAAGTACATGCTTCATATGCATCCCCATCATTAAATATAGATTTAAGAGGTAAATGAATGGGTAAACAAACCCCTTTTTGAAACTTAAATAAGCCTCCTCCCACATCATACAGAGTGCACATAAGGCACCTTCTTGTGGTTTGGTTTCTATAGCGACTGCACGAAAATCTCAGTAACAATAACAGTCAAATATTTGATGCAATCTTTACATGGTATACTGATCCATCTGACACTGATACATGTTGCTGGGAATGACAAATCTGACTCCGACCACAGCCACAATAAATCTGGAAATGAGCGTTTTTGTACAAATGTAGCAGAACTGATATTAACATATGGGCACTTCCTTTCACATGTTCTTTGTATTTCATATATCGCCTGATAATAAAAAAAAACACAATGTGCTGATGTGTCAGGACTACTTCCTCATTCCTCCCACTCACTCTGAGATCAATATTTGCAGTGCTGTGGCCAGACGATACACTAGAATGAGCTCAACGCCTACACTGACACCAGGAGCTCACCAGAGTGAGAGAGAGAGAAGGTGAGCTACAAATGGTGCTACATGTGTAGAGATGCATGATACATCACCAGCTGAGCTGCTGCTGGTTTAAGTGGCACTCAAGTTCAATTCCCCTTCAGCGCTATTAAATCCAGGTGGATTGTTGCAGCCTCCATAACAATGACTGTGACCGCTGTGATTTGTTGCTCTGACCTTTCTTGTGCTTACACGCCATCGCAGAAAGCGAATAAAGCAGACCTGTGTCAAAATGTTCCCTACTGAAAACATTAAGAAGTTTAATTCATAGTATAACTATGATAGGAGATTATATTTATTAGTCTTAAAAAAGAAACAAATGTTCTGTTGTTTCTGATTCAGCTTTAATTTTGCAGTCGTGGGATAATGTCTTAAGGCATATTATTGGAATACCCTCCTCACTTTCTTGATGAGCACGGTCTGAAGAGAGGGAACAGAAAGTTAAATGATCCTCATTATTAACACACAGACCCACAAACATCGGCATCCTAAATGTGTTGCTTCAATATCCACCACACATGGACCAGGTTGGACGTCTTAGTTTGTTAGCTTGGCGCTAACACCAAAAGGAATATGCCATTAATGGGCTAACATATACAGTAGCTTGGCGATCTATTTGTCTTAGCTGAAGTAAAAAAAAGATTGTTCTTAACATTAAGAGATGTGAAGCCTGTTTCTCAGCACCGTTACATCACCTAACACCAATGCTTTCTTCTTCTGTTGTTATTTAATGGCAGTGGGCACAAAGTATTTTGATGTGTTACAGCCACCATCTGGCAACCAGGCGCCGGAAAAAATAAGGGAAACACTTTTTTTTTTTTTTTTTTTTGCCAGCACCTCATCTGCTGCTCCAATAACTACAATACAATACAATAATGAATCCAAGTTGATTACTTGCTACCTTTTTTGGTAATGCAAAGCAACTTAGAGACCAAACTGAATGAAGTGTACCACATTAAGGATTAGGCTGACATATTACTGCAGTCTTAAGTGGATGGAAAACAGTAATAAATAATCTATTTAGTGTGCTGTCATGTTTTTCTGAAGTTGGTTAATGTTAGTTAACACACCTTAATCTTCAGGCTTTACTGAACTACGAGCCTTCAGCAGTGTAATGAGCAAAGCTATGGCACGTTACATTTCTCATGAAATCAACTTTTAAGCAGTTTGCCTTTTTAAAGTGCAAACAGATAAATGTTTACCAAATGCATACCGTCACAAACCCAAATATGACTGACAAAGTCTTTAACAAGTCAACGCTATCACAATGTTTTCTATTTCTATCACTTATCAATATAAACTTCAGCCTCTGCTTGTTTTTGGAGATTACTTAGTTTCGACTAAACATTTTCCGAACCACAGAGAAAGTACTTCAACATCTCACTCAAAGAGGCTCATAACTTTACAAGTAAGTAAGGAATATATCCATCTTCTTACAAGAGCTGCTTGGCCTGTGTTTGGAGGTGTCTCTGTGCTCTGTGTTGTTCTCTACACATAAGGCTCATATGGACCAAACACACCATGAGAGCAGGAGCCGCCCAGAGGCCTCATGTGACTCTTGCTACCTTGAATGACTGGGCTTCGGTCAGACCAGCCCACACTTTAACAACTTCCTTCCTCATCGGGATTCATTGTGTCCAGTCTACAGTCCTGGAGCTGAAGCTATTTTTACCAAAGCAGCTTTCATTCCCTCCTCTGCCGTTCGCTCTGCAAACACAGCGAGGCCGGCTGCTCCCTGTGTTTGTTTGTACAGTAGAATTAGATAGAAGCCTACGAGGAAAGTATGTGGCTCAGGAAGCATGAGGTAGCAGTTCTTCACCACAGAAAGAGCCGCAGGGTTTGGAAGAGTAAAAAAGGGCCAGGACAGGTTAAAGAGAAGGGGGAGTGGAAGATTTTAAATCAATACCATACTGTACCGTATCATAGCATACTACAAAACCACACCATGAAGAATCACTGACCAATAAAGCCACAATAGATGAACAAAAAGATTTAAAACACAAGTAGGTAAAACAAACTGTAATTACATGAATGAATCAATTACCACTGATAGTGGGGTTTCATTCAGGTTCAGTTTTATTTTGCACTTAATAAAAGTGTAAATAGTCCTCCATCCATCAGTCTATGATTTATACAGTTGATCTAATACAGGGTCACAGGGGACTGGAGTCAATCCTTGCTGTCATTGACTGAGAGACGTGAAGTCAAAGTTTTAAAAAATGAAGCACAGAAGGACGTTTTTTCTGTTTTTCTCTTCTTGGAAATGTTGCCCGATAAAGTTGAAGATGACTCACTTGTCCTTCCGTTCTTTTTGCAGTGTGGGAATAAAAGTTGACATGTGGAGAACAATTGTTTGGATCTGATTTGAAATGTGCCTCCATGGTTATCCTGTCCTTTTTATTTATAAGATGAGTGCAGCCGGTGTTTCAGACGGCAGACCGGGCAGATGTGCGAGACATTAAATGTTAAAGGAGAGAGATTTGATGAGGGTTACTGTGTGGAGTAATGCAGAGCCTGTAACGGCTCACACACTCGTACTAAGAGTCATACTCATACAAAGAGATGACAAAGAGAACTGAATCGTCTCCACATCATTTTTGGAGTTGGATGGCTCCGCGCTGTAAATCAATCCCTCGTAATTCACGGCAGCACACTGAACGGGTCGTTTTTAACGCTCGTAAATCTGACGGCGTTGTGTGCCACGCTCTGAAGGTAATAATTACACATTACTGCTGAGCCTCTTTATCTGCAGCTCTGCTCTCAATTCTATAAACTGAAAAAGCACATTCCTGTCATGTCTCTCCAACACTGGCGCGCTCTGTGAATCTGGTCACCATGGTAACGCACCACTTTCTCTCTCCTCCATCTTCCTTTTTCTGCTCCTGCTGCGCACTCAGAGCATCCCCCCACCACACCTCCAACACCCGGCTCATCAGAAAAGATTCTGCCAGCACATGGAGCAAACCACAGCTGAACAGTGTGCCGGAGGAAACCAGGAGCCCTTTGGAGTCAAAAAGGTCAAACGTTTGTCGGCGACAGCCTACATATGATGTCAACATGTGAGGACAACATCCAACGGTGCCAGAGTCATGATGAAAACCATCAGTGATTGCTTATCAAATAGTTATAAAAAACATACCCCATCCAGAAAAATAAGCTCTCTTTCCATGCTAAGCGAACTACAGATTATTTCCTTTGGACCAGCTTTTTTAATATTTAGGTTAAACCACGAGGCATTTGTTTTACTGAACGACATATCATTAACATTTTAAATAGTTGATTTCACAATTATTCATGTTGTCTGTAAACGTGGTAAGCCCCTTTAACATTTTATGAGGAGAGATTTAGCGATTTGGAAATGCAATTGTGACCAGTCAAATATTGTTTTTTAAATAAAAAAATCAAAATGATTTTATTGTATTTTGAATTCAAATAAAAAAATGTAACTGGTTTACATGTCTTTTATCTAAATATAGATATATAGATATGTAGGAATGTGGGTTCCTCGAGTTGACACCTGGAAATATAAGTAACAAGTAAAAACCAACAACTTATTCATCCACTGTTACCAGCTCCTCTGTAAGGAAAGCAGCAAATGACTGTCCTAAAATTCGCTGGAAGTCTCTAAATGATGTTGTGATGGAGGTTGTAAGAGAGAAAAAATGTTATAGGAGAGACAAAAAGTGAGTAAAAAAACAACCTTAACTATGTTCATAACAACAAATGAACTCTCTTCTGTTGATTCTTGGTTTTTATTTCTTTGCCATTGAAAAAAGCCTTCACTTCTCAAAATAAAAAGTCGATTTGTCGCTAGTAGCTTAAGACAAAATGAAGTCACGAAGAAGATATGGAAAGTCGCCATAAAGGAAGAAAGGAGCCACACTGTTTTCCCCTCAACTTGTTCCACAATTTAACTGAAAGTACTGTACACTGTTGCTCGGCAACCCAAACATTCTCCTGCACTCAGTTACTTTGATGGTGTCCATGGTTACCACAGAGCAGCTTCTTCCTTTACTTATTTGTTATAAATAATAAATATGATTTTAATACTTGTGAAATGAGAGTCTGTCGTCTGGTTTAATGGTTAATAAAAAAATCAAACTCTGTGAAACGAAAGAATGTAGAGCTCCTGGCGGAGGCGGAGGGATACATATTGTAAAAAGTCCCACTGATGTACTGTCTTTTGTCCAATTAGATTCTTTGGTCGGACTGTTTCTTACTGTTTCTTTGATTATTAAATGGATTTACAATTTGTAAAAAAAAAAATCATAGAGACATTTCAGCTTTGACTAATGAAACATCGCAACAGCTCAATATCATCCATATCTGTTGTGCTTGAATGGAGGTCAATGGTTGGTTGAGTAACAGATATCTATGTTGCACATTTATGCAAGCAAGAAAAATAAATGCTGATCAAGTAATTGAATTGATGTTTTTAGGTATTTTGAGTTGAATTGCTCATTATGCCGATTACACGATGGATGTGTTTGGGGATTTCTACAACTGCTAATAGCACCTGTAGTTTTTGTGCAAAGAGCTTAGAGATGAAAGGTCCTCACCTTGCATTGACCCCATGGTGAAAAGCCGAGTTAAAGACGGAACCTTTAATCATATCAGTAAACAAACATCAGCGCTGCTAAGAAGCAGAGCTGTTTCCTATGAATGGATTTATTGTCTTTCGCTCTCCCTCAGGTGGAGAATCTGCACACTGCATATTATTACACCTCAACTGTGCTCCATCTGTGCAAATTAGAGGGTCCCTGACTGATCTTTACCTGGTACAAAAACAACAACACCAGTTGTCTAGTCTGTAGCTCGGAGGACGTCTGCCCAGGTGGATTAGGGGAGGGTGATTAGAGGATTGGCTATTCATCCATGTCAGCAGTGTCGGGCTGTGCTGAAGCTCTCGCCCACTCATGTTCAGCGCACTGCAGCGCCGTGCTGTTAAAACTTTATGGCTGCTGCACACTGCGGCTGTAATGTATTGGTTGTAATCCCTTTGTGATGCACTTCACGCCTCGACTGCGGACAGGCATCGCACCTAATTGTCGATAGATCAGAAATGTCAGGGGTCTGCTGAGCTACACTGAGACACATTTACAGCGTGGTTGTGGATGTCAGAGTTTCTACAGGGATAAAATGAGCTGCTCAGGCTAGTGGGCACTGACGAAGAGACAGATATGGGCAGAGGAATCATTTCAGGGGGTCAGTTCTACCCCGAGAGTCTAGGGCCCACTATGGATACGCTACAACAAGTTCCCATCTTAAAAACAGCATCACAGCCTCCTGCATTTAAAAAGTCCCCGTGCATTTGGGCTCTTATATTCAGACTCATTACACAAATCTCCAGCAGTGCATAAAGCAGATTAATAATATCAAAGCACATCTGTGCCCTTTGGTGGTGCTGTAAATCTTGTGCTGAACACTCCCGCTTCAATTACATGATGATTTAATGACTGCTAATGCAGACCTGGAGAGCAGGCCACAGTGATATAATTAGCCATGGAGGAATAGAGTGTGAGGGCTACATTGTGTAACATGCGAGAGACAATGTTTTACACTCACCTCTGGCCCTTGCTCTTGCATGTGGCAGGACTCGCTGTCTCCCTCTGAGAAGGAGCCCGACTCGTCGCTGGAGTTGGTGCCGTAGGACTGCTCACATTTGATCTTGGGTCGCACTTGGTTAAAAAGGGCGTCCCCTCCCATGCTTTGCTCCTGCTGGTCAACATTGGGGCAGCGAGCCACGTTGGAGCACGGCGACGAGGAGAACTCAAACTGGGGCAGGCTGCAGGGGGAGCCTCCGCTACCGTCCTCCGCAAAGGAGTATGAGGAACAGGAGCTGGAAGTCCGGGTGCGAGTCTCACAAGGCGGTGAGCGCGGGCACACTTTGATTGGCACTGGGCAGCTGGTGTTAGGTCGTGGGCGGCACAGAATCGGGGGTTCTGAGGCGTTGGTGCCCGGAGAATAGGTTTGGGAGGTGGGGAGGGATTGGCTGGCTCCAGCCCACACGCCCTTTGGCATGTGCTCAGTGAGATCCATCTCCAAAGAGTTCCCACCAGGGTAGGAATGCGCTGGGGTTCCCAGACGGTTGCAGGCCCCTGAGGAAAATATGACACTACGGCGGTCTAGCTCAACTTCCTGTTTGCAGACCCCGTCGCAGGAAGCAGACTTGAGGGACAACCCTACAGGGAAACTGTCCACATCCTTTGGGGATGTAACAGACAGACTCAGCTCCCCAGAGAAAGGCCTGAAGTCTTTTTTATGATCTCCCTGAGAGTTTCCTTTGTCCTGGGGGCTGACGAGTCTGTTGGCGAATAGCTGCTGTGAAGTGTTGGGCAGACCGGGGAGGTCCACCCCTTTCTTGAAGAAGGCTCTGAGGCAGGACGGGGACTTGGTTCTCTTGGTTTTCTCCACAGATATGGGGTGATCCATCTCCATGGCTATCACACTGTCCTTATCCCTGCTGTCCTGCTGACCTCCTGACAGGCACAATGAGATTGCCTCTTCATCGGCCTGCGGTTCAACTTTGATCTGTGCCAGAGGCAGCCTGCCCTGACTCGGCACTGAGCCACTGACGCCGCTCTCCTTTAATGTGCTTGGAAAACCTGAGGTACTGGTGTGTGAGGAGGTGTCATTATTGTGCTTGTTGCAAGCCCACTGGTATTTCCTGTACTTGGGGCATCGTGGCAGGTCTGACGCTCCGTGTCGATCAAAGTCCAACCTGCCGTCTATCAGCTGACTGGGCATGGACATTGCTAGCCGATCGTCGTCAGGGTGTCGGAAGGAGGAGAGGTCGTCAGCACACCGCCGTACCCTGGGGGAGGTGGGTTTTTCCTCCGACTGCATGCTCTCATCCTCTGAGTTGTTTGTCTCCGTCGCCACCTTGTGGCAGAGCAGCAGGCCGTCCTCCTCGCTGCGCAGCTGAGCCTCCAGGAAGCGAAAGCATGAGTCCTCGAGGTTGTGCATGCGCAGGAATCCGGCACAGCGGATGACCTCCTGGATGTTTTCTCTGCTGAGTAACAGCTTAGCAGTGTAGGCAAACTGCAACAATGGAGCGAATCCCCTGGCAGTGACCTGCAAAAAAACAGGGAAATTGCCAGCATTACCATCAGCACAGTCATTGTTCGTAGCACTTGGAGTGTGGTGAGACAACCAGACAGCTCCGACCATCGTACACAAACACTGTAAAGTACCTCTTAATCTTTCTATCGGTCAGCACTGAACGTTTGACACAGCAGTAAATAAAAACTGGTGGGTTTGTACTGGGGATGTTGGCAGGTTGTGTGTCCTGCCTCATGTTCATAATAACAACCTGCGGGACATTCCAGCAGTCCACCACTGTCTGCTCTGTGGTCTTACCATTGAGTTGCATACGCCCACTCCTGTCACTGCTTTTGCTTATTGACTTTAGGTAAGATGTCTAAACACAAGTGCTGTTTGCAGCCGAAGTCTATGTTACAATGAGACCTTGACTTATTTTTTGGAGGGATAAATGACATCCATAAAGAACCAGCAAGAGTTGTGGTGAGCTGAGGAAGCAGTTTTACTCTTAGTTCTGAAGGTTGAAATCATTTTAAAGAGATGATATTTCTTTCAACCTTTTTTTTGATAGGACAGCTGAATAGAGACGGGAAATGTTGGGAGGAGAGAATGAGGAATAACATGCTGCAAAGGGCAGAAGTTGGATTTGAAAACAAGGGGCGTGCGCCATAATCACTAGGCTATTTTCATTCATTTGACAAAGGAAACTATTTTTTCAAGAATCAGTTTTTGGCTTTTTTTGATTTTGATTGGACGGTGACCAGAGGAGGAAATCAGGGAGAGATGTAAAGAAAAATACGACAGGGAGCAAGGAGCCAAACCCAGACGGCCTGCACCCCTTGGGCACGACCAATCATGACCAGGCCATCAACACCCCAGGACAAAGTTCTTTTCACTGAAATATCTATCAACTACTAATTCCTAAAATAAATTGACCCAATAAACCAGACATCGTTTTATTATCCTGTTTGACAAATATTGTGTTTTCTGTTTAACAAAAAGGAATTCAAATCTTCTGAGTTCAAAACATAAAAAACATGATTGTATGACTAAGATGGCCTTTACATTGCACAGATCCTTAGGATTCAGAGCATTTGACAATACTAAAATGTCATCACAACTGAAAAAAGACCACATGGGCAGTAGAGGAGCGACTACAGAGTTTGAAGGTTAAAAGTGATTTGAATCAGGAACTTAAATAAAATCAAAAGTAATCAAGATATTTTTGTTGGATTTTGTCTCTTAGCTGGAAGTTTGTACACGGCTCTTTTTGTACCCGACTGCTTCACCTAAGAAACGTCCATGGTTACCTGATTTGCCTGATTTGAGTCTGGCATCTCTGTGTCTACTGTAAGTGTTGGGATCAGGACACTGCCCCGCAGCCTCACTTTCTGTGTCAGTGCCCTGCATCGTCAGGTCAAGTGCCTGCAAAGCCTAATGGTTTGTAAGACCGCGGCTTATCCCTGTTGTGGCCATGTGGCGAGGGATGATAGAGGGAAGCCTTCCATTTAGACTTAATACCAGATAATTAGGTAAACTCCTGAGCCTGCAGAAGTCCAGGCCGCCCTCTGCTGCTGTTGTCACTGAGCACACAGACGAGAGAAAGGAGCCGCTTTAATGCTGGGCTTGTCTGCTGTTGGGAGATCAGCGTGAGGTTCACACTAGGTTGCGTTCATCACTTTACTCAGGCGCACAATCCCTGCAGCTTTATCCCGGTTTATTCTCCGGTGACAAACAAATTACTGTTGGGCGCTCAGGGGAAAGCAATCAAAACCACACAGAGTAAAAAGGTGTGCAAGCAAACACAATTACAATGGGTTCACTGCGAATCTGGGACGCATTGTTTGCTCGACAAAGCATCTTTTCAGAGGCTGAGTGATGTAAAGTGTTTCTTACAAGACTTAACAGAGGCTTGCCGATGTAAGGGATGAGCAGCACAATGTGGTTTTAATGAGCCCTCTGTTTACTGATTGTTTTGTCGCCTTTATTGGAAGAAAAACAAGAGAAGATGAATAACTTGAAGGTATCCGCTGTGCAGCAGCTTCCAGAAGGTCCAGCAGCGCCTGCCAGACACCCCAACTTGTAAAACAGGATTTTCCCTCCTCAGTAATCAAGTTTCAGAGACCGCAGAATATGCTCGGTGGACTTTTCCGCTTGGAAAAACAACATATCAGGATGCATGAGGAAACGCAAATATGTCAGTGAAAAATAGCCTGAGGTCATCTGAATGAGTCCAAGAATGTGTTTAATCATCCGGCTTTGTGGATGTTTTAGAAGATAAACATGTGCATAACTTACTGCATTTCACATCCATGCTAAGAAGAGCCAACACTTGGACTTCTCTCTTGTTTTTTGCTTTCCAAATATTCTGTTTAAAATGAGATATAATGCACGCTGGAGGCTGGAATGTCAACAACACAATGTAGGATATGTTTGTGCCAATTTACATAGAACATGATCCCAAAATACAGACGGGATGAAGAGCTTAAAAACACATTTAAAAAAGGAGGTATGGTAATTAGAGCTTTAGATTGTAAAACATGAACTTGACTCTCAGCTACACTAAATGATCGGGAAGATTATGTGTCAGAACAACTCAAGTAAAGTGGATCTGGTTTAAATTTGTGGGCGGATTATTATATCTACGACTAGCTGAAGCATGCCTCATCATTTATATTATATATCATTTATAGATGACAGTTCCTGGGGCACATAAGGGAGAGCAGTGTAACGTGTGAAGGTGTTTAGAGGAGAACTGTTAAATATATAATCTAAGAAAACATCCACAAAGGAGCAATGCATTTGTTTTCCAGCAGATTGTGACACATTGATTAAATGCAGCAACAAATACTCATGGCTGCAATAAACAGCAGCCAATCAGGCGACATCCCACTTTCTTTCCTTTCTCATTTGAAATGTAATGAATCATGCTGAGCTGACTTTAGACTTTGTCTTACCTCAACATTATGAGAAATGTTTCTACAAATAAGGAAACGGCTCTGACCTGCTGCACATGGCTGTGTTTCTTTAGCTTCTGACTGCTTCATAGATAAAAGGCGGAGCATCTGAAATGCTTCATGGTGACTTAAGAGACAATCAGACGAGTGTTAAAATAGTGGATCCTGACAAAGTGTGTGTTGCACCTGCACAACACTTGTATCTAGATCATTCAGAACAACAGAGGAAATGTTTTTTTAAGTTGTGTGTTTAGATATTATAAATTGACTTATATTTCAAACTGTATGGATTACTAAAAGGAAAATAAAGGTAATGTAACACGGCCCTCTATGTTTTGGTTCCTTTTTTTTAAACACAAGACTCCATGGATCCACCTGGATTTATTGTCTATTATAAGACATGCTTTGATTTGTTTTCATTTGAAATCACTTGAAATCTGTTCTTTCATCGTTATTTCACACATTTCGAACAACTGTCTCCAAATTTAGGACAAACATCCTTTGGCCTCGCTGGAGAAGACTTCATGTAGGAAGTGTGATAATCCTTGCTTTAAGTAACAGGCTGCACATACACATGCCAGAGAGCACGACACTAGCTGCTTATCTGACGTGAAAAACTAAAACAGTTTTAACATGCTGCTGCTGTGGTTCACTTGGTAGGGTCGGTCGTCCCTTGACTGAAAGGGTTCGATTTCCAGCTCCTGGCACTACATGTCTGATGTGTCCTAGAGAAGGACACTTAACTCCAAGTTACTCCTGCTGCTTCAGCGGTGGCGTGTGAATACTGTATGTGTGAATGTGATTAGTTAACACTGATGGACTTTTTACACAGCAGCCTCTGCCATCAGTATGTGAATGTGTAGGTGTGACTTAAGGTGTCAAAGCTCTTTGAGTCGACATAAGAGTAGAAAGCACCAAACGAGTACTACTGCCAAGTGTACTATACTGAACATTTCTCGGATATTTCAGGACAGCCTGTCCCTAAAATGTTCCAGAGTTTCTCATACACATGTCCCTAATAGGGGGGAAGTTTTCCCTGTAGGGTGGGCGGGGGGTGTCTCCAGAGGGGCGACATTACAGATAACAGATGCTGCAGAAATCCAAGATGGCGAATGAAGAATCAATATATCCTGCTGCATTCACTCATCGGGTCTTCTGGACTTCACACATCAATTGAACTTGGGGGCTGACAGGACCTTAACCCTTGATAAAGCTGGAGGGAACATTTAACAATTTGCATTCACACTTGTAACTCTTCATAAATATGTTTTCTATGAATTTTGTTGCATGTGTGAAAACAGCTGATTAAAGCACCATACACCATCCCTCCTTCACTGTTCTCTCCTGCTCGTAATAAGCCCTCTATCATCTGTCTCTCACTTTAAACGCTATAAATAAACATGTTCCTTATTTCCACTGGATCTGTGTCTCTGTGATGTGACAGGAACAGCTGTCAAATCTCTTCTACATTTCTTTCAGCCTGTAGTGTTTCCCTGCTGGGCTTAAAGTCATGATGCACTGCTACATAGCTGATGCAGAGGTGACCACCGTACATGAACTATTAGAAGAAGTGTAAACATCACAGTGAATATAAGAGATTCATTTGCTGGTCGTTGTTCAGGGAGTCAGTCTTTAAAGTTGACGTTAATTTAATTGGCGCATCTGCTGAATTTCTTTGTTTCTTTGATATGACTGCAGATGTTTATTAAGGTAAAACATGGTGTTAGCTCCAGTCTAAACAGATGTGTTATGACCTGAGTACACATTTGTTTGCATACAGTGTTAAGGTGTGACGGGTTCATTCAAACATAAAAAAGGTATTTTTGTATTACGTCTTATCTTAAGTTGGGTCTCCATTATTGTCTAAATTATTTTTTGTTATTCATGTGCATCCAAAAGCCAGAATGCACCTGGTCTGCAGCACCTTGTGGCGAGCTCGAGCTAACAGAGAGTCCAGCAGCAGCAGGAATATCAGTCATTGTTAAGAGGAAGCTGCTGACTCCATATCTGTGCGGGGGGATGGTGTGTGTGTTCGCATGTATGTGTGTTAGAGTGTGTGTGTGCGTGTCTGAGATAGTGACGGATTGGGGGGAGGGTAGAGGCTTTGACTGGACTATCCGCTCTACTGATGAGCGCAGCACATCCACAACACGACTGCAGCAGCACTGCTCAGGAATACAAACACACACGCATGCACGCATGCGCGCACACACACACACACACACACACACACACACACACACTGGCTGCAATACAGAATCTGAATCATGAGCTTTCTTTTATAACAAATTGCATGATGAGTTAGTAAATACATCCAGGTCTTTTATTTGATTTATCTGACACTTTACAACATTTATCAGTGCTATACTATTGTGAACTTTCTAAATTTTAGGGTCTGTACAAACATTTAGAATTTCTCTGTTTAGTTTCTTCAGCCTCCAACTGTAGATCAGCTAACTGTCAACTATCTACTCTCAAGTTGTTGTTTTTGTGATTGATAGGCTCAGATTATTTCCTCAGCGTCTGACAACATCCCAGGATGAAGCGTTTCGTTGAAGACGAAGATTATGTTTTTCAACATCACTTTTCACTCCATTGTTTAACTTGTTTTCTGCTATTCCTTTTTTTAAAATTCTCTAAGATCTTGTTGTGTTACTTCATTTAAAACAGTACATGAAGGTGAAGGCTTCAGTAGAGATATACAGGTCCTGAATATGCTCCAATTTAAAGGATCAATCCAGAATTTGTCGATTTTCTTTTTTTTAATTTATTCTTTGCGAACTCTCCCTCCATTGATTTTGTTTCCCAATTTGTACCACAGTTTGAGGAAACATGAACTCGAGTTATCTCTTCCACAATTCCCCAGTTTTGGATCAATAAAGCAAATCTATCTATTTTACACGTCTCTTTTTAAGAGAGAACATTTTCACTGTTGCTTGGTAACAAGGTGCAGACGTCTTAAACAAATCTGCTGGTCACATCCAGCAGTGATGAAACTCTTGGCAACTAAAACAGCAGACCTGATGTTCAGTACGACTGATGATCTAACTACAGGCCATTTGCTTTTAATACAGGAAGAATCACAAGATCCTAAAAACGATTGAAAAAGAAATCATTGGAAAAAACTTTCCAGATTTTTCTACAGTAGATTTTTTTAGTTCGCAAACAGCATTTTAGCTCATTTACCTTTTTTTCCTTTTTTTTTTAGCCGAGTAATAGCATAGTTTGTCATGACAAACAATGCTATTACTCGGCTATCTCTGTATAATTGTGGAACAAACAGAAGCTGATTATTTCCCACATCTGCTCCAGCTGTCTTTATAAAACACTCTCCTTTGGCCCTTGAGCTCTTGTGTTCAGCAGCAGCCTCGCTGTGCACACTTCACGTCATCTCCTCCAGCACTGAAGCATAACGTAACTATAGCATCCTGACGGTGTACAGCAAGGCACTGCTTCATCTCCATTAAGTCAGTGACTCAGGCTGCGTATTGTTTGTGCGCGCGCTCAGAGGTTAATGTCAGGTTGCTCAGCAGATCTGATGTTAAGTCGTCCCCTCAGATGGAGACAGAGAGCGCGGGGAAGCTCCCCATTGTCATGCCAAGCCACGACGCCATTAGCATGCATGACATGCAGGAATTCACTGGAGCACATTTGCATAAATTAGCCGTCTCTTCTGCAGAGGCGAAAAGGCCGATGTAAGAGAGCAGCAAAGAGGTGAGGGAGGATGGCGGAGGAGGGTGGTGTAGTAATGCTCAGCCTGTTTATGAACACATATTTGGCAGACTTCCTCAAAATTACACGCACGTTCTTTGGGCCTAGGATTGGCCACTGCCCATAATTTCCTGCTCTGTAATGGTATCGCCTGTCCTGCAGACGAAGAGCAGAGCAGCGTTAATCCAAAATGGCCCCAATCTGTCACGCTGATGTGTTCCCCTCGTTGTTTTAACTCATACACTCAGTGCTTCTCACAGCTGAAATGCTTCAAACATCATGGCAGTGAGCTAATGACCAGGAAACGGTCTGTGTATACTCCCTGTCCTCCCCTGCTTCCTATATGTTTGTTGTTCCTCGCTGGTTTTCCTCCCTCCCTGCCTCCCTCCCTCCTGTGTCGATCCCTTTCCTTCATTATGCTGCTGTGCTGGTAGTAACAGTGGAGTAATCACATATGGTGCAGGGCACACATAAAGATGCACTCCTGCAGGCAGCAGCTGCTGATACTAGCTGAAAATAGATCCCTGGTAGGCTCAGCACTTTTCCTCCAGCAGCTTTACTGTTTATCAGCAGAGCTGGATGCAACCGTCCGGAAGCACACACTCATTTAGCTTAAACTGCCTCACCCGGAGAGTCGGCGTGGCTCCATCTATAGACTGTGACCATAGAGAGAGAGACTCATGGTATAAATCAGAGAGTAAGCCTGCTCTCTGCTTTTTCCAAAGTTTGAGATTTGTTCTTATGTTGCACATGGCAGATGGTGTCAAGACTCCAAGTCACACATGGTCATGTCTGGAGTAACTTTACTTAGCTTCTCATTTACTTATTACAATTACAGTAATTAAGTTATATTTGCTGTAATTATAGTGTGTCTAGTTGATTTTCAGATTCAATAACTCAAACATAACAACTTTGTAAGATTTAGGTTAATTGACATGTATTCAACAAGCGAGGTTAAAAACACAATGTTAATTAAGTTGTTTTTTTTAATGTACGTTGTTTTAGGTTTAGAGCACATTAGAATCACTGTAATCATTTAAAGCTGCTCAGTAACAGTTCAGACATGTTCAGAGAGCTGGAGGAAAGTGTCACAGTCAGTGACAGCAGCGGCTCAGGCTCTGCTGGTGCTGAGCTGTGGGTGAGGTGGGTGAGTAAACCTCCCCCTGAAGGTGGATTAAATCAGATACTATACGTCCTAATCCTCTCTCCTTTGCAGCTTACTTTACCGGCCAGACAACAGGGAGGACATGACCCCACCTCAACGACATGACGGTGCTCTGTTTCCGAACACAGATGATATTAAATCACTGAATTTGTTTGTTGAATGTGTCAGTGATTTTCTCTGCTTTGTACCCTCCTCCTGTATTCTTCATTCAAGATTCTTGTTTTCAGATGTTTTCCTCCCAGATAAATAAAAGTGTGTGTATTCATTTGTGTGTGTATTTCAAAAAGTGGGGTCAAAAACAAATATTAATGAACATGCGGATCTCCCCGCAGGCTGTTGCACGACAGTCTGGCTGCTCAAGTTGCTTTTCTAACCGCCTACAGACAAAGATCCTGCGTCTTCTCCATCAGCTTCATCATGAGATGTGTCCTTGAGCTGGCAGAGAAAAAGAGACCCCCTGCTGGACTGAGGGGGGGGGGGGGTTGGGTATCAGTGCCAACACTTCCACTGCTGCGCATCACTCCTCTTTCATCTCCTAACCACTCAACCCCCATCTTTAGGAAGTCCCAGGCTCCTGTCTCCTACCATCTGTCTCACAGGCTGTGTGTTTGTGTGATGCTGTCCTGAGCAGCCTCTCGGTGTGGGGCCCGTCTAAGTGAGGCCCCCCCTCCGATTAGCTGGTGTTGTGCAGGTTGAGCTCCGATCATCAGTTTGACCTGAGACGGTGGACTGAAGTCACTTATAAAACCTCATAAACAACAGCACGTGTTTCTGCTTTTCTCGTAATATTTATCGCTTAAAGCAGCAAGTGTGTTTTTAAAGATCCCACATTCTCCTCATGTTTACCTTTCATGTTGTTACAGTAAAGTTCTTACTGTACAGTTTTGGACTAAAATCTCTCATAATTACATAACATACTGAAGAGAAAAAAACAAAATTCACGATGATGCTCTTTGGGGTGCAAACACCAAACACCTTTAAAAATACATGGATGTCCTATAAAGGAGGTGTAAAGTAATGAATAATAATGAATGTTATTAAGCTAACACATGTTCAGCCTGGAGGTCCAAGCTGAAGTCAAATGTCAAACCAAAAGTCAATATTTTAAAAGTTTGTGGTGCAAAGAACACTGCAGCCTCTAGTCTTTCAGCAATCTCAGAATAAATCAGAGCAAATGCTGAGCGACACCACAGAAGGATAAACTCTCCTTTTTAAAAACAGGGTGCTCATTTGTCTGTTTTTCTTTGGAGATGAAGAATGTGCAGCGTTCCCTGGCTCATGACGAAGGAAAGAGCTGACAAACAGGAGGTGGTTTGAGGTTTGTGAACCGGCAGCGCTCTGCTGAATCACAGTCGCAGATATAGGACTTTTTTTTTTTTTTTTCCAGGATGTAAAAAATACGAAAGGGCAGAAATGTGAGCACTAGATCAGTCTGGAGCCGACTGGAGCCCTCACAGCAGTCTGGAACCAATCAGAGCATTTCCCACGCTGGACATCAGATGTCCAAACAAGAGAACAATACAACAGCCAATCAGTAGAATGACTCAGTGAATGGTTACGTGATTAATTCAAGTCAAAGGAATTATTCAATTATCAAATTACTGTAACAAATTAGATTTCTGCTGCAATTGAGGAATGACATTTCAGAGTCGAGTTGGCAGAGTTTGCTTCTAGATATTGTTCGTCCTCACTAAAGTAGACTTGCGATTGTTATGCTACGATGCTGTTAAACTATTGACACCCTCGTCGTTACCATGGCAACAACAATACAAGTCTGAGGCATCCTCCACTCAATAATTTCTTGTTTTGTTTCTTGTTTTTCCAAAACTTGCAAGCTGAACTCGGTTTTATTAAAAAAGACAGTTTGTGTGTGTGTGTGTGTGTGTGTGTGTGTGTGTGTGTGTGTGTGTTTATAAAAAGGGCTGCAGCATAAAATGTATTGACGGAGTAGTGAAGCCAAAATAATGAGCGCTCATAATGGGTCATAAACTCCGCCTCCTCCATGCGAACAGATGTCCCATGGGGTCAAACTGTGAAGTCCAAGTCATGTCCAAACGTTCATTTTTCTGAGTAGCTTCGTTTCAATCTTTGAGTCTTTGATATAAGAAAAAAGTAACATCATGATTTACAGCTCAGCCTCTTCAACTGGATCATCAGAGAAGATTGGGAGGGGAGAAAGGACACATATACAATTGTACAGAATATAAACTGTATAATCCGTGTCTGCTTCAGATCTGTTCTGCGGTGGACTGTAATCACCCGAGGGATCTTTGACGTTGAATTGGTTTAGCGTGTTTTGTTTAGCAGAAGGGGCGTGGCCTCAATTTAGTGGTTCCAGTATTCAGCACACGTCTTTGCTTGGCTGTTTTTTTGTTTGTTAGATTTTGGTACGATGGCAGGAGACAAAGATGCATTGTCCAGACTAATAAACAGTCAATGTGATTGCCTGATAACTGATTGTAACTCACTACTAAGATCATGGCAGCTAAGCATGAAAGAGTCCCACCATAAGGAGGTCATACAGTTTGTGTGTGAGTGTGTGACGTCTGCTCCTCTCCAGTGGAGGGCTCCCTCTCTGGAGCTCTTCAGATTGGAGGCAGCTTCTTATGAATCCGTCTTTGTTCTGACACTCTGAAGAAATATGAAGCAGAGAAACACTGTGTGTTGCCTCTGGCGCCCAACACCGACGTCAGCTCCTCTCTTCCCTCTCCGGCAGGCGGGCCCGGAGGACAGCGCTGTCTCGGTATAAAGCGGGATTGTTTTGTTCCCGTGATGTGATGGCCAACAAAGCCCCCTGATGCAGCCGGCTGCTCCTCTGCAGGCCCACAATCACATTAGAGAGAGATGATGTCACTCAACCGCGCCAGCCCCGGCTACTCCGAGGGCAGCGAGGCCACGGGAGAGGAGCGTTGGAGGTGTTGGGGGGAGGTGGTCTTTGTTTCACATTTCATCTGCACCATCACCCGCTCCTCACTGCAGCAGAGGTGTTCCTCATTCCCCTCTTTGTTTCACGAAGGTGCTGCAGGAGGAAAACTCTCTACGATTGCAGACTCACACACGAGCGTCAGTGAAGTGACGCTAACCGAGCACAGCTTCAGGCTGCTTCTCTGAGCCGACCTACCTCACCCCCCCCCCCCCCCCCCCCCCCCCCCCCCCATCATCACCATCATCATACTCATCGTCATCCAGTAAGACACTGTTCAGACTCCGGGGGGCAGGGTTGCGTCAGCAGGCTTTAGTTAATGACCGTGAAGCAAAATGCTGACAGGAGATATTAAAAAACTTGACAGGACACGTTATGATGAGGCCGTCTAGACGTTCACAGAGATGAAGCCAGAGGAAAGCTTGTTTGAGGGATTTTTAATATTAATCTGATTTTTTAAAAGCTACAAAAGTGCAAATTGTAGTAATGTGTAAATTCCTTGATTTTATTTTGCTAAAATTCACACAATATTGGCCTGTACCAATAGTTGGGATGAGATGGTTTGTTTTACACCCGCCTGATGATTATATTTCTCTATGACCAGTTGTCCACTTTTTGAGGCATCGTGTCTTACGAGCAGTCGTTCAAAAGTTTTATTTGAGGCCAACACTTCCTTTTCTGAGAGCATGATTACTAACATCTGTTTACAGAAAGGAAATTAAGCTCGATCGTCTCTATCTGACCGCTGATGAAGGGCTGCAGTGAATCACACCTCAGGCTTCTGACATAGAAGAGAGCCAAAAAAAACAAATGCAATCGTAAAAGTTGTTACACCTACAATCAGGTGAGTTTATTGTGTTTATTGAAATCACAAAACCACAAACTCGTCACATGGATTATAATTCCATGAGTTTAAAACTTCTTCTCTTTGGCATGTAAGGATGGTTAAATCACATCCAGTTCTGCCTTCAGGGTCATGCAATCGAATCACGGGTTTTCCATATTTATATTTATCTCCCACTAAAAATAAACAGAAGTGGGCTTTGGTGGTTAGTACGCGCGCCCCAAGTTATGTACGAAGCATGTCACGCCCCACTCTCACTCTCTCTGATCTCCATCCACTTTCAAATCTCTAAATAAAATCTTGAAAAAAGAAAAACTGAATGCAGAACTCACTATTGAATAATTTTACATTTCTGTATCATGTCACTTGTATTCTTTTATTCCAGCAAAGGCTAAAAAACAAATGCAATCCTTAAAAATATGAGACTTTATGACAAATTAAAATTTAAAGATTCTGCCACCAGGGGGCTCTCAATTAATTCTCCATAACATAAGATGATGTTCGGCTATAGCAGCAAATCAAGGGAGCTTCTCCGCGTTAACGTAGCTGAGACGAACGGGCGAAACCGCTCTGAGGAAGACAGCGACGGTTCACCGCCGATGTGTCCAAGGATAATTCACATGACGTTTTAATCAAAGCAGCACATACAGCAACAGTACGGCAGCTCTCAGTAGCTTCCTTATGTCGCGGTCTTTTCCGTAACATCTAGTGTTTCCTTGGCAACGATAAACGATCTGCCTGTCATGGTGGCTCATCATGGCAGCCTATAAATTACGGATTTCTCTGGCTTTGAGAAATGTTGGGAAATATTCGAAGTAATGTAAGCACTCAACAAAATGTACGTGGTTATAGACACATTTAATTAAGTTAGATATTTAAACGTAAACCTCGTCGTGAAAGTCAACATTGTACGCAGCTCTGGAGCCACAAAGATATTTCTGGTCATGAAAATAACTGTTTGCATTTCTACACACTGAAAGAGGACATTATCAGGGGGAGATGTTGTTGGATAAATGAACCAACTTTAATGTTTTGTCTTTAGATAAACAGATAAAGACAATAAATCTGTCCGATGTTGGACAAAGAGAAGAAGGCGCAGTGAAAAGCTCAGTGGGAGGAAATCTATCTGTGGCACATTAAAGGGAGAGTCATTGAAAGATGTTACTTTCCACACTCCAGCTCACACCTGAAACACACAGCAGCTCATGCATTATTCACACACGCACACACACTGGGTGAATGAAAGGAAGCAGCCTGAGCATCCCTGCAGCTGCTCTTTGAGTTAAAAGCCGCTGATTCTCATTTTACATAAGACGACAATCTGACGCTAACTTCTCTGTCAGCGAGCGTTTGACAGGCGAGGCTTTATTAATGCACGTCGGCCCAGCGAGGAGCCGCGGCGGCACATGTGGGATGTGCCCCACTTTTCACAGCCGCACATGTATGTTCACATGTGTGTGTGTGTGTGTGTGTGTGTGTGACATCAATACGTCAGAGGGACACTTTCATGGTGTGTTCAGGCGCTCTGATGGGGGATCAGTTGAAAGTGTGGGAGCTGAGGTGAGCAAGAGACGGGTGTTACTGAACCTGATGAGCTGAGCCCGAGGTGGCGTTAATCTCGCCACGAAGCGCTACCTGCTGTTGACAGCGGCGGCGGCGGCGTCATGCTGACAGGTGCTAATTGGCAATCAAAGCCCTTAGACTCAATAATGCACTTTCTCACACCTTTCACTGAGTCTTTATCCTCCAGCGAACCACACGTCAAATTAAAACAGTGTCTCACCACCGTCCTTTCTCATGACGGGAGAAAAGGCAAATAATCTCAAAGTGGAGTCAGAGGAGTTATAGCGGCGTGATAATATAACACAGAGGCAGCAGGTGAAATCACAGCGATGCTCTTGGGAAACACTCAGGGTGCACCATGAAATGATTACCTTTACTTCTTAACTTATTACACTGAATCCTTTATATTTGGAAGAACTGTCCCTCGGTGGGATTCTTGTCTATTAAATGAAAATGAGATAAGGTCGATGTGTAGAGGAGAGAAGCGCGACGTGAGTTTTGTTTCTGCTTTAAGATGCCACAACAGCAGACAGAGTCGTTGGGGGTCAACAGTGCCGAACCAAATCACATTCAGACTATCAATCTAAATAGCAATAATAATCACATTAATAATAATACTCCACCTCTCTACACTCGCATAGCACAGTCATAGTTGACGCATTCACACATGAAGGGTTTTGTGAATGTGTGCAAACAGCAAAAATGTTTCACACTGACTTTATCAGGACTTTTTCCCTCTTGTAGACTTTTGAGCTAATTCAGTGTGTGACTGCAGCAGGAAATATTCAGGAAAATTCACAACGAGGGGGCATGAGGGGTCGATGACTTTTATATAAAATGCAATGAGGGAGCAGCTTTGTAGAGGCAGTGTTTTCTGTCATATTAGTGTCAGACTCTTTCTCTTTATCTTCAATCTTGAATTTCCAGTGTTTATTTAACGTGGCCTGCTTTAATAACAACAGGGGGAATGTAAGCTTCCAAGAAGAGCGCTGATCATTTTAGCAAATGTTACACAGTGGTCGGACCTGGTATTGTTGCAGCACGTGACACTATTGGATCCAATACTTTTTCTCATAAGCTAACATTGGGAAATAAGCATTTATAAATGAGCTGAAACATTTATTTGAGGTACATCAACTCCCCAATACGAACACTTAGACTCTAAGTACGCATGCTCTATGGGTGCAGATATGCAGATGATCAGGGTTCTATTTCTGTATCCGTTCTTTAATAGAAACAAAGGTAAACTATACACTGTTAGGGACATGTGTGAATAAGGAACTCAATAAAATGTATGGTCAGCCAGTCCTAAACATTTCTAGAAAACGTTCAGGACTACGTGTGGCCATGGATTCTAGAGAGGCCTGCAGAGGGACGACCTGGTCAGGGGAGTTTTAGTGTTGCATTGTCTTAAAGTCAGTAATTTTCCACCCTGTCATAGAAATCTGTCATCAACATTGTGATTGATGGACGTACCTCCTCCGGAAGGCTGACAACCAGGCCATTCTCCGCCTGACCCACCAGAGCCTGCAGGAAGTACTCGCTGCAGGCAGCCAGCACGGCCCGGTGCCCGCGGAACTCCTTGCCCTCCACCAGGATGGTCACATCGCAGAGGATATCCTGCTTCCGCTGGTCGTTCAGGCAGAGGAGGATATTGCTACAATGAACCGTCGACTCATACACATACATGGGGGCTTCAGGCTTCTCATCCACGGACATACCGCTCACGCCCTGGAAATAGAAACACAACAAGAGGAGGGGGTCAGCTTACAGGCGAGCAGAGAGCGGCATACCTCAGGGCTGACATCAGCCCCAGCGGTCTGCTGCAGCCGGACTCATGATTCAACACAAATAGGCCTGACATGGATGCTTCTCTCATGTCCTCAGTCTCCCTTTCACTTTTCAAAAAATGAAAAATATGCTCTTCGTGTGGAACAAAACAAAACATCAAGGCAAAATTGACAAAAATGACTGATAAAGTTCAGGCACTAAATCACCATTTTTTTTTCTCAAAGCTGTAGCCATCAGTGTTTGGCTGTTTAAACTTTGGTGTAAAGCATTTTAATTGGTTTAAAAAAACAAAATAAAAAAAACAGAAAGGGGCGATACAAGAGCACGCCATTGACATATTAAACAGTAAACAGAAACAGGCAGGACGCCTTTTATTTAAATGGTCAAAGCTAAACAGACCAGAGAACCTTCTGTAGTATGTTTCGTTTTTAGCAGTCCACATGTGTTTGTAATCTCAGCAGGATTCACTGTCAAGGTATGCTGAGCCACAACTAGTATTTATTGTCCTTCAAAGAGCCCATACAGATCAATCTAAAACAAGGCGCTAAAGGACAAACACAGTAGAACAAACAGTTCAGTTTCAGGCTGTTTCGTGCAGTCAACTCAAATCATGCTCTTTTGTAATGCAGAGGATTTGGATGCATGCACATTAAGACGGGAGGGGGGGCGAAGCAGGTAGAAGGGCTTTTAGGGTTGTTTTCTTCGGTCAATGCTTGACAGCGGCACCCACACAAATCACAAACACACACACACACACACACCTTTTATATGACACCCATATGATAGACATCAACATTGAGAGGGTCAAAGGGCATGACTGGAACTGCAGAGCACAGGCGGTTAATCCAACATTAATCCAGACTAAGATCTTTAATATGAGTACTTGTAGGAGAATGACACATTTTAATCCTCATAATGGATGAAGATGTGGAATAAAAAGCAGGAACAACACATGTAAAGCAGGAGGTACAGTAAAAGCCTTTATTCAGGCTGTGAAAGGTGAATATCATTTGTTCAGTGCACACGCACAGAAGCTGCCCTCTAATGCACCTTTTGTACAGTGTGTCGGTCTGCTTTGCATACACTTTAAACACACAGAAGAACCACAAACATAATTGCTGTAATGGGCAGCACTGAGCTAACGGATCTCAAGCAGCATTAGTTTTCATCAGCCCCCACTTAGATCTGCAGGCTCTCTGCATGAAGTCAGCACGCCCGCCGCTGCGGGAGTGAATCATAACCATCACGCTGTGCTTTTGATCTCCGGGGAAACGATTGCATCTCGCAAGAAGGTTCAACAACATCAGTTTTAGAGCTGCCGTCAACAACCGAAGCCTGCAAGTCAAGAAAAAGGGAAGAAAAAAGGAAATGTTCTGCATCCATCAGCACTTCTAATCGGAAATCTGCCACAACCTGCTATTTTGTGGTGCATGTGTGTGTCTGGGTATGTGTTTGGGAATATGCTTGCGCTGTAGTTGTGTGTGTGTGTGTGTGTGTGTGTGTGTGTGTGTGTGTGTGTGTGTGTGTGTGTGTGTGTGTTTGTGTCATCGTTGCTTTTTCCTCCGGCTGCAACAAACCATCTGAAGTCCAAGTGAGGCGAGCGAGAATACCAGGGTAGAAATAGCCTGTTTGGATTTCTCTGAACCTCGCAACCGCATCTGGAAACATTATTCTTGGAAGACAGGTCGTTATCCAAGGAAGCCAACTGAGAAATGTTTGGTGGAAATAAGATGAGTGTACAGCAGCTGGACCGGCCCGAACAACACAAGAGTCTGGACTGTCTGATGAGGCAGCAGATGGCTTTACTCAAATTATAACTACAGCTCTATCACAGGTAAACAACCACATCTACAAGTTATAAAAAGACTTCACTGGAGCCTCACAAAACCAGCCGATATTCAATTTCCTAATTTTGGTATTTGCAGTACTTGTTCACTCTGACAGGATGTCGAGTGCATAATAAATGATTGACAGGTGCTGAGGCGTCAACATGCTGTCTACTTGCACCTGATTGGACAGAAGCACCTTTGATTGGGCCTCGATTGAGGTTTTCAATCCTGCTTGGTTTCTTCAGAAGCCTGAGATCATAATGAGGTCATGCAGTTGCACATTTCAGTAGCAACACCTCGTCTGTAGAAAAAAGTTTAACCAACCATAAGGTTGGAATTTTTTTTTTTTTTCAGTCATTCAGACCAAACAATAAGTGAAAGAGACTAATCATGAAATGATTTTAATTCATTGTAAACTCTGATGAAATCGTTCTCACTCTCGTACATGTTGTGTGTTACAGGATGTGACTGGCTTAGCTTAACTTAAAGTCTTGAAGCAGTAATCAACCATACACTGTAAATATAACTGGACGAAGCCTGGGTGATGTCACCCATCTGTTACTGCAGGGGGGGTTCGACAGGCTGAGTGCTGGAGCTGAGGTGAGTTTCAAGCCTCTTGACAAACTTCACATCATTCCCTGATTGTCAGTCAGGTCAGCTATATGCACCTCATTGTGAATAACTCTTATCCTTCATCCAATCAAAACATATGAGTTTAAAGAAAACTCACCCCATGCACAGCGTGTGACAAGAGAGACATGAGCTCATGTTTTTAACCAGGATGTAAACATAATGTCTGCTGTAAAAACAGACTTTTTTTGAATGGGTGTGTATGTGACTTCCTGTGCTTCTGCAGCCAGCCTCACGTGGACACTCGAATATCTGCAGGACAGAAATTCTACATCTACTTACTTTATAAACACTTGAGGTTGCCACGAGTGATAAACATCTAGCCCCATGTTTAAAAAAAAGCCCCTTACCATCGGTTTAAGATCACAGAGGAAGTTGATGATGTGTACTGCTTGACACATTTTGTTTATCGCTCTGCAGTTACATTAATAATAAAAATAATCAACAAGTTAATGTTTGACTCGTTAGCTTGATTAATTTCTTCCTTCACCCTGATTACAGTTCATTAGTGTAATTCAGATGATCTGATTAATTGTGTCGGCGCTGCGAGCAGCCACTTCACACTCTGACGACTAAACTGAGCCTGCTGGAAAGAAAACCTCACCTGACACAAGCAGCTGGAATAAAAACAATGTGTCTGCATTATTTCATCTGCAAAACCCCACAAACATGTGCACCATGTTCCCTCTTATTATCAGCAGGTCAGAGGTGATCACTGCTTGTTACCACGGAAACACAGCTTGGGTACCATCAGCTGGGTCAAATATCATAACCCTGAAAAATCAGTATTTTTACACAGAGGACAAAAACTTAAACTGGACCGACTCAAACCAAGCAACAATGAGTATTAACAGAAATGTAAACCTATCGTTTTTCTCTTTTCATTCCTTTATAAGACGCTTATTTTTCTCCAAAAAACCACTCTGGTTTCCTTCGTTTCCAATGCCATCAAGAATACAGAAAACAACAAACACATGAAATTAATCAATGCTGAGATTGAAATTGTCAGGTTGTTGAAGGACCAGTGTCTGGACACGGGGTGCACACACTGACCACTGCTAAATGCACCGATTGGTAAATTCAACCAAACTTTTAATAAACCTTCGAATAAAAAATGATCAACATGAAGCAGTGCTGAGCCCGCAGCCATCATGACTTTAATGAACATGAAGATCATATCAGAACATATCAGTGATGACTTTGTCACGGCGAAGCGTCCGCACAACATGAAGGTGAAACATTTCATGTGCTTTCTTGTCTATAACGAGATTAGTCTGACCTGCTGCAGCCTCGGTCTAATAACATTATTCAGAGAGAGCCAGTCGAGTCAGACGGAGACGATCATGAACATGAACACCGCGTCACTGTGCACAATTATGGGGGGAGGACTTCTGCCAGATGACTGTAATTACAGCGAAGATGAACATGCTTTTAATTGGAATGATCAAATTAGGCTGCAGCATCAAATGCCCTTCGAGCTGTGCGAGGCGCCAAATGTCAACATGGATGGTGACAAGGATAACGGGGGAGGTGAATGAAGCACTAATCCACAGTGTTTATCATCAAGAGAAGATGAAGTGAGAGTCACATGCTGATCTTTGTTTTTCAAACTGTGTTTCCTTGCTGGATAAAAGGATCAATTTCAACCCAAAGTAAATTATTAGGATTTATTTAAAGGGATTAAATTACCTTAACAGGCTCTGTTTGAGTTTCAGTTTGACTTTGTAACACTTTGTTTGAGGACGGCCTCCAAGATGCGATCAAATCTGGATTAAGTGAGGTGAATTTTCTTTTTGTTAAATGAATACTGAAATGAGCATTAAAGCCATCATGTAAAGTTCTTATGTCCTCCTGTTCTTCAGCATTTCTCACATAGTGTCTGTGTTTAACACAAATTAGCTCCCTGAATCATGAATATTTCAAAATATTAGTTGTAATGGCAATTTTCCCATTTTGTACGTCCTTTTATTTGATTGCCATTAACAGGCAGGCAGGGATGAAGTTTTAACGCAGAGGCAAATCATGAGAGTTCATTTGTAATTCTTGTTGACTTGACGGTTTATTGTAGTGAATTGATGATGATAAAATGAAAACAAAACATACCATTTTCCAGTGGTTTTTCTTAGTGCTGGTGGTAACATGAGTGCTGGTCTGGTGAGAACTGTTTGTGCTCCCCCTACCTGTTCCCTCCCCTTCCTGTCACCTATGCTCCTATATAAACACCCCCGTGCCTTCAGTGTCAGGACACCACACGAGTGGCTGCAGGAACTGGGTAAAACCCTCAACCTTCAGGGGAGACGACCGACCACTGAGCCCTGGTGTTCCATGCAGCCGCAGCATTAACCCAAAAAATGGCGTGGTCCGACCACGTCATCTGTGACAGTCGTTGCATCCCGTGCATGTTAACGCAGCGATCAAGTCAGAGTCAGTCAGGTCGGCTCACGTCTCATTAAGGTTCACTTGGTTGAGTCTAAAGGTCAATCTGAGAGATTGACCTTTAGACCAATGAACCAACTGCTTTTCCAACTGCTGTACACCTGCTCGCGTTGTAAAGCAAGCTCTCTGAACCTGAGGGCTGCAGCTGATGGTAACGCAGTGAATAAAACAGGTAAGTCTGGAAAAAGACTCAAGAGTGGACGTCGTTAGCATCATTCATTGAACGCAGCACCACAGGTGTCCTCCTTTAATATTTATGGAGGTGGTGTGGATCACACCCAGGATGGTGCTTCCCTGCAGAACAAACTGCAGAGATCATCAGAAACGTATTAATGGTTCATTATGAGCATCACGCAGGGGCTTCAGGCGTGAGGATTGATTAAACAGAGATTGCTTTATCTCAGCTCTAATAGAAAATGTTAATGAGGAGAGGCTCACTTTGTTCAAATGTCTCCCTCGCTGTTTCATCAGCGTGCCTCCTCTCAGTTTCTCTTTCTTCCAATCATTGCTCATACAGCTAAAGAGGAATTCTGGTTATTTTAAAGCTCAGGCCTATTTTTACACACCTTGGATCCAAAATGTTAAGGAAATTCTCTGGAAGATTTTCCTCAGCAGAACTGGATAAGATCCTTTTTTTATATTCAGAAACATTGTTACATCTCTGTCTTCAAAGCCAACAGACTCCACTGACAATTATTTTTGTTTCCATGCAAAACACGAACATCGCTATTCTACATCTCCCTCACTTACTGAATTTGTTTAGTTATAGTGCAAGTCTGCTGTTTTTTTTTTTTTGTAAAATATTTGTGTTAAAAAAGTATCGACTTTTGCAGCTGTAGATCAACAACTACTCAGCACTACAAGGTCAAGTTCACCGTTTTGCATATTGAATCTGGTGTCTTTGAAGCCGTGTTTCAAAATGGCCACATTTTCTGCTAACATGTCTTCCGTGTTACCAGCTCACTTTTGATTCATTAAGCACATTTCCCCCGACGACAACACGGCAGCCATGACAGCCTGTTAAGTTCCTTCCTGCAAAGGCAATCCACCAGACTCTGAAATGTAACAAAACAAGTGCCAAGGTTTGAAAAGTCCCGAGCCTCAAAGGTAAGATCGTCAGATAAAATAAATACATGCAAGTTCATGGAGCCCACGAGAACGTTTAGTGCTCAGGAGAAAGTCTTAAGTTGGCACCAGAATTTGCCCATGCAATATTTTCTCAAAAGCACCAGGAAGTAATCTCTTCTCTAGCGCACAAGATCATTTCTCATGAGCACCAGAAACCTGTGTTTTTTTAATATTTTCTCACAATGTCCCCTCAGGGTCTCCGTACAAAAGAAACATTATTCATGTATTTCATGTTGAAGAATAAAACCAACATTTAAGACTCTAAAATCATTGAAGGTTTCCACTTATTTTCAACGATGTCCAGATTAGAAAAAGCACAAAACAATTTCTTGGAATAAACGACACGCTGTGTTGAATAATGAACATGTTGTGCTCACTGTTCACTGTAAGAAGGATTTTTCTGCATTATTGCTTTGCTTTGGTTACATGGTTGTCTACGGGTTAACTTTCTGACCTCTGCGGCTCATGACACAGTTACAAAACCTTTGAATACCAGTAAATGTGCTCCGTCATCAAGCATGTGTCTGTACACTTCCTGAGAAAACCTTTTCTTGTTGCTCAATATGTTTTTCATCTGCTGCTGCTTGGACCCTTTCATAAAAAAACTCTCTCTACTCAGCAGAAACACTTCCATCTTCTGACACTGTTAAAACATTAATAAATAGCTGCTACTGGGAAGATCATTCTTAGTTAGAGGAAGGAAGGCTGACGAGTCTATGCATGGCAAAAATCAAACTTAGGAAGTAATGAATTCAAAATCTGGTGTGGTTAGAACGCACGAAAGGAGAACTAATCTGCTGCTGCTGGGAGACAAACTCCAGCCTCAGAAAAGCTTGAAGAAAGAGCAGCGAGTGTGAAAGTGTGCTGTTGTTTAGCATCAAAAGAAGCAGCCATAAGCATCATGACGCTCGAAGTCAGATCCTTCAGATTTCAGCAGTTTTTTGGGGCTTTCCACTCCGACCACGAAAAGTTCTCTAACATCCATGACGGAAGCTCCTGATTCTCCACACTGCCGATAAACAGCCTCTCAGAGGGGTCACCGGGTTCCTGATATTGATCCTGAGATAATTAATGCAACAGAGCCACGTCTGAGACACACACTGCTGACGCTCGGCAGGCCCAGCTCGCCACACACTGACGACTGTGGAAGCATAATGACACTCTCTAGCATGTTTGTTCACACTGCTAGCTGTGCAAAATCTTTTCTTTTTCATGTGAAATTAAACCTAAAACTATCATGAAATATACATCCTAGAAAATCACAGAGATACATAATCCTGTTTCAGCTGATATAAAAACTGTTATCAGTCTTTTTGCATGCAGTGTGGTTTAATGCTAATGTGAAGTCAATGGTTTCTCACTGGCTGAACAGCTTTGATCCACTGTTGTCGTTCACATGTAATGTGTTTGAAATGATCCAAAAATAAAATCCATCAAAGTTCACTCAAATAGGAACGTAAAGATTTTTAGCTACTAAAACAAGATAAAGGGCTCTTTTTTATCTTTTGCACTGAGCGTGAACACTCAAAGTATGAAGTGAGTCAAATTAACCCTTTGAATGATTGAAAAAAAAAGGTTCTTGTTTCTTCATTCTGATTTGATTGGAGGATCTTGTCATGTATTGTATTTTTCTTAACTTATAGCAACATTTCATTAGTTTTGATCAATTATAATGGTTTATTGATGTGCATGACCTTTTGGTTAAAGTCTAATCAAGTCCAGGAACATGAAGCACGTGACGTTTCTGTAATGAATAAGAATCTTTTTTTTAAAAAATGTAGACAGTGGTGTACTGTTTTCTGTGCAGGAAAAGTTCAAGGTAAACGAGGAGGACACAGAGTCATCTCAGGCTACGGCTGGAGTCATTATTCTCAAGTCCATCAACAAATGGATCAAGTGCTTTTCACTGCAGATAGAAATCAATACCGTCTCCCTGCGCTTCGATCGGGGGGATGGAGGAAAGACAACACGGCATCAATTCGTGAACACACAAGCTGGGCGAGGACTTGACATTCTGCAACAAGAGTCATCTGGACTCCAGAAATGTCGTCCTTGAATTACTTTAAAAGTCTGACCTGACAAGAAGGAGGCTCTCTGCAGCCTCTTGCTTTGATGATCTTAGCCACAGCCACCTCTCGTTCAGTCAAATGACTCGGGTAACCCTTGCTGCCGCCGCTCTGCCCATGCTGCTGACGCTGATGAATGGGCCGGCTCTGAAAGTGAGCCAGCATTGCTCTGCAGCTCTGCACAAACCTGCATCTACCTGCAAGCAGCCTAATTAACACTATAGAGCTACTTCATCTGCCAGCCATGGAAAGGTCCATGTGGTGACCTGCACCATGTGGATTGATACTCGAACCACTGCTGAGATTTACCTTTAAAAAACCCCACACAATTATGGAGCAGAAGCTGCATGGAAACAATCAAAGACACCCATTAACTGTGCGGACAACATCTGCATTAAAGGTGCACTGAGATACATGTTGGGTAGCATCAGCAGTATCAAAACTATATGGATATAAACTGGAGAATGAAATACGGGAAAGGAGCCACAGGCTGGATCTGAACCCTGCCTGGAGGCCTACAGCCTCTGTACAAGGGCACATGCACATTAACCACAAGGCCACCACAGATTATATTTCAAAGGACAGTGTGCAGTAACTACAAAGCTGGAATATATATTTTTTTGCCACCATTTAATTTAAGATTTTTTTTTTACCATTGAACATCTTAATCTTCTTCTTCACTCAAACAATGTTGAAATGATCCGTTTAATTATTTGCAGGAAACATGCAGTAAAGGAGCCACAGGCCAGTCTCTGTACATCAAGGCACGCGCACCAACCCATAGGCTTTTGGCTCCCCATTGTTCTTCATTATTTATCTAAACAAATAAAAGCTGAGGATATTTATATTGTTAGATTTTGACAAGAATCATTTCAAAGTTAAATATTTTATTAACATGACAACCTTTCTACTTTTAAATCACAATAGCAACTCTCTGAATATCTTACTGCAAAACACTTTTTGAAAGAACCACAAAATCACGTCACACCTCAAAGAGCAGCACAGAAAGCAACCTGAGCTAAAGTAAAGCTTCAGTTGAGGAACTTTGTGCACGACTAGAAAACTCGTCTTCGGTTCTGACAGCATTTTCAACTGATAGTTTTTGTCCCTGACATCAGGAAAATATCAAAACTTAAAGGTTCAAACTCCAGGGAACAAATTGGATTTTCTGTTTCAGTTCAAGACTTCACTCGTAAATGCATGCACCATTAGTAGATATGTTCACTTACTTCAAACAATGCAGGCCCGTTTTGTGGCTTAAATTGAGTTTAATGAAATACTTTGCATCAGAGTTCAGACGCATACACTTCCTTAGATCTGTGTTTGTGCAGTGTGTTTTGAGACCTTCCTGCAGAACTTTGGGTCATTGTCTAGTTTCGTATGGCTCTACCTTTTATTTGCACCTCAACAAATCATCTCTAGAACAGTTCTTGCTCACAATGAAGCCAAAAATCAAAGTCCACCACAAGAAAGGAGCTATTAGTCTGCTCTGTGGCCAAATCAGTCCACAGGCAAATATGCAGTAACAGAATTATTTGCTGAGATGACATCTTCATCAAGAATGCACCAATGTATACATTGGCAGGAAAATGTAAAAAAAAAAAAAAAAAAAAAAAAAACTGGAGTGGAAAGATAAAATCTTTTTCAATCCCAGCTTGAAATAAAAAAAGAGCAGCTGCAGTGTCAGAAGATATCACATACGTCAAGTAAGTTTCTGCCTAACTTGCATTTGCAGCAGCTTCTAAAGTGGCCATACATTTCTTGCTGACTAACAGTTCTTGGAAGAGCTGCTCATGTTGAAGAGAAAATCAAGCCAAACACCCACAGAACAACATTTGCAGAACAATCATCAGTCGGCTGTATTGCCAAATAAATTGAAAAGATGCTGCTGAGAAATAACCTGCATGGCTTAACATGCTGAGAAGCTCTGACTGAAGAGACCTGTTGCACTGGACAAACAGAGAATAATCTTTACCATCTATTCAAGGTCAGAGACAGAAAAAAAAGACGAGCCCCCAAAGCTGCTTGTGTATATTGGCTTTACCTCAAAAAAGCATCATTTTGCAGATCCAGTCATCGTGTTATTCCAGTCTTTGTTCGGACAACTTTCTAACGTCTTTCAGAGTGTTAGCGACGGCATCTGAGCCTGTGGGAGGTGAGTATGACTGAGCAAGCGAGGTATGTGTGAGTGTGTGTTTGGGTGATGGCATGCCAGAGTATTTTTGGTCTCTGCATGCTTAAATGCAGCTTGCATGAATCATGACTTCCCACATAGTAGGTCAGTGAGCGGGGTGAGTCATATTGCTGTCTTATATGGTAACACGCCGCACATGTGATAGAAACACGGGGGTTATCTATAGACTGCTCGCCCTGTCTGATGTCTGCTGCCTCTCAGCTCCGTCTTGGTCTTTGGCTGATGTTAAGACTTTGTTCTCGTCTTACGTGACAGTAAAAGCTGCCCTCAAATGTATTCTTCGAAAAAACTGTTGCACATTAAAGACATGAATTTATTTATCAGAGATAGCTCTGAGGTCCAGGACTGTGACAGAATTATGATAAGTATAACTGATAAAAAAAAAAGACAAGAACACAAGGAAAGGGAATCTTCAGCACATATCTAAACAACAATAATAATAATAATAATAATAATAATAATAATAATAACTTCTAAATGATCCTCACTGAGTCATAACAACCAGCAGACAACATGTGGGTGAATGTCCATGTTTGAAATCATCCCTTCACTGTGCAGGAGGAAGGCTAGAAACCACACACGTCATATTGATGTAACATATTTCGAATCATGATTGTTGTGTATGAAACAGAACTATGGTAGCATGCAATGTGGGTTATGTCACGTGTTGTTTGCATTAGTACGTGCTTTACTCTTTTCAACCAATTCTGTGGAGTCAGAAAAATGTGTGCAGCGTTTGAGTCCAGGATAAAATCAGCGATAAGGTTCAGATAATAAGATAATCCTTTATTCATCTCACGAACTGAGACATTTACAGTGGTAAGCAGGATAGCAGAAGAAAAATCCCACCGTGCAAAATTAAATTAGATAAACATAAACATGTAAACGAATATGCGTCAAAACAAGTTTAAACAAGAGAACCAAAAAAAAAAAAAAGTATTACTATTATTATTATTATTGTTATTATTATTATAGTACTACTGTACTCATCATTGTTCTGTTTGGTTTAGTATGGTATCATATCGTGTACTATCATTTCATATCGTGCACTGTTGAAATATTTTTATTCATTTTTATGTTTTATATCCAGTTTCTTTTTCACCAGTCGAGTTCATGTTGTAACCTTCAATCTACAGGAAGTTCTTTATTCGATTACCAAATAAAAGCATGTTTGTATTCAGGCAGGAAGTAAAGTACCCTCATCTTAAACCAGGACAAAAACTCAAATTCAAAAATTATTCTAATCCACAATCACTGAGTTTGGAGAAAGCCCAAATGACAACTAATATTTGACACTTTGATTTTCAGTTTTGAAAAAGTGACTCACTGTTTTGGTGACTCATCATGACTCAGAGGAAACTCAGTTTAAATATGAGCCATACAGATGTAAATACAACAGTGTCATGTTACTGAACAAAATGCTAAAAAAGCTCCAGAAACGATAAAACATACAGGTTAAGAATGAAAGAGGAGAGGGGGGCTCATATCCCACCTCACGCTGGATATTTGCTCTGACTGTGACACCTGCGCTACAGTCTGTTTGTCTGAACCTCTTCCTGTGCATTTACGAGGAAACAAATTCTGTTTCAATCTGTGAGTACAGAAAAGCACCTCAAGATGTGAAAAGTGAAAAACCCCTGAAAACCACCACCAGGAGAGCGGCCTGTGACGGATCAGGTCAGGACATGTTGTGGGGTGATTTCCAGCCGCAGCCACAGAAGAAGCAGGGTTGCTAATTAGGCAAGCCAAAGAGGCTGCTAGCATGAACGTGACCAAGACTGGATTATGTGCTGCATTATTAATGAGGGTCTGGTGGAAGCGGATGGAGAGAAGAGTGGGGGGCAGGGTGGAGGTGGAAGCCTTTTTTTTTTTTCAAACAATAAATTCAACGCACACAAGTTTGACAAAAATTCAACCGTCGACTCGCCCTCAGAGCTCTCATGGAAAAAAAGCAAGTGGAAAGTCTCCCCACAGGAAAGAGGTGACACAGAGGCATCGCCCACGTCAAACCTTCAGAAGCCACGTCTGTGCACACGTATGTGTGTGTGGGGGTGTTTGTGCACAAGGCAAAGACTGTGTGTGTGTGTGTGTGTGTGTGTGTGTGTGTGTGTGTGCGCACACATGTGTAAGTGTGAGTAGGCTGGAGGGTACAAGTCTGATATGGTAAAAAAAAAAGAAGCTGTTTTTCACACGTTGCTGTTGTGTGCGCAACATCGCAAGTTAAAAGCAAACACACAAACACCCCGTTCTGTTGCTACGACCTAAAGCAGTGCACATAAGTAGAGCAGTGGTGTATATTGAAATATACATTAACTCATATCCAGCTGAGATGAAAGGGCCAGAGCCCGGCACTCTGAAGAAGATGAAAGAAGCACGGACTGATGTGACTGATTGTAAAAGACTGTTGATGAGCACAGGGAGAGACAGCCAATCATGTCTGAAGATCCACAGACTGAGCCAGACGTCGTGCATGAACTTAAACCTTCTTTTTTTCCCTATACGTGCCGTTCACACCCGTCACAAATCCATTCCTTTTTTTACCCGTCACAAACGTGTGCATTGCTTCAAGCGTCTCTTCTTTCAGAACAATCAGATGTCAGGCATTCAAACTGGAGTTTCACCTGCAAGATGTATATTTCTCTGTTCACAATCAATGCTGACAATTAAACTATTCCCTGCCTAGCAGACCCCTCTGACGCCCCACGCCAGGAGTAAACCTGAGAGCAGAATGTAAAATGCATTAAATTAGCTTGAGCGTTATTAGCTCTACCCTGTTTCTATTAAAAACCAAAGTCGACACTGAAGGAATCCTAAAACAAAACAACATGCTCATCCTAACCTCTTCTACAGTATGTCCACCGAAACGCATCTAAAAAACACTCGTTTATGAAATTAAACAACTCCAGTGTTTTTCTGTTGATAAGAACCAGAAGTGATTATTTTGGAGAGGAGGATTCGGCTCCTCATCAGAACTTTTTAGACAACACTGAAGGGTTATCCTAGGACTTGCTTTGCTTTGCTCTGCGTCCAATGACAGAGCTAAAAATACAACCTTCACATATCTAGGGTTTTCCTGACCTCACAATCGCATGATGGACTTTCAGGGGACAGCCATGGATGAAATTCACCCGATCAAACTGTTGTTAAAGACTTTAATTATGTAGAAACACTGCATCTCTATTTGAGAGATTATTACAAACTCTGTCGTCATATTTTGCTGACTCTTCCTTCGCTGCCTTCGGAGGCTATCACACGAACCACATTTAAAAAAAACAGTGATGGACGGTCACTGTCAGCGTCCTCGAGTGTGAGGGGCTTGGACACATTCACATGCTCGTACTCTTAAAGCTAGCTGACAGACACGGACAGACAACATCCACACTGGGTGAGAGGACCCAGAGGGAGCTAATTTAAGACATGATGTCAAGCACAAACACACACACACACACACAAACACACACACACACACACAGGAAAGCTGACTAGACTGTGTAACCAATGATTGTACAGAATGAACACACACATTGTCACATCCTCTTTAAATACGAGACTGACAGGAAGCTCTTCTACAGAGTGAAAAATCTTTTTCTTAATGGACATATTTCAAATCCAAACAAGGTCAATCACATGTGAGTGACATCAAGACGAGCCAATCAGATCGTCAGTCCCATGTTCTACAGAGCTGCTCTCAGAAGTTCCCAGTTCTCTGTTGCAGAGTGAACAGGTTTTAAAATCAATTCATCACTGCATCTTTAAAACGCTGAACTCGTAGAAAGCACGACAGGAAAGTCACCGGACTGTGTTTTGTGTTTTTTCACTGCTATTTTAAAGGAAGAAATAAATAAATACATAAATACAGCAGAAATCAAGCACATCCTCTGTACATGTCTCTGAGTCGTGACTGTCGACAATGAGGGAGAAGCTCGAGTCTGGCTGTGTTGTTGTCAGAGCTGTGTTTACATCATGTTTACATGGACGGGACAGCCTTGTGTTTAAAGCTGTTTAAGTCAGGGACTACAGAAAAGAAGAAGAACATACTTACTGATTATTTGGATGTGGCGTAAGTGTGTTTGGATCACGGTCATTCTGTGTCAATTTATGTGAAGCTACATGCTAACTCAAGAGAGCTAACATTAGGCTGCTAGCATAAGAATGCAGGACACAGGTGACTGCAGCTCCAATATGAACAATGTTGAATTTTGTCTATTTATGTTGCAGCACGAGTGAAGAGCACCAGATTAATGTTTCACCTTTTAGGACAAATTGTGGTAATCTTAATAAATGTTTTTAAAGGCTTATTTTGGGTCTTTATTTAGAGATAGGAAACTGGATGAAGAGAGAAATCTAAAAGAGAGAGAGAGAGAGTAGAAAGGAGCCACAGGTCGGATTCGAACCTTGTCTCGCCCGTTCCAAGGACCGCAGCCTCTCCGCCCGCCAACCACTGGTCTACTGAGGCACCGCTAATCTTGACTCTGGATTTGATTTAATTCAAATGTAAGAAACTCCAGAAGCCCTTAGCAAACATACAACCAAACATTTCATCTCATTTGTCCTGTGAGAACAAGTGATTTCTCAAACTTGTTTGTGTTGTTATCTCAAGATAGCAACACTGCTTCCCCTGAGACGACCCATTAATTCCTTGAAATCTCAAGAAAACAGCTGAAATGATCCTTAATCATAGGAAGTACAGCGCTGCTCTCCCGAAATAACAAGATAAAGGAGGGGAGACCACTCAAATGTATTTCTTGTGACAGGAAAAGAAAGTCTCCATACGGGCTTCTGTTGAAAACCCCAAATCCATTTATATGTAAAAAATAAACAAATAGTGCCACAAATACCAATGTTAGTGAATGTCCATGTCAAAAATAAATTCATGAACACTTAACCTGTTCAGGTTTAAAATAATTCTTTTTTTTTTTTCACATGTTTTAATTTTAGCTGGCATGTGAAAATATGAAATTTACATGTGACATTTTGAGAGGTGCAGAGGAGTTTGTGGGTTTAACGTCTCTATAAAGGAACATATTGTGTGGTTGGTGTCAGAGTATTGATCACCGATGTGCTGTGGAATAAACTGCAGCATCAGTGACTCTTCAGTGTGCACACCGTGCGTCTGTACATGTCTGTAATCTTTCTGTGGTTTCTGTAACCGCTGCGTTCAGTTCAACAAGCTCGTATGGATCATTTGAAGAGTGTGCAGGTTTTGTACGATGCAACCATGACTCAGCTGATCTTACCGATATGCACGCATGTTGAACCTGAATGTTCTTTAAGGCTGAAAAATCACAAAATGTGAAGACATGAAGGAATCAAAAACCCTTCACGGTATCATTTCAACATGCCGCTGTGGAGTTCAGTCTCTGCACAGAAACAGCTCATGAATAATTAGAATATCCAACAATCATATTTTGTGCTTTAAATCATCAGAGCAGGTGATAGGAGGTCAGTTGGAGCTGTAAGAGTACGTCAGCAGGCCGCCTCGCTCCGAGTGCGAGGGCACAGAATTGAAAGGTTACAGTTTCGAATGTGCTCTGACGTGACACACTGTGTGGTTTGGTGGCTTTTGGGCTGAAGTGTTGATGAGTCAACCTGAGAAGAGAAAGCAGGAAGTGCTTATTGATCGGACCCCTCCGCACGCACAAGTCACAGTGGAAATATTCTCTATTGCTAGTGAACAGTGAGTGAAATGTGTCAGCCGTTGTTTCGGCTTTGATCTTTGCAAAAAAAAGAAAAAAAAGAAAAAAAAGTGAAATCTCAGAGCCTGAATGTTGAGTGAAATACATGATGAAGATCCGTTTGTATTCGGTTTAACATTCACAGTTTGTTGCTCCACATTTGTTCTGTCAGAAGCAGACATGTAAACACAGCTTGTAATACGAACAGAACACACTCTGGTTAAAGAGCCAACTCATTCCCACTTCCTGCTCATCAAACACAGCAGCTTGGTCTGCTGCTCTTCACCTCAAAATATGTCAGTCAGGTTAAATAGATGTGTAACATCTGAGGCTGCTCCGCACCTCATTTGTTTGGAATTACTTTTAAAGATGATTTCACAAAGTTTTAAAGATACTGACGATGTGATCTCTAGACTCATTCAAACACTCTGGATGTATATAAGTGCAGATGTTACCTGAGCTGTACGCATTTACAGACAAAGAGTGTGAACACTCCCTCTGAGCCTTTGTCTGTGTGTGTGTGTGTGTGTGTGTGTGTGTGTGTGTGTGTGTGTGTGTGTGTGTGTATGTGGCTCTGAATGTGCAGACCTCTGCTCAAACAACTTGGTTACAGCCTCAGCTCAGCAGTGATCAATATTTATCGCTGGGCATATTGATTTCTTCCTGATTAAAACTCTGCATTGTAGCAAGTTCAAGGAGAAGGAGCAGCGAGTGTAAGAGTATGTGTGTGTGCGAGTGTGTGCGAGTGTGTGCGTGTGTGTGTGTGTGTGTGTGTGTGTGTTTGGACGAGTGAGTCCTGCAGAACCCACAGACACTGTGATGGAGCATGCATACTGAGGATGACATTTTTTTCTGAGCGTGATTGATTTTTCCATCACTGCTGGAAATGACTGATCCAATAATCAGCTGAGAGCAGGACATCTATAGGCGACGCACAGCAAGTCCGAGCCGGACCACTTGTTTTCACGTATTGATCTTCTCCTGATCTGATTTATTTTCCTCACACTTCAAAAAGAAGCCTTTAATTTAAGACCATCGTCGCACACTCATCATCTGTGCAGCTCGAGAGAGCAGAGCAGCGTGCGCTCAGCCTCTTTGTTGGATTCTTTACGACTGAGAGAAGCAAGCATGACTGATGTGAATGTTCATTTAAATACACACATACCTGCCATAAAGTAGAGTATCTACACATGAAGTGCCGTCATAAAATGTCCCTCTCAGAGTGAACATGAGAAGAAGAGTGACTGACGGAAATTCTTACACTCTTTTTTTACTCATGTGTCGATTAAAGGGAAATTAAAGTTACTATTAGTAAACTATTTTCCACCAGTTGCTGAGAATTTTAAGGTCAAACGAGTGTTCTCGTTTTCCATTTGAGTTTATAATTTTAAAACATGAGGTGTAAAAAACAACAAAATATCAAAACTTTTGTAAACCACGCTTTGAATCGTTTCTCTCTGATTTTGTAAGTTCAACAAGCTGCTGCTTCTTTGTTATTAGATGTCTGAGCCACTTTGTTAAAGGAAGCAAATTGATTAATCAATTAATTAAAACAATTGGATCAATTAAATCAAATGATCTTCAGACGAGGTTCTAATTTAGTCCAACAGCTGATACAGCCAGGAACAAATCTCTGTGTGCTGCAGAGAAACCTGCAAGGCTTTCCTTAAAAACCTTTTTTAAAGGTTTTTATTTTTGGCCTTTTTGCCTTTATTGATAGGACAGTGGATAGAGTCGGAAACAGGGAGAGAGTGGGGAGAGACATGTGGGAAAGTGACCACAGGCCGGACGCGAACCCGGGCCGCCCGCGCGAGGAGCAAAGCCTCGCAACATGGTGCGCGCGCTGCCGCTGCGCTATTGGCGCCACCCTTAAAAACCTTTTTAACTCACAGAAACAACTGCTGCCCTGCGCTGTGTCTCACAGGTCACACTCCTCTGCCTGAGGTCAAGTTTCACTGACCGTTAAGAGTACAGTACGTCCTCTTCAGAGTCTGGCCGTCCTCTCAGATCAACTCAAAGGAAACCTCCGGAGGAGAAGCGCAGACGTCAGCTGAAGCTAAATGCGAAGGACAGACCACGCTGGCTGGACAACGGCCTGCGCCAGTAGGGACATTTGGTCAGTTGAAGCCGGACACGGTTCTTGGTAGGCATGATTGATGCACATCCTCCGCTCAAGCATCTGAACGTTTCGGCTCGTCTGCGGCCGTGCAGCTGCCACACGGCGGCCTGAGAAAGTGCCGATCTAGAAGCCTGCAGCTCTAAACGCAGCTAAATGGCTCCTCTTTATCCCGCCGCTGCTTCCTGACCGAGGTCAGCGCCACAAATTACTCCCTGAATCGCTGGCAGACAGTGCCTAGGACAAAATGCCATTTGTTTGTTTATGGTTCAGTCTGTGCACTGAGTCCCCTATGGTAAGAGGCTATTTTTAACCGCCTAATCCTTCAATGGATTCATAGCGACCCAGACTGACCAGACGACAGAAATAAACGTTAAGGCTTCATGTTAAAGAGCAGACTGGGTTTATGCCTCATCTGTCATTACTCCTACCCCTTTTAATTTACATTATGAAAGAAAATTCCAGCACGTTATGAAAAGTGATATATCTACATGTCATATATGTGCATGTCAGCCTTGTAATGGAAAATGAGAGCACTTCTGGGACAGGGAGCGGATGATTATGCGTGATGAATCAGAGCTGGCGGGAGGGGGATTTCAGCAACAGTTTTTTTCTTCGTGGACTCAGTCTGAATGATTTCTTTCACAAAAAGCCTAATGTGTTCCTCACAGACTGTGGACTTTCTGCAGGCCTTAGCTTGAGCTGCACGGCTAATCTGCTGAGATGGGAGGGTAAAAACATGACCACACACAGGGGGCCGAATGAACACCCCCCTCCCCTCCCAGCTTTTATCGGGGACAAACTCAGACTGAGGCAGGATCTAAACCCTTATTAGCTTTGAACAATCACTCTGGGACACACGATCTGTTCCTATCATTTAGCCTTACACTGAGGGGTGAAAAAGCCCGCCCTAAAAGTAAGGACTCTTATGAGCGCTCACAGAAAAGCAAGAGGACACGTGTAGCACAGAAAGAAGAAGTAGAAACGATGCAGAGTCTGCTCAGCTCAGCACACACTCTGAGGGTTGATGGGATATCAGGATCTGATGAGCGTATGTTATTCCACACGTCCGAGGTAAAGTGTCCGACCACGTCGAGCCGATCTCTTTGACCTCTGTCCACACTGAGGTCCACCTCATGTCCCACTTTCCTCAACATAGCTGCTCAATATGCTCTAATGTAAAGCATTGCATCGACTCACAGCCTACATCCACTCAATATCTCCATGACTCACACACACACACACACACACACACACACACACACACACACACACACTGAGTCACACACACACTGAGTCACACACACACTGAATCACAAACACGTCAAGTCATTTCTCTTCATCTCAGCCTGATGGGGATCACTGGCCAATCAGGATCTGTGCTGAGAGTCCAGGATTCAAGTCAGGAAATATCATTCTTGAGTAACGAATAAAATGTTTATACGCTTCAACACCAACAGCATTCATGGTGCTGCTTACAGATAGGAGACAGGACAGTTCATCCGTCATGTTACCACAGGGGTTTCGGACAGTCTCCTGCTGGTTTTAAGAATTTTCTGTAGAGATAGAAACGGTTCATGAGGTGAAGGTGCATCGAGACCATGCAGGTGGACAACATGCACCCTGGACCTTATCACGATTTCTGCTGTGTGAAGAGTTTTGCACCAAGGAGTCCATTAAACTGTAACACTGCAGAGGCTGAGAAACCTCCCACTTGATGGATGAGGTCGTCCTCACACACATCGGACTCAGTCTGATAACTTGAGCTTGAATACGGTTCAAAAAGACGACATCAAAGAGGCTCAGAAAAAAAAGGACTTTTAACTCAGACTTGCCGACTTTAAATATTCACAAGAGAGGATGAAAGAAACTTCAGACTTGACTCAATCAGCAGACTGTGTGTGTGTGTGTGTGTGTGTGTGTGTGTGTGTGTGTGTGTGTGTGTGTGTGTGTGTGTGTATATATATATATATATATATATACACACACACACACACACACTTTATATACTCGGTATATTTTCAAAGCTTTAGGAAATCATCAGTAATAGCTGATCTTAGCTGATCATCTGCATGTGAATTTACAGACACATGGTTTTTTTTAACCTGGGACAGTTTAAACTGTGATAACTCCTGTGAGGTGATTTTTCCGTCCGTGTGTTTGTGGACACTCTCTCAGCTGTGTGAGTCTGTGCAGACAAGCTCCAGCATGAGCTCACTTTACAAGCGTAGCTCAGCGAAGCCTCCGGTCCTTCCTTACTTCAGTTGCTGAACTTTTGTCCCCTCTCACAGCTCGCAGGACTCATGGAAAAAAAAAAAAAAAAAGTGTCCAGACTTCACCTGCCAGAGCAACAGCTCCAGTGAGTCACGGTCCATTTGTCAGGCCTGGGCTGACTCAAGGTCACGTCAGGGAAGAGCTGACTTCACCTGAACTGCGGCTGTTTGTCTCCTTGTTTTTATTTCTGAGCTCCTCTTTGCTGTCTTCTAAGAAGCGACGAGCACGTTGTCACTGTAAACATGGCCGACGTGTAAGCTGACTGATTCTGAACTCTCTCACATCCTGTGTGTCTGTCCTAATCTGGTATCTAACAGTTGCTCGAGCTCGTCACAACAAATTCAGTGCAGGCTGGGTGACGGGGGCGAGTGGGGGGGTGGGGGGGGGGGGGGGGTGGCGGTAAAGTAAACAGCTCACAAAACACCGGGGTTGCCGCAGGACATGCATCCCCTGCTATTCTTCTTCACACTCTCACACACACACACACACACACACACTCACACACACACACACACACTCACACACACACACACACACACACACACACACACACACACACACAGACACACACACTCACACACACACACACACACACTCTCACACACACACACACACACACACACTCACACACACACACACACACTCACACACACACACACACACACACACACTCACACACACACACACACACACACACACACACACACACACACACACACACACACACACACACACAGACACACACACACACACTGCAGGGACGGAGGTGGAGGTGGTGGGGCTGTTTGGACTCTGTTTCACTTCCACATTACCACAGAGACAGCCAGAGCAGGGCCACGCACCGATGTTTTCATGACGCAAAACAGACACAAAGGGCTCAACTTCGTCTCAACGCTTCATGACACCTCAGCGCACTGCGCCTGTATATTATAACGGCACATGTGAATGTACCTATGTGCACAGGTTACGTACATGTCTTTATATCATCTGTCTGTCGTGTTCGAGATTAACAATGTCAAAACAAAGATCAAAATAAAAAGGGCCGCTCTCATTTCTTTTTTGTGTGTTTCAGCGCCGACGTTCAGACGTGTCACTGCAGGAGAAGCTCCGGTGTTAAACTCTCATTAATGTAAACCTCTGTGATAGCCCGGAGCACAAAAATGATCTGCAGCCTCATCGTCTACGTAAGAGCTTCTTCTGTTTAAACAAGTCAGAATGGTTACAGTCAGTCGGAGTTTTCTTAATGACTCACAGAGATGTTCAATTACATTTAATAGCGCATAAAATGCTTTACGTGCACATGGAAAACATCAATCATACTTCTGGGTGCTATGGTCTTTTAAGATACGTGTAAGTCAATACATGAAACCATCAGGAATTCAATATACTGAAAGAGAGTGATAAGAGCAATGAATAAACCTTCAGTCAGTAATAATCCATTCACAGCATCATGCACATATTTCTATTCAAAGCCTGAGAGCCTCTTTATTCACAGGTGCTGCTTGATAACAGCCAAGGCAACTGCTTGGGGCCCGAGGCCAGTAAGGGGCCCCAGAGGGCTGACAAACTTAAAACCACGGCTTCGGTTCGAGATGTGACAGAAGGAAACTTCTCAAAGAGAGCCTCAATCGACAGCACAGCTGAGCATGGCATGCATTATCTCTGTAAAAACCCAAGTTAGTAAGAACGTTAGCAAAGAAAAAGGAAGGAGGGATTATTCATCAAAATCAAAGAGTGAGGGGGGAAAAAAAGACACTGAATTATGACTTGAGTCTCTGCCCCCTCACACAATGAAATCAACACATGAAGTGTCACGAATCCTCAATCAAATCTGCATTTCATGACTTTAACGTCCAAATGTTCACATTAAGGATTCATTAAGCAAACCCAATGAATTCTTGGAAAAGCCTCATTTATCAAATTCAACTTTTTTTTTTATCGACTTTAGAAATTTGCCGGACCGATTAATCAGCCAGCTGATTATATCGGACAATATTTGCTTTTTTTTTTTTTTCAGATTTATTCATCAGTCAAATAGTATTTCATTTGAGTTTCAGAGCATTTTATTTTTTATGAAAACAACACAAACAGTCTGAATCACTCTTGCGCGCGCGCGCGCACACACACACACACACACACACAAGTGAGATACACAATTATGACACACACACACGCACACACACACACACACACACACACACACACACACACACACACACACACACACACACACACACACACACACACACACAGCTCTGCAGTCTGCAGGCTTTGTTCACCCCGTGCCTCTGAGTCATAATATGAAGGAGGACGCCAGGAATGAGTCAGAAAATGTTCCACAAGCTAAATAGTACATCTCAGGGCTGCATGAATGAGACTCAGCGACTGTGTCTGCCATCTGATACAATAAATAACCACAGTGATGATGAGCCTGGACCTGCTGTCTGCTGAGATTTGGTAAATAAAAACGACTTTCCAGAGACACTGATCTTAGCGAGAAAGCTCACATATTTGTCCCCCTCTGAAGACGAGACAAGCTTCAAAAACAAAGCACATGAAACATCAGAAAAATGAAAGAACGACCCCCTCACTCTTCAGCCGGCCTTTGAAATTCAGCTCCACGCCACAATTTAATTGGCTTTGCAGATGAAGGAGACGAGTATTGTTAAGTGCTAAGTGCTGAATTGAGAGGCTTAGCGGAGGAGCGTCACATCAAAGCTCGGCCAATTACACGTCGGGTATCCCCGCTCCATTGAAAGAGGCGAGGCTGGCTGTGAGCGGGGGATGGAAGGCAGAGTGGAGGATCATGGGTAGTTATCAATCCCAGCTTCTAATCAAGTCTCGAGGAGCTTTCATCCTCACACATGAGGAAATTACTTAACTGGATTCATGAGTCAGTGATGATTTTTTATTAATCTCACCTGATGGACAATATTCAGACTACTGAAGCTATTCCGACAGATCGACCTCCATTTACGCTCGTACTGCCTGAAGGTCTCTGAGCCTTGACAGAGACCAGGTTAAAGACAAAGCTAGAGTTCCTGCTCTCTACCACCCAAAGCTCTGAAATATCTCCTGATAAAAAATCTGCAGCGGTTTCGAGTTGTTTTGGGTTTTTAAGGAGACGACTTCGGGGCAGGACTTTCGGGCGGCTGTGTCTCAGAGATGGAGTCGGTTGTTTCTCAATCAGAGGGTCAGGGGCTAGATCCCCATCTTCAACGTGTCGAAGCTTCCCTGGGCAAGGCACAGAACCCCAATCTTGCTCTCACTGATGTGTCAGCGGTACAGTAATGGGTATGATTAGTTAATACCATTGGACACTTTACATAGCAGCCTCAGCCATCAGTGTGTGAATGAAGGGTGCATTAGAAAGTGTGACCTGCATTGCAAAGAGCGCTTTGAGTTGTAATACTAGAACGGTGCCATAAAAGCTACAAGTAACCAGTAGGGAGCAGACAGAAAAAAATAAAAATAAACAAGCAAAACAAAAAGTGGTATGTGAAGAGAAACGTAGTGTTGTTCATTGCTTACTTTTTTTTTACATTCAAAGGAGATTCCTGACACTCACTTTCACCATGAATGATGTCGGTCTGAGATGCTTCTTGAGTAGTGCTGCAGGATGCGTAGCTCCAAAAACTCCTTTACCTGACGCTGGCGTCAGCCTCTGCCTGAAACACTTCATTTTTAGCTGCGGCCTTTTAGAACCCAAAGTGTAACAACAACCTGAAACGCTATTAAAAAAATGTAACAAAACCCCAAAATGTAATGTAACAAAATGCTGAGCCCGAAACGGAGTAACTTTATGACTAAAATGTAACAAGTTCTGATATTATTAAGAGAAGAATACTTTGCCTGCTCCATGAAGTAATAACTGACCCAACTTGTTACATTTTGGGCAAAAAAGTAACTTTGTTTTAGGCTCAGCATTTTGTTACATTATTGACCAGTTATTACATTTTGGGGTTTTGTTACATTTTTTTCACAACATTTCAGGTCGTTGTTACATTTTCTAACATGCCTCTTTAAGGCCCACCTGCCCACTCTCCTCCACTTTCTGACCTCTGTTTGCAGTCACAGGGAAATGTAAGCGAGCCTCCTGATGGGCATGTCCTTCAAAGAGCAGCCAGGCTGAGTCTGTCCACCAGGAGAGCGCCACGCTTTGCTCTAATACGTAGGTGAAGTCCTGCAAAGTTCTCATGCCTCCTTTCTCAAAAGTCCAGGAAACCATCAAAGAGAAACCACGTCTGGGGATTTGAAATAACTGTCTCTTGTGTTAAAAAAAAAAAAAAAAAACTTTGCCAAGGTTGAGTATGGACATCCTGTTCATAATATGTCTGTATTTAAATATGTAATATATGTAATATGACGCAAAAAGCGTCATATTACTATAACTTCCAGGCAAAGAAAAACACATTTTTCTCGTCTCAGGGCAAAATGAGGGCTGGATTCACGACCATTCAACACTACTACCATGTTTCTAATGATACACAGCTTCATGCAAATGGGTGAAGTATCCCTTTAATGGATCTCCTTTAACAAACTCTGGAAGGAGGCTGGTGCGAAGGTATCAAAGCTGTAAACATTCACTGATGGATTGGTCACAGAGGAAGAAAAAGTTTGACCACACAGCCACCTTACACAAACATGAACCATTTATCACATGAAAGACCGGACAATAACATCCGAGCTGGACATAAATCCTTAACTCTGTTTGACGACAACCCTGGATCTATAATTTGATGTGACAGGTGTTCTGTTCACTGTTACAGCGCAGCAGATGGCACGTGATAAATGACCACATCTACACTAGCCAAACAGAGAGAACATCACCATTCTGGGTGTAATGCAGAAAATGTGCTCATCAGTGCAAAACTGGAGGTCTTACAGAGGCACAGGAGGCTTCATCAGCAGATCAGCACATTAAGAGCTTTAATTGCAGCGGGGAGAGTTAAACAGTTTGAAGCCTCGGCTGCAGCCTTCATCTACAGAATAAAACGGCTCAGGACGTGCAGTGGCCTCGCTTAGTCATGCCTGAGAGAAAAGATCGAGAAGGACAAGGACTCCTGTCATTTCTGCTGCTGCAGGAACCACGAGGGGGGAATTGCAGCAATTTATCAAACTGCCAGGCAGCTGCTGGAAGAGCCGGCCGTTTGAAGCAGAGCCAAGTTGTTCGGGCCATTTACACAGAAACGAGAACAGGGGGGAAATGATAACATGGAAAACAAAAAAAAGAGTGGCTGTGTGTCTGCATGGTACACGATCAGGAATTTCAGGTACAAGAAAAGATGAATCTACGCACAGCAGATATTGTTCAAGTCACCAGAAACAAACAGAAATGCAAAGCTTGAAAACATTTGAAGGCAGGTGTTTTCAGTCTTTTGAGGTCTGCTGCAGGATATCTCATCTGGTTTCTTCTCTTTAAGCATCAGAAATATTTCCTTCCAGACCCCCTCATGAAGAAACACTGACAAAAGAATGACTTCTTTTGCTACCTTTACATACCAATGTTCAATTATCAATACCAGCTTTTTATTCTAAAGACATGTACGATCTCTTGTCCAGCAGTGGTTAAACCACCTACAAACTAAAGGTGCACTTCTTGGTGCTTAATAGGCTCAGACGGGTCTGGAAACTTTAGAAAAAAGACTCTCTTCACAAATTGACCTTTTTAGTTCAAGTGATTTCCTTTCTTTGACGTATTTGGACTTGAAAGACTGCACAGTAATCTAACCCTGCAGAGCAGAAGTTGCTGTTCTACCAATGCTTTTATAAAAGTCTGTTTCCTTTTTTGATGCATTTTTTATTACTAGCTCTTTAATTGATGCATTTTTTTTTATTATTGTTTTGATGCATATTTTTTCTTTCTGCATTTGTATTTTTATCTATTTTAATTTTCTTTTGTACTGTGTGATTTTTTTTCTGCTATCCTGCTTTGCTGTTATAACACTGTAAGTTTCTCCGCTTGTGAGATGAATTAAGGATCATCTTAATTTATCTTAATGTGCAAATGTTTTTTTTCCGCTTGTGTAGGGACACTGATGGCCACGCGGTCAGGTCTCGCTTCATACAGAAGGAGTTCTAGACGGACCAGCGGCTTCTCTCCTGCATGTCAGTCCCCACTCTCGCTCCTGTTGTCCCACTCTCCACACTGTCATATCAAATATAGACAAAATGCCAGTTTATAGTATGTCACAACATCGGCAGACCTGCAATTCCCGTACTGTGTGGCACAATTTAAACGTTTGATGTCCAGTCTTTTAATGTGTGATCTGAAGAAAAAGCGTCGATTCAGGTCGCAGAAAAAAGGCTGTGCATATTTTGTACATTTCATTTAGTCGCGGACTCTTGCACCCTCTCTCAGCGGGAAAATAAAAGCTGCTGTAATATCGTCAGGTGTCAGTGAGACTCTAACCTCCAGCCACATGAATCGTCCTAACAGAGCCTCAGTGATTTATTTCACGATCCAATAAAAACGCCGGGCGAGAGAGAGTGCAGGCCGTGCGTCAGTGTCACAAACCATCCAGACGTCGTCATATTTAACCGCTGATCGACCAGCTCTCCTCGTCGTTGTGTGGGCGGGCAGGTGGATTCCCCTGATGATGAGTGGACTCTGATCTCTACAGGAGGAGGAAGAGACCCCATCAATGACTCACTCTTTCCCCGGGGAGCCACTGTTTGCTCAGCACAGAGAACAGCACAATGGACTTTGTGGGCCTCTGCGCCTAATATTGATGTCATACTACTCATCTCCACATTATCCCTGCTATTGATTAGTCTGATCTCAGCCCGCAGCGCCGAGGAGCAACAACAAACAGAGCGCTTTTTTTTTTTTCCTGCTCTCATCCCACCCACCTCCCACATACTCTGAGAGAAATGGAGCCGCCCAATCCCTGCACCCTCCTCTGTTCAAGGTTCATCGATCTGAGCCGGGTCCATTCTGCCGCAAACTCCTGAAGTGCACGATCACACAGGATGAGTGGAAGCTTTTGATGCCCCGCCACCGCTACAATTGGTATTGCCGCAAAGTGATCATCAAGAAGACACAGATAGCCGCTCGTGAAGTAGCAGCTGTAATACTCTGCTCCAACATAGACTACGCTGACCACGTCAGATGTGATGAGTTGTCACGGAGAGCAAAAACGTCTTTGAAGAGACAAACAAATTACTCACAGAGCTGCCAGGAGCTCGACTTTACTGTAAGTGGAAAATGTGAATCACACCCTGTAACGCTCAGAAATCAGTGGAAACGTAGGCCCACTGCCCCTCATTGTTTCCACTCAGGAAAATGTACAGGGCTCTAACACATTGGTAAAAATCCTTCTCTGGCACATCCCTCAGTGCAGACTTCCTGCCTCCCCTCGAGTGAGGAGAACATGGTGTGAGTGGACGCATGATGAGTGACTTCTTGGGATTCAGTGGGAGCGTCGATGGTTTTAGGATGATTTTGTGGTCTAGTGAGTGCAACAAAACAAGAAAAATGAGAAGCGATTTGTAAAGTATACCAATCTTTGAATGTTATAATTGTCATTTCTCTGTCCCAGAGTGATTATTTAGCAGCGTCACATGAAGGACAGTCAGTCTCTGTGGACAGACACTTCAGAGCACGGGGGTTCTTCATGCACGCAGAGCTGATTACTTACAGTAGTCCTTCATTTCTATTAAAGGACTAAAAACCATTCTCGAAAAAACAAATTGTTGCAGCGTTTAACTTTAACGAATGTGGGTGCATTTCACCACCTCAGCAGCCATGAGCGAGAGCCACGCCTCCGAGCTGTGCCTGAACTCACACGAAGCAGACTGAGCCGAAATCCATCTCACAGAGGAAAGAGCAGCAGGTGTGTCTGAGTCAGTCAGGAAGACAACACTGAGCGATGTAACAGAGCAGATGACATGCACATGGCAAACAGAAGGTCATTTCGATAAATATACTTTAAAGTCTCATTTTCTGCTTTATGTCATTTCTTCTTTTCTTTATGTTCTATTTCAAGTGTTTTAAATATTTTGAAATGGATTTTTTTCGAGGGGGTTAACGGTTTCTTTTACTGATTTTTAAAATGTTCTTTTTTGATGTCGCGCCTCTGCAGCTCTTTGAATGGCCACGTTGCTTAAATGTGCGTTATGAACGAACTTGACTCGCCGCCGCCGCAGCTCTGCGTGAACAAAAGGCTGCAGCGCAGAGTCCAGGTGGGAGACGTCTTTCAGCGTGTGACACACAGGAACACAGCTCCCGGCTCTTCCTGTTCTCGCCTGGCCTTCAGCCTGGACTCTGTCTGCTCGCTCGTGTTGTCTTTCAATCTGTCTCTCACACAGCAGCTCAGCCTTTCTAAGGTTTCCCGTACAGCAAGGTGTAGTAGTAGGATAATTATTCCTGTGATGTCTGGCAGGTCACAGTATCTCCCCAGGCTAAAAATACACCCTCTGTGTGTGAGCAGGGAAGCCCGCTGAGGGCCGGCGGAGGTTTACAGCCGGTTTATTGATGACGGAAAAACAAATTAGAGCCGACTCTGAGCAGCCCGACGAAGCGACAAACCCAAAGAGAGCCAGTGAGGCTTGATGGCGAATTCCTTGATGGTGGTTTTCTCTTTCACATTCATCGAGCTGTAATCTGAGGTCTTCTAAAGTGTAAAATATCAGGATGTGATCTTCCTCCACACACAGAGCCGCTCTGTCACTTTAAATACACACCTGGTTAATTATTCACAGCCCTGATGGTCTGCAGTCGACCAGAGTGGCTTCCTGTGCAGGGACCTGTATTTCCTGATTTTATCTGTCATTTTTCGTTATTCTGGGCACAGAGTCAAGTGCAGGCGCGTCACGGCGTCGTTTCTGGTTTTCTAGGAAGGGAGTGGAGGAAAGGGGGTCACAGAGCAGTTAAACCGACAAGGTGAGCGAGGCCTCTGCAGGTCTGCGAGGCTCGCTGGAAACAGATGTGAAACAGGAACTGGTGTGTTTAACGTCTCCTCTGCAGTGAGCTTCCTGGGGCTGCGACCTGCCTCCGAAGGAGGGGAGGGGAGGGAAGGGGAGGGGGCCGGCCTGCAAACTGCTGCCTCATACTTTACCCCGGTCAGCCTGTGACCTACTTTCTGTGGCGATGTGGAGAATCAAAACAAAAAATGAAAAAAAGGAAGAAAAAAAAAAAAAGACGCTCTGACTGCGCTGTTAGATTTGGAAAGACCGCTTTGTTGAATGTCTTCAGGAAGCTTCTCACCCGAGGGTGAAAAACACAGGCCGAGTTTAAATGTCATTCGAGGGGAAATATGGAGAAAGATCCCAAACAGACTAACTTCATAAAGAAGAAAAGCATGGAAGAAGTAGAACGTGACGACGTTTGGAGAGATCAGTGTCATTGATCAGAGAAGTAGAGCAAAGGTCCACTCGGTAAACTCTGCTCTGTGTGTGCTCACATCTCTCCCAGCAGCTTCTGAGCCTGCAGTCCGACTCTGTTTGCACGTCGCCTTTGAAGCTCTGTCCGTGCTCGAGGCAACATGCAAACAGCTCCCGTGTTTGGTTGCATTTTTAACATTTTTTTTATCCTTGAAATACACAAAAATAAGCTGTTTCCCAAACTCTAATATGTATGACTCTAGTAAAAACTGCATCATCCCTCAAACTGGTCCCACAGTAACTGGAGGCAGAGGTCAAGTTGATGAATTTAATCGATTGTTTTTGGGGGCGGCCTCACTGATACAAGGTTAAACCTTTATTTCATGCTGAGCACACGCTTAAAGGTGAGACAGTAACGCCTCTCAGCCAATGAAGTGTCTCGGTCGCTGAAAGGATTCCACTGCTGAGCAGGCGTCGCAGGCGATGACAAAAACATCACAGCGTCACTGTCAACACCCGAGACTGAAACCAACAAAGGGCTCCTGTTTGAAGCTGAAATTGTACTCATGTCACCAGGGCCCGAGTTTGACGGGAAATAGTCTGTGACAGTCAAATCCTGTGAAGTGTCATTTGATGCAAGGCTGGCACGAGTGACACACTAATTCTTCCTAGGTGTTGCACCCGGGGGGGGGGGAACCACAGGCCGGGTGCATGTGAGGGAGCAGAGTCTGTTAGGTGTCAACGTGTGACACGGATCACTCCTGCAGACTCATCAAGGTGATAAAGTGAGCGGCACCCCGCTGAACACGTCCACGCTGCTGCTGCTGCTGCTTCAGACATGACAACAGCTCTGTCAGTGACTGCTCATTCAGTATCCTGTCAGCTGACCCCGGAGACCACACACGCTCAAATGCACCGCGAGAACAAAGAGAAAAAAGAATCTGGATTTTTTTTTTTCTGTAACTTTTGTTCAAAACAATCTTTCCAAATCCAGAATAAAGGATGTGTGACTGTCTTAATGCAGCTGGCCTGTGTCTGCGCTGAGTCTATATCTGAGTGCATCGATGGATCCCGGAGTTAGTCATTGACGTGCAGAGTATCGCTGACAGGCCGCGCTGCTTCCCACAGAGCCATGGATTATTGTTCTCTCATCAGATCAGTGGTCACAGAGGAAGCTCTAAATCACTCCTCCTCCTCTTCCCATCATGCTCCTCTCTGACTGAAGGTCCACTGACTCAATGATCATGTTCAGACAGACAAGCACCTTCATTTGCTCGTTATGTAACATTTGTCACCCGAGCAAACTTAACGAGGAATTAAAACAAAAACTGTTCTGTACTGAAAAGGAAACTGTGGATTTCTTTTCCACAAAGGAACAGCTCAGGGCTTCAGTAAATAAGGGAGACATCCCTGCAAGGATAAGTCGTGGTAGTAGTGTTTTTGAACATGACGGTTTCAGTCATCAGCAGTGAATCATCCTCGGACGCAGAAGAACGTCATCTACAATGCTTGTTTCTTCTCTGCTGACGTTCTTTTTAAGTTTCTGACAAAGTGATAGAAAGGATTGTATCAGAAACAGTCAGACAGGTAATGTCGGGAGTAGAGAGTGAGGGGGGGTGACATGCAGCAAAGCAGATTTGAACTGAAACGAGGACTACAGCTTCAGATCCTGGTGCACGTGACACAACCTCCGGGCCTATCCTCGCTCCTTATGATCATTTTTAACTAAACTGTTGCATCCCTTTATTCAAAGCAGTTTGCACGTTTCATAACACAGGAGTCGTTGCTCTCCTACAGTCTTTTTTTTATTTTCTTGCCTTTTCGCAAAAAGATTCGTTAGATCTGATGACTCAGTTTAAAACACTGAAGTCCCCAAAAAACATCAAAGAAGTGACTGATAGTGGAAACAGCGACTCCTGTGTTCAGCAGGTAAAATGACTTTTTGTGACTACGGAGTTTGGATGATTTTTGTGACAGGTCGGGTTGAATCTGAGTTCATAGCCTTTTAGCTTGAACCCCAGATTGAAATAGTGGTGCACTGAGTAACCTATGAATTGGGTTCAGTGGCTGGGTCATGTCAGATCTCAACAAACGTGTGCGTGTGACACTTCCTGTACCCTGGCTGTGCTGCACACTCTGCCCGGCCTGACTCACATTTCCACTGACATTTGTTTTGCACACACCATAAGCCTATGACCTCAACGCTTGCAGCTTGAGGGTGAGCAACAGGGTGACAGGGGTCAGGTGGAGGGTTGGATTAGGTTGCTCGTCGGCCAATGAAAAGCCAAAGAGCCGAGTGTCTGTCAATAATAAGACGGAAAGGGAGGGGCGAGCAGACGAAGAGCTCCGGGGTAGGTTAAAGAACAAAACAGAGAGGAAAGTGGGAGGGAGAGGTGGGGCAGACTGGTCATGGGTGGAAGTGGCTGACTCAGGCAGGGTTCAACGAGTTCAGCTAGTAAATAAGTGACTGACTCCTCCGAGTGCATTCCAAGGCTCCACCTCACCCTCCCGCCCAGCCTGTTCTCGGGGGGATTCCTGGGGTTTCTGGGGCTGCTCTCCGCTCCGTGTGTCAACATTTCCAGACCCCGCTGCCAGCAGTGAACGAGGGAGGGGGGCTGCTGCTGCTGCTGCTGCTGCTGCGTGGCTCATTCACTTTACTGCATATAAAGAGAGGAAGGTCCACACACTGCCGCCCCCACCCTCTATCCCCGAACAAAAACATCCTGAGGGTCCCAGTCAATCAGCTCACCGTGCTAAATGAGCCACCAGAAAACCTCACACACTGCAGGAAAAGACTGACTTTCACACTTCCGTTCAGTCACACAGAAATATTCCTCACAGCCAAGCATGGCTGTCAGTAGTATATGCAGATTAATACACCCCTGAAGCAATGAAGAATCTGGCCGTGGCACCATCTGCCTCGGCTTTTGCTAATCACCTCAGCCAGATGGGTTAGCAGATCTTTAGGAAGCTTGTTTTCCTGCTGAATAAAAATGTGCCATATCGGGCTGAAGTACACAAATCAGCACACAGAAAAGGAAAAGTGGCAATTCAATTTTTGATCCCTGCATTTGAGATAGTATCCAAATCAGGATGATGTCAGTCGAATTGGATTTGGCTCTACAATACAAAACCGTGACTGTTTGTTCCTTTTTAAAGCAAATGATCGCATGTTTCACATGTTAGATGCCTGCTTAGATCAGATGGACGTTCAATCATTTTTTTACTGACTTACTTCTTGTTTCTCTTGCTGGGTGTTTCAGTCTGTATTTTTTAAGGTTTATTTTGGGGCTTTTCACCCCTTTATTTTAGAGAGAGGACAGCGGAAAGAGTCTGGAGAGAGAGCGTGGGGATTGGTATGCAGGGAAGGAGTCCCTGGTTGTTGTTTTTTTAGTTTGCAGCCCTTGAGAAATCTCAGCTGATGGCTAAACACTTGCTGAGAGTTTCAGGTTTTAGAACCTGTACCTGAGGGAAATGTCTGTGAAGGGCAAAAAGGGAAGTATAGATCCGCTCAATATTCACAGGGTTTCCCAGCGTTATCAGGAGGCTGTGCTAAGGATCATACATACACACATGCATTCACTCACAGCTTGACAATTCAATAAGCATCTGAACCAGCTTCATTTTCTCAGTGAAATTTGAGCCTCAGCACATTTGCTGCGCATGAAGCCTTCATCTAATTTCTTATTTTTGCAGCATCAGTAGAAACAGCATGCACATTCGTCCGATTTGTCCTTCTCTAAAATTACACCAAGTGGAGGTTCAGATCTTTGGTTGTTTCTTTTTCTGCAGGTTTCAGCCTGTGTATGAGTCATTCTGAAGCTCAGCCGAATGCAGCTGGGTTGTTTTTGCATTGAGCTTTAGGTTGAACATTCCTGAGCCCGGGCCTGAAGTCCTGAGAACAGCGCCTGAAGTAAAAACTCGCTCTGAGACAAAGGCGAGAGGTTGAAGGTGAGAGGAGTGGGGCCTTTGCTGCCTCTAATATATTCCAAGGAGTTTTCTAAAGTGCTCCGACGCCAATTGCCCCACATAATGGTTTCCATGGTGATGGGTCCACGGATCCAGGGCTGCCGTACAGAAATGAACAGGCGGAACAATGACCCCCCAACTTCCACCGCTCCGTTACGGAACATTTTTCAGCTGGCTCCTTTTCCGATCTGTGTCAGAAGGTAAGTGAACTCCGATTTACAGAAAGGAAAATCCGCTTTTGTCCATGTTCCGTTTCCCTCTCGGCTGTTCCCATGATCCGTGGCTACAGACCCAAACTTCCTAAAGCCTTTTTTCCCACAGGCATCCTTTCAGCCTACGGTCCTGACAACACAGGAGGAATTTGCATGCATCAATAGTTAAGAAGAAAACAACATCCTTAACAAAATCCACAGGTCTGGGGGACTACATCCCCCAAGAGGGTTCATTTCAATTCCAGCAAAAATAACATATTTGGAAATTCATTCGTTGATTCCAAGCAATTCAATTGATTCTTTGAAGCTTTATTCTCAAGCCTTACGTCACTAATCCTTAAGAATTTTTTACTGAAGTTTCTTTAAGTTCAATTCAACAATGCAGAGCTTAAGGAAGTAAACAAAGGGATGGAAAGAATCCCAGTCTTTTGAGATAAACTAAATAACTCAAGTCTGCTTGCTGTCTAGAAAACGTGTGATAATAGGAAAATAATGGGAGAGGACAGCTTTGGCAACAAGAGCACCCCTCATGCCTCTCTTGGTGGAAACTTTGGGTGACATCGATCTAACAGAGCCTCAAGGTCACAAAGGCTCGATGCCACACAATTTCAAATACTGAAGGTAAGCCAGTTTTACTTTTTTTTATTTATTTTTTTTACAAGATTTATTTTTGGACTTTTATGCCTTTATTAGAGAGAAGGGAAAATAGATAAAGTTGGAAACCCTGTTTTTCAAGGAGTTACTTTGCAAAGACACCTTCTGCATCTGCCACCGGCAAGAAGACTAAGGGTTCGAATCTGCTGAGTCAAGAACATTCAAGTACATTTTTTGCAAAAACCAACAAACATCAATTTCTCTTTAGCCATGTTTGCGCTACTTTAAAACTGTTGAGTGAATATAGATTGAAGAATTCTTGATAGGAAATCCAGTCAAGGCTCAAGACCTCAGGAAATGTCAGGTCAATTCAACTTGAAAAGATTATATCATTAAAGGGTCCTTCTGACGATTTTTACAATGTCAGAATTTATTCGGTGCTTGTCGAACTCGGTGTGTGGAGCGATGTGTAATGACTTGTTTGGCTGTGGACGAGCTTTGACCCCTGGTGATGTAATAGAAATGTCAGCAGGGTTGTCTTGAGCCTTTAAATTTAAATCAGAAATCCAACAAACTGTGGGATTGGAGTCTGAATAAAGTTGACCTTCATCAGGCAGGGAGGGTCTAAAGGGCCGGACCCTGAAGTGACAGAGTTCATCAGTATGTCCATGCAAAAAAAAAAAAACAGAAGCTTGGTAAGGTAATGACTACTTGCAAGGCTATTTGGGGAACTAGCGTAGCTGAAGAGCTAACCACTAACACAGCATTCACACATACTCATACAAAGTGGTAGGCAGTAATGGCCTCTCGTAAATCTGCAGCTCTGTGGGTGTGTTGTGTGTAATTTACATGCTCTGCTCAGACTGGACGGTTGTTATTCTGACATGGTTCAGGTTTTCTTTCAAGCCTGTTTTTTAAGTTTCCTGTAAGCGTCTGCGGGGGCGGGGGGGGGCTTGACAGAAGTTTTTGAGATAAACTTTAGTTAGATTCTGTGAATATTAAAGTTGTCAAAATGTTCCATACTCCACTACCTTTCCTGCTTTTTTAGAGGTACTCTCTGATGTACGACACTTCGGGTAAATGTCTTCTGAATGAATTGTAGATAGCCTTGTCGTACTTCACTGTCTGTTTCAAGGAACACTTTGTATTTACATTAAGGTACTCTTTACTATATTTTAAAGTGCCTGTTAGCGTCTGTTTTGAGGTACCCTAAAGAATCTGTTGCAAGTTATAATTTAGCTCCAATTCCAATATTCCTGTTGTTGTTTTGAGGTCCCCTTACATCTCTTTAGTTGTTGTTTCACACTTTACAATCTTTTTAAGCCTTAAGAGTTGAGCTTGCGTTTTAAGTTTTTTTTCCTTTGTAACGCTTTGGTGAGGTTTAACTGCAGCTACATTAGCCAGCAGTATTTTTAAGGTAAAACTGGTCTGTAAATAATCGCTAACTGGAAACATGGTAGCACTTGTACGTCCCAGTTAGCATGTTATCTAGCTCGTGTAGATTTTTTTGCTTCCAGACTATTATTTTTTGTTGCTTTTATTCCTTAAATAGTATGTGCTTGTAAAAAGATTACAGGGGTACTAAGAGGGCACTCTTACAGTACAAACAATCGCTCAGCTGTATCCTATAGAGACATGAATAATTACATTGGGGTTGCGGGTGGATTTGTTCTCTCTATAAATGTAGCATCTGTAAATATCTTCCTATAGAGCATCATATCCCTTCCCCCATGAACATCACAGCACAGAAATGTATCGTTGCCACAGACAAAAGTCACACATGCACAGACGGAGGATATATGGCCTCTTGACAGCTCTAACAGGAGCAGGAAGACAGGCAATAATGGAATCTAAATAACACTTGTGCAGGGCTCATTAAAGTTGCCCTGTGTGCTTGGTCATTAATTCTCCTCTCTTGTGACCTTCATCGCTCAAGGTGGGTTTGAAGGGGTTGTGGCTGTGCTGTGCAGCCTTGTTTCCAACACGCCTCACAACACCTTGCAGAGGCAGACTGCTGATTTATATCCTGGGAGACTGTTGCAGGTTTTTATAGGCTGTAAAAGTTATTAACCCAGTGAATGTCCTCTAAACACTTTAATTCAACAACAGAAAATGTGCCCCTGCGTGTTCTTGCAATGCTAATACTGCTGATAAAGAAGAAAGTTCATGCAATTCAATCACTGGGCCTTGCCACTGGCGACCGGCCATTGAGTCAAGATTGAACCTGATAGTAGCATCCCATGGTCGTCCAAGTCCAAAATTAGCTCAGACTCAATTATTGATGCTAGATAGGCATGCTTTCTCTCTCTGTCTCTGGTTGCACAACAAGAATTTGAGCTACAGCCATGCTAGCTCCTCTGTGCATGGGGCTGGTTAGTCTGGGTGTCCCTGCATGGTTCCAAAAAATATCAGAAAATTAACAAAATGACTCAATTCCATTTGCAACCAACTGCTTTCAATTTGAACCACAATTTCAATGATTTTCAACTTGTTTCTAAGAGTTTAATCATGGTTTGTCCCATGTATTTCTCTTTCTCTTTCAAGCAGTTTATTGCCCTATGAGTCATCAACAAACATCAGGGGCCATGAGGTTTGTGGTTCTTCCAAACAACCTGTCAGTAAGTTCACATTTAGCTTTTCTATGCAATCAAAAAGCTGTCATACCAAATAAAAAAATGTTTTAGTATTTCCTTCCTAAAATACTTAGCTATTAAAAGTCATTGCGTCCATATTGTTGAAAGGTGTGCATGGTAGGTGTGCTGAAATGCCTAAAGCTCAAGCACTATTGCAAACATGTACATGAATAACGTGTCGTTCGATAAAGGGATTTGGTTGGTTTAAAACAAAATGCACAGCTAATGGAAACAATGGTATATGGGAAATTATGTCTTAAAAAATTAATCCATATTTTATCAGTCATTCAATCCTTGGTGAGACAGGATGTGTCTTTATGAATCATTCTCATTTTCTTTCTGAATCATTTCAATCTATCTCTTAGCAACAACAGTAAATGAAAATGGACTAAGTCTGATTGATCTCACCTCGTGCTTTCTGAAGGGAAGTTTAGAAGCACAGCCACGAGGGTTGCCACATTGTAAATACTGACTCGTATCAAACTTCACTCACACTAACAACAGGCACTCCGGCGGGCGTCCAGCCTCCTTACAAATGCAGCCACTTGTTTTTTTCTTCAAAACAATGCAACCACCGTTATTTTAAACGATTTTAAAGTATCTGAAAATAAAGAAACTTGAAAGATCTAAAGTAAGAATTGTGTCTGAAAGCTGCCGCGAGCACATTGCTAATGTGTGTGTGCAATCACAACAAAAAAGAAATGACCAAATACTGATTTCCGAGGACTTTTGCATTTGTTGCCATGGTAGCGAAATATTGATTTGATTTCGATTTCAAGTTTTGATTTTAACTTGAACTGTATCAGGGTTAAAAATAGTGACATAGTAAACACCCCACACTTCAACATGAGCAAGGCTAAAACAAAAAGGATAAAAAGTAAAAAAAGAAGATCGACACTGACACCACCAAATCGACCAAAACACAAATATTTTCCTTCCAGCATGAGGATAAGGAAACCTTAAGAATATTTCATTAGTCCATAAGTCCAACTGAACAGCAAATACAAAGATGTTTTCTGTCACATATGAAGCTCCAGCAGACCTGTGCCTTTCTGCAGCGTCAGTCTACAGTATCATGCTGTATCAGTGTAATGCTAAATACAAGACTGACATGCCAAGTCCAGACCTCCCTGCAGAGCAATTAGCTAAAAAAAACACATGCATGTGTGGGAGGAGCTAGTTCAAACAGCATTTATGTCATGAAAAAACAATCCAGTGTGATCATGCAGATTCAAAAGCTCAATCTTGGACTGAAACTTGCCTCTTTTCAGTGTTTTTTATTCGCCTGTGCTGGGTTTGTCTACTAAAAAGTCCCGTCTCGTCGGCAGTGTGACAGTGGTCCTGGGACGAGCTGGCAGGCTCCACATCCCTCCCCCCTCTGGCACGACCTGCAGTGTATTAAAATAAACTGTGCACACGTCCCACCCCAGCATGTTCACTAGACATTACCTTATACAAGGCGAGCAGCAGCACGTTCTACTGTCTGCTGGCCTGGGAGCAGATTTTAGCTCCCATTGCTTCCCTTGGCCCTTAACCCCACCCACCTCATTTACCCCACAGACCCCCTTCACCTTCAGCCCCCACCCCGCCTGAGTTTACATGATCTCACATGACTCAACAAAACCCGGAGCCTGGAGCGTGGCTGTCCGGAGCTTTTTTTTTTTTTGTCCCCCAAGAGGGGAGGAGAAGGTTGACTTTGTGGAAGGGACCTGGAGCGCTGCCCTAGTCTTGGCTCAAATTGCTCCACTTGTCAGACCTGATGGATTTTGGCTAAAAATAAAAGCAAAAAGAGGCCCATGACAGGCGGATGAATGAACTCAGCGGTGCTCCTCCGGCTAAAAGAGCCGCCACATCGTGCTGCGTCTCTGTATCTCAGATGCCTGAAAAACAAGCCAGCGTCTCGGAGCGCTGTTTCACAAACAAAACATCCCCTTTTCCATGAGTGGAGGGGGAAGATTCAGTGGAGGGGTAGAAGCAAATGCAAGATGAGCCAAGTAAGTGGGAATTCCTGCACCCCCGCCCCTCGATTACCCCGCCCCGTTCACATTCCCCCGCCACATTTATAGCAGCAAAAATGAGAGCAAAACAGAGCAGCAGCAGCAGACTGGAGAGGAGGATCACAACCCAACCCAAACAAACAGCAGCAGAGCAGCCAGCGGGCTTCTCCCCCCCCCCCCGAGCACATCAAGACTCCAAATGATGATTCACCAGATGTAACATCTCAACAAAAAAAAAAAAAAAAAGCTAATACTCACTTAATGTCTATCTTTTATATATTAAAAATTGTACTTAGAAATAAACCCTGATCTTTACTCCTGGGTCGAGTCTACGCTGCAGGTTAGCACAGTCTGCTTTGTTTCATGTTTCTACCAGTTTAATGAATTGGCTCTATTAGTTTTTAGAGAAAAGGATATCGTAGTTCCAGGTCAAAGATTGAAGGCTCTTTTTTTTGTAGTTTACAGCCTGCCACATCGTTTCTCGTGTTTTGCTGCGTCTAAAAATACTCCGCTAAAATCAAAGACATTTTCATGGCAAAGTGCGTTGATTGTTAAAGATCCTTAGTGTACAACAACAGCTGACTTCTTCAGATGACACAACAAAACTAACAGATTTTTCAATGAACAGCAGAGAGTACAAATGCACAGACCCTGAGTTGTTTACAGAGTTACTCGGCTGCAGGGCTCCTTGAAATATTCCTTTACTGTTGGCCATATGTGAAGCTCGTACGAGGTCTGCACGGGTGTTCCAGACTGCCATCTGGATCCGATCACAGACCACAAATACAGATGTAGTGAAAGCGCTTTGGTAGCAGCGCGGGCCGCCCAGTCTAATGAATGGGAAGAGCACATTTCAACCCCTGCAACAGGTCAGCAGCAGGCGTGGGCTTCACCTCACCTCACCAACACATCAAACACCGGACGGATCGACTGTCGGGGTGAGGCGGAACTTCTCTCACGCTACCCGAGAGCGTCCCGAAATATCCCTCCTCGCCGAACAAAAGAACAAAATGGCAAGAGGTGATACGTGATACAGCAAAGTTAAAAATAGACTCTGTGCTGACGGATGGGGCAAAGTTTAATGACCTCGGCATGCAGCGCTCTACATTTAAATCTCGAGTAGCTGTGGCTCTGAATTTAATAAAAGGGATTTTTTTTTTTACACCATTCAAGATGAAGCAACAGGATCAATAAACCTCACGTTCTCGTGCAGCCGTGGAATATGAGAACAGAGGGAATCAAATGTTCTCACGCATGTCAAAGCACAAAATGTCCTGGTTTTTTTTTTTTTTTTCCAGAGGGTCTCACGTTATGTGAAGCCTAAATGATCTGCCTGAGAAATCCACCTTTTCAGGGGGAGGATGTTTCTTTTGTTTTGATGTCACTGCACATGTGCGTACGCCACAGAGGACCGTCGAAACATTACATCATGCAGGAAGAATCCAGGAGTGAAGCTGCGAGCTTCCCACTGCGGTTCTCCTTCACATCCATCCGAGCTCAGCGGGAAAAGAAAGGAATTAGAGGAGGAAAAAAAAAGTCCTGAAAGCCATTTGTTTTCTTGGAAAGTTTGATTCAAAGGATCAGACATCTGAATCAGGCGACGCAGGTGGTCTTTGCTCAGGGTCAGGCCGATAAAGAAAATCTATGAGGAAGGACATTAGCATAAAGAAGGTGTTGTTTTATTTGTGCAAAGACTTGAAATACTGTTGATTTTTATTTCTGAGGAGATCAGGGGATTGATTCAGCCTGCAGTAGTGTAACAGGCTGCGATGATCAAAGTATGTTATTCTAAGTGTCTGACAGTGTTACAGAGAGGATCCACACAGAGTGAAGATGTTTGTTTAGGGAAGATGCTTTCATTTAACCCGAGCCGTTTGATAACTTTCCCCACAGCCAGATTTCACTGACATAACAGAGATATGACGTGAAGAACAAAAACCCTGACAGTCGTCCACAACCGTCTTCATTCGCCACATGTATATATGTAGTCTTTAAATTGAAAAAAAAAAAAAACACTCGATGATGAGGGCAGCAAGTCCTGTGTTTCCTGGACTCTGGTGGTTTGAGGTAGCTGCTGATTCTGCCTAAAAAATAATGGCCTTCCTCTTTAAGAAAATGTCCATCTGTCTAGAATTTCCTTTCTGTAATGCTGTCAGACGCTCACCTGCCATTTTCACATGGCCTGTGCGGCGTGCATTACGGAGCTGTTCTAGACAACGTTCTGTTCTGGTCTGTCTCCGCAGCGTGCAAGTAGCACCACTACGCTCTGCACCGTTTCAAATATGCTGCAAGTCTTTGGAACCGATGGAAAAGTTTACACAAGAAACACACAGAGCATCTGACCAATTTCAAAATGAAACACAATACACAGGGTCTTGGTCAAATGTTCCATCTCTTTATCAACATCACATCGAACGACAAACCATCCTCCGAAAAAATAAAAAATAAAATTACAAAGCAACCTGCTGTTTGCTGGTATTCTCTCTCCCTCCTGTCGTTCTCCTGTGATCTGGTGAAACTTTGCGTACAGCTGATCACGGCTGCGCTCATGCTCCTGAAAGTGACCCCGAGGGGCAGAGCGCGTGACAAAGCAAAACGTAGGCGCTGGCGGATGACAGTGCGCATGGACTATGTGGTTAGAATAATTATGTGGGTCTTTTCTTCCACATAAACAAGAACTTGTAGCGCGTTTATCAGAAGGATTTGAGTCATGGCTTCTGGCTGAAAACGAATCAATAAGAGCCATTCTTCTGGAGTTTGTCATCGAAAAACTGTGGTAAGCTTTCAAATAGCCTTTTCAACTCTCCGATCTTAAGTCTCATTCAACATGTAAACATTCCACGTTAGCGAGTGTAGCACTTTGTAAATGTGCGTCTACTACAGAGCAGCGTTTCTTCATACAGACGTTGATTGATTCAAAGACATTCCAGAGGTATAATGGGAATAATTTCTCCCACTCCGTGTCATAAGTGCATGCAACATGCCTCACAGTGACACGAACAATGGCCTCTTTCACTGCCCTCGCCTACCCGGGAGACGGGGAGGTGCATCATGGGAAGCAGACAGGCTCACATACAGTTCAGAGGGAATACTTCAGAGAGGCCTCACACAAACCCGGGCAACAAGCAGACGCACTTAAACTTCATATATAGGCCGTGTGTGAGTTATGTGCTCGGATTACTCCTGTTTTGTAACACACACACACACACACACACACACACACACACACACAGACGAAACACTCGGTCTGGATTAGGGGGCAACCGGTTCACAGACCTCAAACAACTCCTGGTTTTATGTAAGGCTGGCTACACACTACATGATTCTAGACCCGATTTTGGACCCGATTTCCCCCCCGAACAATCAGGGGCTGTGACCCAATTTGCTGCTTGTTGCAACTGATTATTTGTCCAAGTATTTTCTCAAGTGGGAGCGGCAGTAGTCGAGTCTGTAGGGACTTGGCTTGGGAATTGGAGAGTCGCTGGTTCAAGTCCCAGTGCGGACCAAGGTGTGGAAGTTGGTCTGGTGGCTGGAGAGGTGCCGGGTCACTTCCCGACGAGGTGACGGTTTAACAAGGGTGTTCAGAGAACACCCAACAGCTCTGGTTGGCTGTGTAGCAGCCCCACTCTGACATCTCTCATTAATGCATGTCCACAAGTCCTGTTTGTGAATGTGTGTGTAACTAGGGCCCAAGTGTGTAACAACAACAGAGTGTAAACCAGATATTCCCCTCAGGGATTAATGAAGTGTGTACAAAAACAACAAAGTTAAGTTGTGTCAATATGACGGAGCCTCCCCGATCTTAACTCTATATCAATATCCATTTTTAGATTTCAGATTTTTTTAAGACAATAATAATCCTCTTTTCATCCAAGTGTTGGAAACCAATGAGCAAAACACCTGAAGAGTCAAATGGTGAAAAACGTCTGCAGAGTAGATCTCTTAGTAAGAGTGATTTCTGTATTTTTAAGAGTGGGACGTCTGTGCCAGCTCTCCACGTGGTGCGGACTATTAGTGCTGTGACAACTTCTACTCCCACTACAGCCTCTTTAACTCCTGGATCTGCACTAAGCCACAAACTCTGGCTATTAGAGGGACAGCTCCAGGACAAAGACGGCCTTTGTGTCTGCTGCTGGATTCATCAGAAAAGCAGGGATAAGAGTTGTGACTTTACTTACACGTGAGAGGTGCTGTGAGGAGATTTATGAGCAGCACGTCACTTCAGAGTTCCCCTTAAAGAAGCACTTAGTCAATGAGATTCTAGCATGGATCTATTTTAAAAGGAGAAGGTTAAACATGCTACACTTTGACATTTTATCACATGTATGTATATGTCATGTGGCTTGTAAAAATGAGAGCTGGATTCATTCTCATTGAATATTAAGTCTACTACAGCCGCTTTTTAAACACCTGCAAAGGAAGTCAGAGGGGGAAGCTTGATTTCCTTTACAGCATTAAGTTATAAATGGAAATGTGTCACTTTATCAACAATTCATTACTTTTAAACAGTCTCTCTTGTTATGTGTGAACTAAAGGGACATTACAAGTCAGAAATAATCCGTTGGATGGCCTGAACATATGCCTTAAAATGGAAAGAAAACAAAATATTATTCTAAAAAAAATTAAAATCCATAAGAGAGCCTAGTTGCTTCTGGGATTACAAATTACACTTCAAATGAAAGGTTTCAAATTGAAATGACATGGCTACAGCAGTGTCCGGATTGTTGTTTGAGTGCATCAGTGCGACAGAGGTTTCTCTTCACCCTCATACGGTTTAACCACAACAGGAAAAAATAAAAAACAGCAGCCTTCCTGCCAACAGAAATCCTGTTTTCAAGTATAAGAATGAAAAGATGGAGAGTGTGCAGTTACTCACAGACACGTCCTTCATGTTCGGTGCTGATTACAGATCATTAATCCGCAGCGTTAGAGTCGCACTGACAACATCACTGTCAGGGAGGAGGAGGTCAGAAACATGATTGACAGGTCTGTGTCTGTGTGTGTGTGTGTGTGTGTGTGTATGGGGAGGTGTCCCATTAGTCAGATTTTCAATCATCCAATTGTACTCTTTAAACGTCACCACACACTGTACCACAGTACTGTGAAGTACTTGTGTAAAAAGTGTTGAAACTACGGTGGCCCTGAAGGTCAACATCCTGGTTGCAGAAAACATTTAACTTACAGCAAAACTGTTTCATGAAACATCAAAAACATTTCACCGCCTGCAAAAAGAATCAATCACAGAGTCGAGTCCGACCCTTTCTGGTTCATGAAATGTGTTTTGCAGCACGTGAAATGTTTCTGGAATCATTTCATCACCCAAAACGCTGAACTTCTACTTTTCATTTATCAGACTCTTTCATCCACAGCGACAGACTTCAGAGAGAGGAAGAAACGACGCCATGAACAGCTTCAACATCTACGACACTCATCTAAAAAAAAAGTTATTGTTCATTTGTTACAACAAATACTAAGTGGCTAGGTACTGGATGTTTTATTGGTTTATTTAACAGGGACACATGCTCTCAAACAATACAAACTCTACAGATACAAACGAGACAAGTCCCGAGCCGTGGCTGATTAAAAAATGATATCTCAGACTCTGTTTGAGAAAGGAGTTTGTCAGTAAAACTTGTGACCTTGTTGAGACATTTTTTTTTCTCAGGACAGTGAATTCATTCATTTAAAAGAATAAATAATTTGGTTCTGTCAGATTGTTGCGACTGTATTTGATTGTATCCTCAAACAGTGTGATGTTACACAGACTCCCTGTGCAGCTCATCAGTGTCATGCTTTCTACTAAACCAGGTTTTAGATAAACAGCATTTCCCCTCTTCAATATATAAGTTCAAATATCTAAATCATTTATTTAAATCACAGAAGATAATAAATAATAAAGGACATTATTTGAGGGTTTTTTTTAATGGATTTCTTTTAACTTTCATCAAAGTTTCCTGTTGAGCAGAAGTGATGTTTCCTGTTCAGATAAAAAAAAAAACGCTCACGATTGTGTTTGATTCAGGTTACTGTATTATTGAGTTTAACATGGTACATTAACGTCAGGATTTCATCTTTTGTCAGAGGAGATTCAGTCCAACACTGTTGAAAATTAGAAAACATATCAGTGAAACTTTTGTACCAAAGACAAAATAAATTTACATTCTCATGTAAAACATAAGTAACACTGACGCGCTGAGACAAATGAACAAGTGGCAGATCATTTTTACTGGCCTGGAAACAAATTTACAAACAACAGAAAAGGAAGGCACCGAATGCTCCTAGTGAAGTGATTTAGTGACCCACAAGTGATCGGCGGAAGAGTTTAAGTGACCCGGAAGGAATTGAGTGACCCTGAATGAGCGCTCAACTAGTTTCTCTTGGCGGGAAAAAAAAAGTCTGAAATGTGTCATACGGATGTTTGTGGTGATCGAATGATGTTTTGTCCATTTTGTGGAACCAACCAGAGACAGTCAACTCTTTTTACCACGAGCGTGTCGTCGACGACACGTTTGCGCGAGTGCACTTTGGATCGCCGTAATTATGTGAGTGTTTGTGCAATCTGAAAAATGTCAATGGTTTCTGAAAGCTCAGACTCTCCTTTAACATAATTAATATAAATAACTAACATAAGTACAGCGATGCAAAGTCCACTCGCGCAAACTCGCTGTGAAGGGGTTAACGCAATTTTGCCTTTCGGCTTGATGGTCTCTGGAATTTTTAAAAAGGACCAAACCCTAACCCTCGATGCCTTCGGTCTTTTCTGTCTCCTTCAAAGATTCTGACAAATGGACAGAACATCATTCAGTTATCTGCGCTCGTACAAGTGTGTTGCATCTTTTAAATTCGTTTTGCCCTTTCCAGCCACCATACTTATCCCTGAAACTAAAGGCAGTGCTGGATTTACGTTTTATTTCAGTGACTGTGTTGGAGGTTTGCAGACTTGCTGGAGTCCCATCACAGCTGTCTGAGATGATTTAGAGAGCTAACATCACCCAGTGTCTGTTTGAGCTGCTGCTTTCAGACATGTTTCACTTTAGATTCAAACCAGCTGCGACATCTCCATTTTAAAAAAAACCTTCTTCTCTCCTTATTCTGCCTCCAGCGCTCCTTCAGATTGTGTCAAAGGTTTCAGGATGATAACAGCGACCTGATGACGAATGGTGCGGAGTGAGGATGAATCAGTCTGCATGAAAACTCCACTGTTGATCTCCTCTCTTTGCCTGTTTGTGTCTGCTTTTGGTTTTATCTTCTGCTTTTGCCTTTTACTGGAAAATGTTTGTAACTTTGTGACCAAAAGGGAATATTAAAGGAGCGTTTGAAACTCGGTGTCTCAGGTCCAAAGTAGTTTGAAAGCAGCTCAAACTGGCAGCACATCCTCTGCAAAGTAATCGGTGACAGTGTTTGTTATTTGTTTCCACCTTCTGCCCTTCTTGTCACGAGGCAGCCTTTTCCTGAGTGATGAAGTTAGCTGAGCGTGAGCCACGTTCCTGCGTCTGCGCTCACAGCTCTCTCATTTCATCATCATCACTCTCGTCAGTGTCGCTTCTCCCTGACGGACCAATCAGAATCAACAACAATGGCGCATGCAGGTGAAACTCCTCTGACTCGTCTTTACGACATTTCCACATCGAGCCATGACTTTACATCACTTTTATTTTTAGTGGGGACTTCGACTTGAATAAATGAGATCGTTAAGCACACGGAGCGAACACAATAGACCAAACGCTCACTATCAAGGGACGGAGATGTTAGTTTTCGTAGCCTAGCAACAGTAACCGCAGATGAGAAGCACAAAACTGTGGATGTGCGAGCAGCTAATGGACACAAGCCTGAATAGAACCACACTACAGCCCACATCGTTAGTCCTAACACACACACACGCACACGCACACGCACACACACACACACACGCGTATAGAATGTATTTGTTATAAAAGGGAGGGTTCAGGATCACAGGTGTCTCCTCGTCCTCCTTTCTTCTTCTCACATGCTCGACTGACGCACATCTCGTGACTCAGTATCAGCGGAGCGTCCGCAGCTCAACCTCGCTGACCTTTTCCCATTTCCATGACACGGCCGACCAGCGGACTGCACACATCACCATGTGACCGCTGCAGGTACACAACCACGGTCTGCTGACTCACTGCAGACCAGAGCGCGCACACACACACACACACACACACACAGGTGAACCCAGCGTGAACTCGCATCACTCCTCCCCGCTGCTCCACGTTCATCTGTTTGGGTCATTCAGGTTCACACTTCCTGTGTTTATTGAAGTTAAAACCTTTGCTGGTGACTCACAGTTTAAAACACGTTTTATCACTTAGGGCTCCGCGAGAAGGAGTAACTGTCGGCGATCAGGTGTCAACATCCGTCTTTTAACAGCCACTCACTGAGAGTGTGTCTTTCAGGCTCATTGCTCCTCAGCGCGCACACACACACAGACACGCACACACACACACACACACACACACACACACGCACACACACCTAGGTGGGCTGATGAGCAGTGCAAGTTTAAAATGTGTTTTTGAAATAATTAAAAATGAACAAAGAAAAGAAGAGCTTTTGTAGAGTTTAAAACGTTATTGAAGAGGTTCTTCACATAATGAGTTCGTGTTGTTATTCTAGTGCATGCTTTCCCAACTTGGCGTCGTCAACATGTATATTTATTGATCAATAAAAAAATATATTGTATTTTAAAATATTTGAACACAGGCTCCAAATCAAGACACTTGCAGCGTCTCTGCAGAAAATGTCCTTCCTCAGTCCACACGTGATTACACAACACAGAAGAAAAAACGATGACATGATTTAAAAGAGTAAAAAGATGTTTGTGTTTTGTGAGGTCAAAGTGGGGTCACGAGCCACATAAGGTCTGGAACCATTGATTTAGTGGTTTTCTCAGACGTTCAGTGAAATGTGTTTCAGATCAACAACAAGTTCATGATGAACTGGAACTCAAACTCTGCAGAAAGGTCAGAAAACAATATTCAGTTCTTTAAACTTCTTTTACTAAACCATGTTTTATGCAACCTCGGCTTTTTTTATTTATTTTTTTATTTATGTCAATGTGAATGTAGTAAAGCTTTAAAAAATATCATCTTCAATCTGTACATGTGCAGGAGTTTTTAAATCGTGAACAAGAATTTGCTCTTTTCCACTTGCCTTCATTTGATGCTGAACAGGAAATAACATAATTTGATTTTTTTTTTAGTTTCATATCTAAATCTAGAATTCTGATATTGTGATAACTTGACTCGCAGTATTGTAATAATTAATCTTAAAAAGTGTGTATACTTCTAATTTCCCCCTAAATGTTTATTTTTATTTTAGTGACCCGTCCAGCAGAGACAAAGCCTCTGTTATGAAAACATGTGAGAGTACTTTACATGTCTAGTCAGTGCATACTAGCTATAGACACAGAGTAGGGAGGGTCATCACTTCACCATGCTGAAAACTGCAGGATGCTGAATGTTGTCAGTCAATCACTGGAGTGCATCAGAGGAGATTTAGCACAACTTCTGAATAATAAGTGGAGCTCTGCCAGCATGTTTAAAACAGCGTGTTGATCACCAGCAGCTTGCTACCGTCCACTCTCTAAACTCTGTTTAAAGGACTGGAGCAGGTCAACAGCCTGAAAAAGGTTTCATACAAAGGTCTGCAGCTTCATCCTTAAAGCAGCCATTAAGACCTTACTGTAACATGGTGGCCTTTGAGACTTAAAAAAAAAAAAATAGAAAAGAAGAAGACTGCTGTTTGAGTCCCTGAAGTTGGATCCTTATTTCAACCCAAACTTTACCCAACCCAACAGAGGCCCGTCAAGTGTCGAATCCTGACAGAACTGGTCACCGTTTGTTTCTTTGTGATCAACGACTCGATGATGTTTACATGACAAGATTGTGGCTTTAGTTTGGAAAACAGAGCAACAAGGACACAATATTAAAAGTCAGTTTTGTCTGGGTTTCTTTTTTGAGACCCGTTATATGTCGTAACTTGACTTCTTCGAGACTCTTGTGTTTTGGACGTGAAACGTGCTTTTAAATAAAAACGCATCAGGGTGGAAATTCCTGCAGGCTGACAAGGAAATAAAGGCCATTTGCATGCAGGGCTGTTTAATTTTTAGACTATTTCACAACCTCTTTTCAACCTTGTCAGACCAGGGTGGTGCAGAGACCTTCCGTTGAGTAAACAGAAAAGCGTATGATTTCTGTACGTTGAGCCCTTAAAAGCACAACTACGTCTGGGCGCTCTGGTTTTAGTCATTTGTCAGATTAGCTGATGGTGATTTTCTTCCTCAGAAACACAGAGACGTCGGACTGTTGCTTCAAACAGTCCTCGCGGCCGCAAACAAAAGTCACCCTTGATCAGTGTCTTAAAGAGTGCTGTGCCTCCATGATCACTATTTACCCGTCCACTGTCGCCTCCTATGAACAGAATGAGTTTGACCTGCAGGACTGTTCCAAACGCGGCCTGAGAGGACGTGTGTGCTTTATGTTTTATAGGCTCTTTCAGGAAAATTACAGGATGAAATCAGCTTAAACCATCGTACACATTACTCCCCCACAGGAAGGCCTGTATACATGGATCCAACCCAACACTTAGTCTTTCATGTTTTCCATCCAACATCTGTGTGCAACAAATGGAAAACCCAGAAGCCAGAACGTCGTCATCCTCGCAGTTTTTATGATTTCTGTGTTTTGCCGGGGAGCTGCCGCTCCTTCTCTGTGGCATGATTAGAACTAAAACACGCCATGAGGAGGAGAACGAGGCACGGTGGGCCACTCGAGTGCACAAGCAGGATCTCCACCTATATGGCCTCCTGCTGCGCCATGGCAGGACGCCACCGCAGGCAAATCCTGCTGATCTCGTTGTAGGCTTACTGCTTTACAGAGCAGCGAGCACGGGGGCTCGGAGAGCAGGAAGTGGGCACATTACTGCTCCTCCACGCCCACAACCTCCCTCCTCCACCTCCCAACACATCACCCCCACCCCCCTCCCAACCACCTGTGCGTGGTCTCACAGGATGCCCCCCCCCCCTCCTCACTCCTCCCCCTTCTCTGCTGCACTTCTTCTCCAAACCGCACTCTGAACACCCTTTGTTGTGTTACACTCCACTGCTTCAACGTCAGAGAAGATTCGATTTACTGTAAATTGACTCAAAAGGCACAAAGCCGTCCGCCCAAGCCTCCAGTGAACGTCATGTACATAGTTTTGGTTTATTGAACCAGGCTTTGACATTTCTCAGGATATCCTATTTGAGTGACATTTGATTATTTTAATACTTTCTACAGATCAAGTTTAAAATCAGATTCATCACGACAGGAAAACTGTTCCTGCAAAGATGAGCTTCAATTTATTTTAATGCTGCGATAGAAACGGTCGTCTTTTTGTATCCATAAAATCTGTAAAGGAAGCTAAAAGCTTCTTCAGGCCAATCAACCAAATATATTCATACAATAAGAAAATCTTTTCATATGAATAGTAAAAAAAAAGATTTAAATAAAAAAAGTTGGACTTACTATACATAAATAAATAAATATAAATAAATAATTGTTAAGTACAAGGAAAATTATTATTATTTTATTATTTATTTATTTTTTAAATAGTGTTTCTGCATATAAACAGTACATATAGTGAGGATTTTGTTTTTTATTATGCCAGTTCTAAAAATACAAAAGCCTTGTTTACAATTTTAAACTCTGTTTGAAATTGAACTCTGTTTGAAATAAACTCTGTTTTAAAATTTTAAACTCTGTTTGAAAATGTAAGCTGTTTTGATGTGTTGTTTATTTCAGGTAATGTAACTCAGACTGAAGGTGTGTAGCTTTGTGTTTCTGCAGCAGAACACATTTTAATGAAAAGTCTCAGGGCTGTGTTTTTAAAATGTCTTTTAAATACTTCTTCAAATATTCTTTAACGCTTCAACTTACTTCTTTTATTTTTTTATGTAATCAGACAAATAATTTGTTCTCTTACACCAACAGATATATTCATATAACACTTATTTTTTCTTTGATCAAATCATGAAAAGATTTGTTCTTAACAAGTCCTGTAGACTCTGGCTATAGTTTCATTTTAGAGACTTAATTTTTAATTTTTTTCAATAGAAAGATTTATTGTTTTGTTTACACAGACTTTCAGGTTAAACAAAACATCTTAAAAATCGAAAGAGAAAGGTCTAGTTCTGAAAAAAGAAAAAGCGGAGAAGGGTTTCTTAGATTTATATCTGCAGATTAAAACCACAAAAGTCTGCTCTCGTTCAGAGTCTAAAAACTGGAACAAGCTGGCGAGCGTAATAACTCACTGTGCGACGCCGAGGCTTGACTTTCTAACTTTAAACCCTTAACGGACAGAAAGCTACCTGCAGCTCCACACGCACACAAAGGTTACAACAGTTTGATTCTTTTTTTAAACATTTCTATTGATTGTGTGTTCAAAGGATGCAATCTTCACCGTTTATTTCCTCTATTTTCTATTTTTAATCTTTGTCTGAGGAGGAGCTACCAGAGAAGTAGAACTCTCTGTGCGTGGAGAAAATGAACTTATATGCCTTCAGTACATCATCCAAAAGTAACGTATACCTTCTCCAGGCAGACAAAGAGAGTGTGAGTCTGTGTGCAGAACGGGCTGATGGTTGTCACAAATGAAGATAAACTGCACTTAATTTTTGTCACTCTAAAGATGATCCATAGTTATTGTTCATGTCTTTTATCATCTTTGTAAATTGTATTTATATTTAAGTATTCATTTGTTCATCATTTTTCAGCAGCAGCTTTTCGATTCCAAACGATTCTGGATCCATTGATTCAAAGTTTATTTGTGAATCAGTCAGTCGTCTGTGAGACTGGCTGAATTTCTGGTTGCTCTATTTGGCACTCTGCTGAGTTAAAGAGCGAGCTTCAGCGCTTCACAGGGAGTGACTGATTAGGCCAACATAGAAATTAATCATTAAAAAAACGTTTTGGAAGCAATGAATAGATTTTAAATCTTAGAAGAGAAGAATCTCAATTTTGTTTTTCCCACCTTTCCCATGTGTCAAGCCAATAAAGCTCATTTGAATTAAATAGAGTGAGAGAGAGAGAGAGAGAGAGAGAGAGAGAGAGAGAGAGAGAGAGAGAGGGAGAGCACTGCAGTGCACACATTCATTGGTCATGTTTTGGTACTGAACTGTTTCTGTGCTCTTTAGACATGACACAGTTTGATGATTAAAAACACTTGGTGCCGCTGCCTTCTTAATTTTTTTCCTGTGGTATCACAAAAGCCATGAATGTTATTGAATGTAAGTATTTTAACTAGGAATACAAATCTGGCATTGAAACACTCCTTCATGTCAGGGCTTCATGATCGTGCTGCTGTAACAATCGAGCCTCAGATCAAACTGTTTATTCACTGATCAATAGTTCCTCAAAGACAGCGTGCCCTTCACTCTGACCTCCAGGAATAACAACATCACTTTATCATTTTCTATTCACGCACAGCGTCTCTGCTGTGCAAAGACAAACTAATGAAAGCATCAGTGGAGGAAGTCTGACCTCTGTGGTAGCTGCTGTCACCTCCAGCTTCACAGCGTCCTGATCTCTGCATCCTTCACCTAAACAATGATCTCACCGTCAACCACTCTGATTGTTTGAATTCCTTCCACTTTGCCCAACTCAACGATGCTTCTCTTTCCCACAACACCGAGGACGGAAAGAGAGGCCAAGGAGAACAAAAAAAAACAACCTCTGCAGGAATCGTAGAGAGACCTCGAGCGACACGGAAACGACTGACAGAGTGTCAGTAACAGAGACTCATCAGAGAACACAGAGAATGTACTTTTATTAAAGGTCTGCGGGTAATAAACTTTATTATTAAACTTCATTCATTACACATGAGGTAACAGTAAGAAGTGTTGTAGGAAAGGCCACACTGACCAAGACCAAGACAAACACCAGAAACCAGAGTGCTCAGAGACCATAAACATTAAATATGATGGAAAACTGCTCACTCGGTGTGCAGTGTCTCTCACTTAGACTGTAACACAGGGAAGGTTGCAGAAGAAAATCACATAATTGAATTTAAATTATTTGTTCTTTTTGAAAAGGGACGTTTGTCTTCTAATCACAGAGTGACGTGGTAAAAGGACGTCTGAGAACGAGACCAGTGCTGAGTCTCAAGACCGACTTCAAATACTCCAACACTACAACACGGATTAAATATATACAAACAGTCTGAGCAGAGAGGAAATACCCCGAGCCAGATAGTGACTCAACGTTGTTCACTCTGTTTATAAAATCCATATAAAGCTTGAGGAACATGTACAACAGTATAACTTTTAATAAACACACACACACACACACACACACACACACACACACACACACACACACACACACACACACACACACACACCAACAATCAACATCAACAATAACAAGCAGCTAAATCATATCAAATAAGAAATCACATCAAACAGCCATGGTGCTTTCAGGCACAGTCAGGAAATTGTAATTTGTAAGATTCAAACGTTAACTGGCCGTATTGAAGCCTAAAGAATTTCCCTTCCTGTATTTCCTGTATCCTGTATGTATTTTTTTCATTTAGAAAAATGTATCCCTATCTCTTGTGTTTTGTTATTTGTGAAATAACTGAGGAACAGGAATCTGACAACGGATCACAACAAGACAAAAAAACCACTCTGTACTCTCAGGCAGATTGAATGTTTGTTCGAGGAGTTGTAAACGTGGTCGACACTGGGAGATGGTACAGGGATAATCACTCCGGCAGGTAATAAAAGAAGAAGAAAATGTCCCTAATGCCTGATTTATCTCGGCCTCTGTAACACCTGCCGCGCTCAGTAAGTGCGTCTGGGTTAAACAGAAACCGAGACAAGCAGTGGTTTTATTTAGTTACTTTAACTGTCATAATTCAGCCACAGGCAGAAAACTCTTGACGACGATTGCATGAACACAGGCAAGCGTTTCACTGTTGCAGTGTGCGCTGTAATGTCAGAGAGGAAAACAAAAGGGTGTCACATACGAGGATGTGACCTCAAACTTCAGAGGAAGAAGCACACAGCGACATTGTTCTGCAGGAGGGCGGAGAAAACGTGTCCAAACTGACACTTTTCACTGCAGCCCCACCGAACGAAGAAATCTGCAGACTGGAAACACAAACACTGCTGATCAACAACATGTACATTTAAATACTGTCAGGTGGAGCTGATTGAAGGGTTCACGGTGTGACTGAGGTACACGCTTGTTAGATTTCTTACAACAAAAAAAACACTGCTCCTGTTCTCAGTCTAACTTCAGAGTTTAACATCATCCCTCCTGTCAACACCAGAATTACTTTGCTAACATCTGTGCAATTTAGGCAGCATGCGAGAGGCTGTCTGAATCTATTTAAAGGTTCATTTGTTTCCGGCTCTTTAATTGTCAACACCTAGAGATAGGACAGGGGACAGAATGGGTAGGGAGACAGGAGCCACAGGTCAGACCTGAATCCAGGCCAGGAGCACAGCCTCTGTACACGCACCAACCGAAAGGCCAGCAGCTCCTCGTTTGTCTCCATTACTGGCAGCTTAAAGCAAGAAAGTAGCCTAACTTCTATTTTAGTCGCTGTGATATCTAAACAGGTGTGGGTGTCGTTTGATTTTCCTTAAATTCCATCAAAGCCCTAATGAGAGCTCCGACGTTATTTGTGACTCAGCAGCTGTGGAGAGAAAACTGCTGACAGACTAAAAAGCCTTAAAATCATCTTTTTATGTGTTTTCAGAGCTCCTCAGGAGGAGGCCTCACCCCCAGAGACACCGCCTGCTTTCACAGCAAACTGCTCTAATGTGTTATGGTATGCATATCATTTCTGTGGCAGCAGCAGGAGGGCGGGCTCAGGGGACCACACAGACTACTGAGTCGACTATGAATAACCAATAACCCCCGTAACCCTCGCAAAATACAGAGCCAGTATACAGAGGAGCAGGCCGGGTCTCATGCCGCGATAATGGCTCCGTTACTGTTACCAAGGTGAATATCTAGACGCGCTGAAAGCATGTGATGCGGCTCTTTGGCGGCCATTTTCCACAGGGGGGCTCACAGGGAGAGGAAACTGCAGCGCACATGTCGTTCACGTTCTCTGACGCCTGGAATAATAATAGAAGAAGAAGAAAGACCACACACAAGTCAGGGGAATTCAAAACAACATGCACAAGCTAAATCAACGCATGCAAGTGTCTAATACACAGCCCTGTGTGTGTGTGTGTGCGTGTGTGTGTGTGTGTGTGTGTGTGTGTGTGTGTGTGTGTGTGTGTGTGTGTGTGTGTGTGTGTGTGTGTGTGTGTGTGTGTGTGTGCAGAAACAGCAGCAACACACAGTATGTCTCCATGCACGGTAAAGTGGAGCTCGATAAGGCCAAGTTAGCAGAGGTTATATGTCGAACGGTGAAAACAAAGACATTTTTACAGCTCTTAAAGGCTACACTGCGTTTGTTGCTCTCTGCTCTCTCTCTCTGACTTTTGGTTCCAATGCAGTGCACACCATCCCTATATCTTATGGTGATATCTTAAAGCAGATGTCAGCACAACTTCTGCTCTGCATTTAAGCTTTTCGCCCTCCAGGTTAAAGCCCGGCGTGCAGACGGTGGCAGTGTAACAAAAGGGTTCAGTGGAGCCCATTTTTTTAAAAAATGCAGCCCAGTTCAGGATTGGATTTTCAAATGAAACAAACATGCGTGTTTATCAGTGTTTATCTCTCCAATAAAGCCTCTACGACCCATAATGTTAACAGAACCGTTTTGGAATGTCTCAGATTAGCCATGCAGGGCTCCTTCTGGGACTAACTCCCCCTATAGGTGTTGAGTCCAATCTACTTTTTTTTTTTTTTTTTCTTGCAAAACTAGAAGAAAAAACATCAAAGTAACTGTTTCCATAAATAGCTTTCAAGCCTGGAGACGGACAAAGGAGCTAACTGCATTCAAACAGCAGCAGCTCCATGCTTCACTGACTATAAGCTAACTAAATGTAGCAGCAGCTTGTCTACACTGAGTTTAAACCGACCTCTGCAATCCCCTGCTGCCAGTAGTAGTAGTAGTCTTGCTTACTAATCCAATACAAACAGGTCATTACACTGGGCTAAAAGTTTTCTCTTCATTCACTGAACGCTGCTTTACACGTTTCATTCTTCTAAACCGCCTCCCTGTCCCAGCCCCTCTAAGTGTTTTAATTCCACAGCTATTAGGACCAGATGTGCATCATTTCATTAGCTTGACATGTTTTGTGTCTTATGCTATGGATGACCAAGGGACGGGTTACTGACGAGCATTAACGCTGAGTTCAGGAGGTGAATCTCTCCGCCCGAGGCCGCCGTCTGTGAGATCATCAAATATGTTTGACGCAACTACCAGCGTGATTTACGCGTCTCGATAATTTCTAACAGGCAACACGGGAAGAAAAAAAACAAACAAACCCAAACACGATGATCAGAAAAGTGCCTGTGGTGCTTTGGGTTTGAAGGCTTCTTGGCAGAGGAGCAGCAAACACACAGACAGGCTCTGACTCTGCAACCGCAGACTGATGGGAGCTGGCAGGATAATGCAATCTGATTTCACACGCTGGGCGATAATGCCAGTGCACATCGCTGCCCTGAACGGCAGGAGGAGAGGGACGAGCAGCCATGATATGACAGAAGCAAGAAAGAGAGAGGGGGGGGACATTAGCTCTGAGTGTAAAGTGCAGGATCTTAGATTTCTCCCAGCAGAGCTGCTCCATCTACGCCTCACACTGGCAGCGGCCCAGTCAAACATGCCTTTGTGCTGACGTGGGAGAGCTATGGGAACATGTTTTCTTCTCCTTTCCTGGCCGAGGCTGAGGCTGGGGATGTTGGGCTGAGCTAGTGGGGGTTACTCAAATATCCTCAGTGATGCAAACAATCCTTTAATGATGCAGGGGGGGGGGGGGGGGGGGGGGGGGGTCTCTTTTAAATCACACTTTTATATGAATCCAAAATGCTGCAGCACAAGAGTCTGAACTCACACACAGACATCGCTCCATCACATCCTCCTCCAAGTGCAATTTCATGAATCATTAACCCATAAGTGCCTGGTTGCTTTCTGAGCATGAGCAGCTTCTTCTCTCTTATCAGCGTCTTAATTAGCTTGATAGTAACTTCAGCAGCAGAAACTATAAAGACACAGAGGCTCAGACGAAACCTGCAGGAGTGTCTTGAGTCTGAGACGGTACAGTTCGGAGTGGGGAGAAAAAGAAAAAAAAAACGAGCATGAATGGTGGGACCGGCGGGGTCACATGAAGGGCTCCTGTTGCCGTGTGGGATTTCAGCTGTGGCCGGGAACCCAGAGGGACTCATTATGTGGAGATTCCCCTAACAGAACCACTCAGACAGAGAGAGAGACGTTCCCAAGCCCAACTCCACTGCAAAGATGATGCTCCTGTTATATAATAACAGAGATGTTATTTGTGAAGGACTTAGAGGCACCTGCAGCCTTAAAGACGGCGTCAGAAACACGTCACCTTTAACCCACGTCTATAATTCATCGTACTTACAGAACTTCATCAAGTATCCGAGTGCTCTTATCACACATGCTCCTCAATGACTTTTACAGGATTCAGAAGTCGGGTCAGAATGGTGAAAGGCTTTCTGCCATTCAGCAGCTGAATCCTGGAACAAATGACTTTCTGCTTTGCATAAAAGATTCAAAAATGGTTTTAAACCTCAGTGTGACATTTGCATTTTTTTCAGTGTAATTATTGGATTCTTATCTCTTTCAGTACCTTTGAGGCTTTATCTTGTAGACTTCAGTGTATCTGCTTTTTATGCCAATGAGTACTTGTTTACACTTGAATGGCCTTAAATCAATCTGTCTCCTGTTTCTTTGAAGGTCAATTGTCTTTGAGTTTATTCTTTGTCATTGTAAGAGAAGGTTGCCCCTCAATGAGCCCTGAAATATCAATAAAGGTTGATCTAAATGGACAACAGTGTAGTGCACAGCCCGTATGTTCTCAGGTGCACATGATTGCGGGAACATACCAGGAAAAATAAATCAATAATCTATGGCGCTCTGAAGATATCTTTAGTGTTTGTTATTGTGAGTGTAGCTTCCTCAGGTTCACACAGCTTCTTATGAAGCCTTAAATGTGTGCTTACTTGCTAGATTTTTATTTTTTTTTAATAAGATTTTTCCTTAAAAGGAGACATGGATGGTTGAAGAAGGCTGGAAAACAATGGGCAGGTTTTTTTCTAGGTACACAAAAATACTGCATGCAGTTTTCAAATTTTCGTTAGAATTCATAATATTCCAGCAACACCAAAAACGCAAAAATTACATTTTAAACTGCAAAAATAAGACATGTTTACGATGACTGGAGGATGATTCCTGTAAGTATCAAGAATGCATGTTATATATTTGTTTCCTTCCTTTACAATGATGGACGAAGAGACAAAGAATCCCGACGCAGACACATAAACAGGCTCGATATGTGAGTTGACAGAGTGAGAGGAGCAGCAGAGACAAAGCCTGGCAGATTGGATGAAGTGGCATTTAAGCCTGACTGAGTCACTGTGGGGTTTACAGTTTTGGACACCCCTCCTCCTCCTCTTCTGCCTCTTCAACCCCCTCCTCACAATAAGCAGAGGATTGCCATGCATGGGAAAAGCAGGCAGCGGGACTATACTGTACAGAACAAAAGGCTCTGTGCGTAAAGTACGCATGAGTGCTGCCGCCGTGCACGTGTTTGTGCGAGCAGAGCGATGTCAGTGGGTTTTCATTAATTCTGACAATGCTGAATTAAAACCTATCCTCTGCGCGCACTCTGACTCATCTGCAGTCAAGTGTTTTACATTTTCAAAAGCGATAAACGCAGAGTTGCGTTTCGTCCTGTGAGAAATGGAGGATGATGATCATGATGATGCGATCCCCTCAGTGCCATCATCATCGCGTTGCATCAGCATAAACAGACAAAGGGGCTGAATGTCACCGCTCCTCAATTTGCTGTATCACCGCATTAATGGCAGCAGCAGCAGCAGCAGCAGCATCACTCCGCTCCCGCATGAGTCAAACGCACACGTGGCGATCAAACAAGAGTATCCCGAAATAAACTCCTTTATTCTGATTTATTGGTCTGCAAATACATCGTTCTCACTTCTGTGTAGACATCGTTGACACGTGCCTGCGTTTCTGTCAAGAACAGTGCAGCAAAAAAAAGACACAAAGCCTATTTTTTGTTCATATTGTAAACACCCAAGACCCATTAAATATCGCAAAACATGTGCAGCGAGTCTGTCTGAAAATTACTGTCGAAAGAAATAATGTCTAAAAAGTGTTTTCCATTATATCTTGCTTTTCTTTCACTTCGTCTTGCACGGCAGCATAAATCACCACTACACCTTTCACTGAGTGCTACACAATAACAAGACTGACAGGGACTGACTAAGCCACTACACTGCACCCTTTCACATGACAATGCAGGACCGCTCCGCGCGTCAACACGCAGCTGTTTTCACAACAGTTACCACTCGATTAGAAATACATGAGTTCTTTTCATTATTTTAAACCATTTAATTACAACAAAAATAAATAAAAAATAAAAAAGATCGGGACTCCCTGCATCATATCATGTATTTAAATAAGGGTTCTGTTTCGGTTAAAGCTCCGTCGAGCGCTACAATGAGGTGATTCCAACAACACACACCTCGATTTGTTTTTAAAATAAATTAGTCGTGAGGTATGAGAATACATCTTTACAGATTGTAAAAGGATGGACATGCACTGGAAAACACCAACAAAAATACAGTTGTATTGATAAAAAAAAATAACAACGCTTTGTCTTGAGCTCTGTATGAATGTGATGCATGCTCAGTTGAATGAGTAAGGTGTGTAAAGTCACGCTGCAGGTAACAGCTCTTCATGGAGCATGTTTTCCGAGGCATGCCTCCGCAGGGATCACCGACACATCTCTTCTCTGTGTGCAGAACCCGAGAACCGGGGAGCGCACACGGACTGAGTGTTGACTCAAAGCAAAACAGGATGTGGTACAAGAGTTGAGTTTCACTCCTGAACCCGCGTTCACACCCAGTCACATTTACACCCCTTCACCGCCGAGCTCTCAGGATTCATGCATGCGGTTTATTCTGTGTTGTCTATCAGTGACTTTTTTTTCCACATATCACACAAACACCCAGGACTCCCTGACTGCCTTGCTGGAGAAGCCCACCGCGGCACCTCTGCGACACTTATGCAAGTTTACAACTCGGTTATGAGAACATCAACACAGTGAGAAACACAAAGAGAAATAACAGCGAGGCGTTGGTTTAAAAAGAAACTGTGCATGCCAGCTCACCTTTGACTTTCTATTCTGCTCGTATTCCAGCCCGTGCGTCCGTTTCCAACATAAGTTCTTTCACATGATGACTCGCTTTGTCGTTTCCTCAAAGCCTCCCGGCTGCACACACATCACTTCTCCGCTTCTTCTTCTCCTGCTTTTTCTTCTTCTTCTCCTCCGCTGGTTAATGCTCAATGAATTTTTTTTTTTTTTTTTTTAACTAATGTTTGTGATTGTACAGTGTGTGCGCGCGCTTGTTTGTGTGCGTAAAGTGTGCGTGGTGCTCCCGCGCGGCGTGCCGCTCCGTCTCCGCTGTTTGTTACACTCGACTGGAACGCCTACTCTCTCAGTCGCTACATTGTTGACATTCGGCCGCTGACGTCACTATATCCCCCCTCATTCACAACATCGTCAGCTCCGCGCGGGATTTGCGTCCGTTACGGTGGGAAGCGCGAGCGTACTCTGAAGAAAATGCGCAGTGCAGCTTCATGAATCGCGCAGCTGGCTGTTGCGCAAATACCCCCCCCCCCACCACCACCACCACCACCCCCCACTCCCCTCCCCTCTGTCCACACACAGCGGGAACATGACGGTGAAAGATGACACAAGGCATTTCTCACAAGCTGCGGACGCGAAAATAAAAACAGAACAGTCTTTATTCAAACCACAAAAAACACTTCTTATCCTAGACGCTGATTATCTCTGATATGCTACACTCCCAAGATAACATCATTATAAAAAGGAGAAGAAAATTAACTTTGCTCCAATTGAACAAAGTGCTTGAAGGAAACGCAGGAACTTGGTAATAAAACTAATTAAGCATTAATAGCACAGCAAATCTATGGTGGCCCTGAAGGTCAATTTCATGATTGCAAAACCCTTTTAAAGAAACGCCAAATTATTTAGCTGAATGCAAAAATATTTCATGGAATGCAAATGCATTTCCAAGAAATTCAAAAGTGATCCAAGAAACATAATTTTTTCATTTACTGAAAAATTTGTTTCCACTTCACACCCTTTACAAAAGTTGGAATATGTCTGCAGAATTTGAAATGGTTTTGGCATCTGGTGAAATGCTGTTGGGTTTTTTTTTGCAATAATGAAATGAAACTGTAGACGAGTCTTAAAAAGCAATCAAAAGGTAATTACAAAAAGCAAAAGATCAACAGAAATAAATGCAAATGAAAGATTAAAGAGGTCTGACAAGGCTGGAAAAGTAAAAGAAACACAGCTGAAGTGAGTGAAAGAATGAATGTGATAAAATGAATGATCATGAGAAGAAAACATCACAGAAAATAGAAAGATACTCCTCAGGGTGGTTGTTCCAAAGTAGAGAAGCCATGACAGCAAAATCAAGATGACCTTTAGATTTAAGTCTTGACTTTGAGATTGAAGGGCCCCGCTGGAGGATCTGAGGTCACACCATGGCTCATAAGGGGTCAACGTTACAGAAATGTAAATACAGGGAAAAGACCTAGATGAGCTTTCAACGTGATCAGGGAAATCTTTAAATCAATTCTTAAAGTGACATGGAGCCCGTGGAGAAAGGACAGGATGGGAGTGATGTGATGTTGTCTGCTGAAACCAATAAGAAGCCACGTTGCTGCATTCTGAACCAATTGGTGGCGGAGGAGTGATTCATTTGTTGCACGGGGGGGGGGGGGGGGGGGGATCAGTGAGTGAATGATTTAGGTAATGGATCTTATGTGGATGGAACAGGACTGGACCACTCTCTCGGTGTGTTCTTCGAAGGGGAGGTCTGAATCGGAAAAAAAAAAAAAGAGGCAACTCCACAAATATGTTTTCACTGTTTGTGTATCCTCAGGTTATACAGAATGGGGATTACCAAACCTGCACCATGTACAGGTGTTTAAAGTGACGGCAGAACAAACATCTGCCATCCATGACTCTGACATGGCATCATTTGGATAAAGCATCAGACTCAACTGTCACAGAGTGACCTTGTAAATATTATTAACACATAGTGACTCTCAAACAGAGTTGACTTGCAAAGGTTCTCAGAAGCCTGCTGTCTGTTTCATATGACTGTGTGCTTCAGCTCCTTCTTACTCACTAAGGTTGGCATGTTCACCCGCTGGTTACCCTATAAAACCCAGCCTGGTGTAGCCTAGAAAGTCCCACCGGTCTTTGTCACCATCTTTGTGATTCAGGCAAATAGGTTTTTCATAAAACAGACATATACATATATACATATATATATATATATATATATATATATATATATATATATATATATATATATATATATATGATGATTTTAGAAACAGACTGTTTAACTCAATAATTCTTATTTTTCAGCAGCAAGAGAAAAAAAAACGAGGAGGAAAAGTAAGTCATATAAGATTTGTTGACTGATTCATTTGTCTGTGTTTCGGTGACAATAGTTCCAGTCATCTGCTGCCATAAACTGAGAGGTTTTTTTCCTTTCTAACCAGGGATTCATGAAGCTCCAGTTTGCATCTCTGCTGCTGCTTTCTGCTACAGTGCTATGTATTATAATTGGCTGATGTTTCAGGGCATATCCGAGAGAAGACGAGGGATGATGATTGCTCTAAAGAGGTTAATTAATTACCAGCCGGTGTGTGGAGAAGAAACATCTTCATCATAGGCCACCTCACCTCTGCAACATGTTTGTACCACTGATGGAGAGAGGCGGGGCTTCTTGATGGTGAGTCTTCCCCACTGTTGAATGTGCACTGATAAGTAAGGAGGCACAGAAGCCTGAGAGTGATTACAGGGGTCGAGCTCTCGAAGGGAAAATTAGAATCAGGTGTGACAGAAATGATCCTCTGCACTTTGGAAAGATCACAGATTGATTCTCAGAAGCCGTGTTCTCGTGTTTCTTGAAAATAAAACAATTTCACAGCTTGTTTTTTGTGACTCTTGTGTAATAATGGGCATATCTGAATAACATCCAGAACAAAATCATAAGTTACACGTTCCACATGCTTTGAGATTTGCTTTCTTCAGATAGTGATACGTTTTGTTTTATAAAAGGCGTTAAAGCTCCTGCTGATCATATTAAAATGACCAATGCAAATAGGACAAACTGTTGATATTTATTTATTTATAAATCCACAAAGAAATTGACTTTAGTCTAGCATGGTCGTTCTTTGTAGATAATATAACTATAATAAAGTGTTTTATTTGCTCTTTTCTAACTTTATATAAACAAATGTACAACTTGTGTCACACGCGACAAATTTTAGGCACAATTCGAGGCTCGTCTTGTCTTTGGGCCACAGAATTACAAAGTGTGGTGTCGTTACAATTATTTTTCCGCTAAGAATCATGTTGGAGCCTCCTTGATCTGGAATCATGAACATCAAACATGTTTTATGTTTATGATTCCGGGTCGGGCTGATGGAATACCCTCAGCAGCCAATGAGAGTGAGCAGAGTTTCTCAACCTCAGCTAACGCTGCTGATTGTAATCTACACGTAATCCGGGTTCTCTGGTCGAGTCGACGAGTAGGGGTGGGAAAAAAAAAACATTTCTGTAAAAATCGAGATTCTTCTTGTAGTGACAATCTGACAACAAAAGGTGTCACCTGAGGGAATCCAAACTCATTTCCAACTCATGGTGTGTAAAAAGGAAATGAAGACTTCAAAACTTAGTAATTTCTGCCAATGAGATTACATTTTGAAGTCTTTGTTTCATAAATCTAAACACAGACAGGTGTATACTGCATCAGACAAACACAAAGTCTAAATGCGACAGGATCCAAACAACATCTGAACTTACACTCACAGTTGAAAACGATGTGGCTTCCATTAATTCCCTATCCCCATTAACCTGTGTCTCCCCTTTCTCCCTACCTGTAGCTGTAATCACCACCGATGCTATGCAGAAAACGTCGACACACAAACCACAACAACTTGGTGACTGTACACTTCTCTTCTGAGATTTAAAATCGATTCATCACTTCCAAAACTTGTTTTTTTTTATGTTGGGCTAATCAGTCACTCCCTGCTAAGTGCTAAAGCTAGCTCTTTAACTCAGTAAAATGCCAAACAGAGCAACAATACTTTCAGCCAGTGTCACGGAGTGATTATGCTAAATGAGTGAAGCCAGGCGGTGGGAGGGAGGTAAGCCGGAGAACGCTGCACAGCTTAAACATCAGCAATGTGAGGGAGGCAGCGTTTTGTTCTGGAAGGAGCTCACATCCTATTTGGACAAGCGAACAGTCACTGGAGATGTTTTAATTCCTTATGTAAAAACTCCCCCCAGGGGGTTTGCATGTAATTATGAATTATCACAGTAGCACAGACAGCCCTCTTCACTGAGCGGCATTCAAAGAGCAGCTCCCGATGCTGCTGCACGCTTCAAAACCACAATTTGAGATGGTGCAGCTGACATCAAAACAACACCACCATCATGCGACTGGTGTTTACATGAAGACATTTTTATGCACTGAGCCCAAAAATCAGAGAAATTATGATGCACTGTATTTAAGGAACGTGTATAAACAGGCAAATAGTTTCGCTCAAAATTCCACAACAAAAATGAAGGGTACACCCTGGACTGACCTCCAATCAATCACAGATATATAGAGACAGACAACCAGTCACACTCACGTTCACACCGATGGGCAATTGAGAGTCATCAATGAACCTAACCAGCATGTCTTTGGACTCGGGCAGGAATGAACCTAACCAGCATGTCTTTGGACTCGGGCAGGAAACCGGAGAACCTGTAGAGAACCCACCATGCACGGGGAGAACATGCAAAATCCCCAGATAGGCTCGTGTCCGATGTGAATGCCAATCAGGAACCTCCTCACAGTGAGGCAACAACCGATAATGTCAGTATTAAAAAAACAAAAAAACAGGGTTCCCTAAAATAACAGACTATAACTTTAGAGCAAAACATGTTGACAGAACTTTAATGTAACTCACATGTTTAAATCATATACAAATTAAAGTGTGTAAAATCAAATAATTAAAAGAAGCACAGAACAATGACACATTCAAAGCTTGACTCTTATGTCCAGCCGTGACACAAGACAAATAATAATAATCACTGTCACAAATAAAGAGGTTCTGCCTCTACAGGGCTTGAATCTTAAATATGAAACTCAGAGGAGACTTGTTGAAGTCATGACTGCCTCACACCTTTCTGAATTAAAGCCAAACGTGTGCGGCTGCCCTCTTTGAAACGTGCGACCTCAGCAGGTCTATCTTTACTGACAGGTTAACCATTTAACTTGGAGTGAGTCATTGATTGTGATTCTTTGAGCATAATATGATGGAATAAGACTACATGCTTCATAAAGATAGCACTGACTTTAAGTTGTTTCACAGCATTTGTATATTTTGGAGAGGTAGGACAGTGTGAGTAAAGATATCGATAAAGGAGCCACAGATTGTACACTGGCCGTCTGTACACAGAGCACCTGCATTAACAACGAGACTACCACCACAGCATTGCTTCATATTGTATGTGTAAGTTTTTTTCCAAACAATTTCACATTTTAGCATACATAAACAGAGTACAGAGTTTCATCAAACAAAATAAAAAATACAGTATGTAGATTCTCTCAATAAATGCATCAATAACGAAAGATGACACTGAGGCTGTTAATCCCTGATTTGATGTCATTTCTTCTCAGGGCAGAGTGGTTAGCTCAGAGAAAGCACCTGCCTACCCTCGGCCTCCTGACACCTTATCAGACGTCTACAGTATTAAGTTACACATTTATGTGGACTATATGTTCAAATATATGAATGTACCTCTGAATGTTTTGCCAGACAGAGCTCACATGTCAAGAGTTACTTCAGAAAGCTACCATATTAAGCTAACGTATGAATTACCATTAAATAAAAAAGTGGTTCTCGTGACCTTAACGTGGGTCAAGTCTCAAGCAATCTATTTCAAGCATACTTATTTTGTTCAGTTTCATTGCTCTGTGTCACATGGATTGTACCGTCTCATCGTTTAAAAATATATCTTACATTTGGGGAGGTTTGGCTGCTCCCGACCTTAATGTGTTGTTGAAAGTTCCCTTTATAAAAAATGTGTCCAGTGCATTGAACAGGAACGCTGCGTGGACGGGTGGAGATAAAACAAAATGGAACAAATTAAAAGCTAGAGCAAGAACAAATATCCCTTATTATAACTTAGTTGGTGATTTTAAAACAAAATATGAATTTTGAAATATAAATTGGACTACTTCGGCCACTGAAGAAATCTATACAATTGTAAATGACTTTGTAAATGGAGGACTAATTGAATACAAACATGTAAATCCTGAGTGTGTTCAGATATCTAAAAATGTACAGGATAAATGACTGTCTGAGCGCTGCATGGTTAGTCTCTGTTAACAGACTTCCAGTGAGAGCAGTTGTTCAGTGGAGTTGTGTTGTTAAAACAAAAAAGTGTCCGATGATCGACTGTGCAGAGGATGAAAGTTTAGAACATCTGTCGATCCACTGCTATCGAACAAAGCCAGTCAGAGCGAAACTGGCTGATGTAGGTTTCAAAGTTGGTAATAATTATAAATCTGTTATGTATGGTTTATTTTCGGAGTCTTTCACTGATGATAAACGGAGACTGTTCTGGCTGGTGACGTGTGTTATTAACACAACCATCTGGAAAACCAGAGCTAAAGTTGTCATCACATGATCTCCAGTGACTCTGTTTATAAGAATATTATTTGTTACCTCAGAAGAAGAAAAACCATGGACATGAAAAACAAAAGTCCATTACCCTGGGACCTTTTGAATATTTAATATGTTCTTTTCCTTTCTCTTTTCTTCTTTTAGTGTTATTTAGGTGGTGGGAATTGTATAGTTGAAATAAAAGTTAGTTTTTTTATCTTTAAAAAAAAAAAAAAAGCAAGACGTAGTTGGTGGTGAGTTAAATGTGGTGGTGACCGAAAACGGCTTGACAGTTTTGTTATTGGTCCCAGCCCCTGTGATAGGTGAGTTGGATATATGTGTGTTTTAACAATAAACAAACAAACAAAAATCATGAATCAGCCTTATCCATGTCTCTGCAGTAATAAATGCATGACAGGACAGATTTGAAGCCAAGCAATAACATTCTTCACATGTTGCACAATCAGAGGGGTTCAAGAGTTTGCACACAGAGCGGCTTCCTCTCCGTGTCACAGAGGAGCAGCAGACGTTTCACATGCTGCTCTTATTAAGCCTAATTACGCTTCCGGACATAAGAACACACTGTTTGTCCGCAGTGTGAGCGCTGAGCGGGAAGGCCACCACTCTGTGGACTCTTTCAACCCAAAGCCTCCTCTCCCCCTCCCAACCCCCCTCACACCTCCCCCTCCTCTTCCGTAACCTAACTTCAGTCAGCTGCCTTTCTTGAAAAGCCTGAAGGAGAGGTCATCGAGTGCAGGAATGCCGCTGTGCACTCTGTGTCTATACATTTATGTGTGTGTGTGTGTGTGTGTGTGTGTGTGTGTGTTCAGTCTATACCCTGTAATTAAATTCTCCTCATGCATTTAGAGCATTGGGAGCATGAGGAAGACGTTGACAGTGAATGCAGGGCTCTGAGACAAAGAGGTCGAGTCTCACAGCCTCTTTAGACACGGGTTCTCCCACCTCCACGAGGCCCCCCGGCCCTGCTGTGGAGCTCCAACACTCTCAGACTGAACATCCTCAGATGTCCTGAAGGTTTCTGCGTGGATGAATATGAATATGAATACCTTCACTAATCCAGGGGATTAGCTGCTGGATTGTCAAAAGTGTCTCTGGACCCCCAAAATATTACCCCTCAACAAATTCCTTTAAGCGCCACACTTTTTTTTATTTTTGGCATTTAGCTTCTTAATTCGGGAGCTCACTGATTTTTCTCTGTCACATTTGACTTTTAAATTTGGAGTAATGCATATTAATTTCAAGCTACATTGTGCACAGGCTGCAGTGAAATCTTTTCGTGTCATCTGGGCTCTTAGAAGTAGGCTGACTTTTCACATAAAAAGTAACGTTTGGATTAAAGGTTCTGCTCTTTGTGGGGTTTATACATCTCATTTTTGTGTCTACTAAAGTATGTTCACAATCGCTAATGTTCGAAAAAAGTGTCTGTCTTCATGTTCTGCCCCTCCATGCAGGCTTTTTTTTTTAATTTGCCTATATTTCTAATGAGCAGGGTCCTCGCATGTGCCAAGTCTGATCTGATTGGTCGGCTGATCTGCTCTCTCGCAATTGGTCAGTTGCTTTGCATTGTTCTCAGAGACGTCCCGCCTCTTTTATCATATCATCATATGTTAAGAATGCAGACTGTTGCTCTGAGCAGAGCGGCATGAGTTTGGTCTTGTTACAACGAGCCAATGGGCTTGGATCAGTGACATCACACTGACATGATGTCACACTGACAGTTTTCAAAGAGGGGGGCTCGGGAAAGAGGGTTACATGCAGTTAATGCTCGGACGTAGGAGAAAACCTTTAAACAAAAATCTCAACTGTCTGTCAGTTTAACTATGTTTACAGTCTGTCAAGAATGCAGCCAAGATGCATCGAGGCTCGATTGAAGTCATTTTGTGAAGCAGAGATGCACTCCCATTTTCACTGGAAAGTAATTATGGGAGTGCCACTAGACCACAGGTGTCAAACTCCAGTCCTGGAGGGCCGGCTTCCTCAGACTTTTAGATGTCTCCTTGCTCTAACACACCTACTTTAAACCAATGTGTTGTCATCAAGCTCTGCAGAAGCCTGATAACGAGTCACTCATTGGATTCAGCTGCATCCGAGCAGGGAGACATCTAACAGTCTGAGGAAGCCGGCCCTCCAGGACTGGAGTTTGACACCCCTGCACTAGACCCTAAAGTGACACTAAAGTGTATTTTTGTGCAGCAGCATAAGACTCAGAGGTCATTTTCTTTTCCAGAAGTTTTTGGTTTTCTCAGGCAAATTATCAAACGCAAGTTTATGGGTGTTATAAAGAGAGGACAGTCCTGGTCGCAACCAAAGTCAAACATGAAAACAACAGTATTTACCTTTCATCTACAATTTGACTGTGAAAGCAGGAATAAAGTGGGCATTCAGGTCAGTGAGATGACAAAAGGAAACATGATGTCAGAACTCTTCATATCAGGAAACTATTAGCTGTAAAAGCTACAATGCATACAATGCTCATTCACGTTTGTCACAGCGGTTGTAAAACAGGGAACTTAATTGCAGATTAATGAAAGATTTATCAAACTAAAAGTCAAAATTAAAAAAAAAAAAAAAAAACGTACAAAAATTATAATCCAGATGGGGAAAAACAGGAAGCCACGAGGAAACACGAAAACCATGAATGGAGATCCAACACTGACAAACAACAATGAAGTGACACAGAGGGGAAAAGACTAAATAGACAGAGGGGTAATCAGACACAGGTGAGACTAACAAGACACAGGTGAACACACTGAGGGCAATCAACACTGGAGGGAAACACACAGACAGGAATTAAGACAACACTGAGAAGTACAAAGTAAATCAAGCACGCACAAAACAATACACACAAGACAGAGAAACAAGAATACGAATTTATGAAATAAAACACCCAGGACCAATCTAGAAAACATGAACGCACAGGAGAAACAAGCACTTAAACAACAGAACTCAAAACTCTGAAATAAAAAACGAAACGAGACAAAACCATGGCAGCGTTGTCCTTCACTCCTGTGCCTTTGTCTCCCACTTCCAAATATTTTTATGCGCCAAACTAAATGTTTTATCGTTACGAGTATCCTGTTAACTCGTCGGCCTTGTTCCACGATTAAAACTATTGATTTTGTGAAACTTCAATGGAGCTTTTAAATAAAATAAATGTAATCTAATTAAATCTATCATCAATCAAAAATATCTCCAAAACCAGAGGTGATGAAAAAGTGGACAGTCAGTGTGTAGCTCTAGAACAAATCAAAGATGTGCTGCAAACGACAACAAAAGTACAGCAAGGAGTGTGAAAGTCCTCTCAGACAAACAGAAAACAAACAACCAACCAGCTCATTTTGTCTCAGTGTAACAAGAGGAAAGGCCTTTGCACACTGAGTCTGTTTCTTTGGCTGAAATTGAAGCACATTAAAAAAGAAACACAATCTCGTGTTATGTCAAACAGGTTGGAACGCTGAATCAGAAAATGTTTCCTTTTCTGCATCCGTCCCTGCGCGTGTGTTTGTGTCTCCCTATACTTCAAACAGGCTGACAGCTGATTAGTTTCTTTGCAGAAATGGTTGTCTTCATTTTAATGTGTGCTTCCAGGATAGCTGACAGTGTTTCAAACTGGGCCTCTGACATCTTGAAATACACCTGGAAGCGACCGGGATAATTCTGCAGCTCCTTACCAAACAGGAAAAACTCTTTTTAATTGATAGCTGAAACTCTCCTCGCCTTTGCCTTCACAGAGTTCTCGAGGAGTAAAATGCTTAATGGGTTCGAGACATTTTCGCAATTTAACAGAAAAATAAACGCAGCATACTCCGTGTGCAAGCAGGCTGGGTGCAAAGTCTTGTTTTTTTTATTTGGATATCAAAAAAACACATCTGAGAAAAGTCTGTGTACAAAGACTTTAATAGTGAAATAATCCGGTGCATACTTGACCCTGTTACATTCACAGGTCTCCCTCTTCACGCTGACTCACAACTCATCCTGGGATAAACTTGACTGACAAAGTCAGATTTTATTTACTCTCGTAATTCAGTAGGATTACGAGAAAAAAAAAGAAGCAAAAACATGTGACATCATGTGGAATAACAAGCTTAAATAAATGTTTTCCTCTGTTCCACATTTGAGGATTTCATGAGGCTCAGATCACAGTTACAATCCAGAGCGCTTCAGTGATTGTCCGCTGTGAGCATACAGGCACATGTATAATCCTGCATCTGCTCAAAGCGATGACTCATCGGAAAAGTGTTCAAAGCAGATCCAAAAGCATGAAGAAAAAAGCCCCGCTCAGAGCGAGAGATACTTCGGTCAAAGAGTCATAACTTTGAGAGCGAGGATGACTCATTTCCCAGTGATTCATCGTGGTTTGCGGTCACCCAAACAGGACTGCCAGCCAAGAAGAACTTCCACGAATTTGCTGGCTAAGGAGGGAGGCAAGTCCAGGCAGAGGTACAAAGACGTAGATGCAGCGCTGTTGTCAGCAAGTGAGCCGGCATGTGACCCGGAGCCAAATGCCTTTGATTACATCAATTACTGCGAGTCTGACAGGGCCTCAGGGAGCCGTCTAACCGCCATTCATAACAGCGGCTACCTCAGGGAAGAGCGATCACGCTTAGGTTACCTGTAGAGGACGACTTCTAGGTCCTCAAATAATAACACACGAAGAAACTCCTGCAACTAATCACTCAGAGGAAATCTACTTCTTAGATGTGTCATGACAAACACACAGCTCAGATTCATGTCGAGTCGACACGAAACCTTCACCATGTTTATTGAAAAACTTCTTTCTGTAATGTGCAGCCGAGTTTCTATTTGATAAAACCTGGGACAAGCTTCTTTATTTTGGACATATTAAAGTCTCTTAACATTACAGAAAGCTGGTTGTAAAACAGATGTAGTAAGACGACATGCATTTGTTGAGAAGCTGAAGACCCATGTCCACCGACAAGGTTCTGTAATATTACAAGAATATTGCACAACTATGACTATGCAAGTGTCTCCCGCCTGTTGCACAAACAGCTTTTGGTGTGAGATGGATTTATTTATTTATCTTCAAGCAGCTGAACATGAGACAAGCATACAGCCTAACATTACATAAATAAATATCTGCAGGGATGCACTCTCTGCGTCTCGCTCCGTCACTCTTAGCTTCATCCATCACCGTCCCCTTCCTCTCGTCTCACAGTACCAAACGGTTCATAAACGGTCAAACAGGTTAGTGCCGTAAAGCCGTAGGCAGTACTGTGAGAACCATACTCCTGCCAGACTTTCATAGTGCAAAGTTTTGACACAGTTAGATCAACTTTGAAACGACTGTTTGAACATGTGAAAGTGTTGCTTTCAGTGAGTTGGTATTTGTAATACAGGCGGTCAAGGCTGCGATGGCATTGGTGGCTAATGCACTAAATCAGAGCTCGTCCACTAACAGCTGTTGTTTTTGTCAGACAGCATGTTAACATGCAGTTAGACAAAAGGGATCTGTTGTGTTAGCCCGACTACAACTGGACTTTAAAACGTATGTCAACACGTCAGTCTGACTGAAATCAGAAGAGATCCAAATGCTAGCATTACTGGAACCACACATTAACAAGAAGACTACTGGAAGCAACTGAGCAGTGATTGTTTAAAGTAGGTTTTGTCTTGTTGTCAGTGTGCGAGCATGACTGACACAGCATGAGATCTTATGTATTTCTTAAAGTGCGTCAATGTCAGACGAGAAGAAACAAAGTCAGTGTGTGAAGTAAGCAAACAGCGCTGGACGAGGTGTTCTGCACATGCTCCTCTGGCTTCAATTATTTATTTGGTGTCTTTTTTTTTTGTGCACAACAAACTCCCCCTTTGCTTCATGTGAGATGTTCAGGTTCAGAGAGGTCAGCAGGAAGAGAAAGGTTGCAGAATGACCCAGGTGCATGAGCCCGGCCTCGCTCTGTGTGTTCTCTGAGGAACGTGTGTTTGTCTGAGTGTGAAGAAAACGACACGCTTCAATCCCTGCCTCCAGCTTACCCTGCATGCATCTGACACACTTAGCTCATTTTGAGCTCTCTCCATACCACCGAGCTTAAAAGGTAAAAGCCTGAGCCTCCACCGATGACAGATGTCATTGTGGGCTTGTCAGGTGTGTGTGTGTGTGTGTGTGTGTGTGTGTGTGTTTCTGCGTACCTATCTAAAAGTGGCCTTCAGCGTCGTAACACACTCACTAACAGGGGCTGTGTGTGTGTGTGTGTGTGTGTGTGTGTGTGTGTGTGTGTGTGTTTGTGAAGCATGTACGTATATGGGCGGTAATTTGAGAGTTCAGAAGGGAAGACAGACAGCTTCTTGGCGCACAAACAGACATCAGAGTTTTTCAGATGCGAGCAGAGCGAACAAACTGCACAGCGAGGACAAGGCTTTGTTTGTTTGTTTACTTTTGTTCTGCACATGTGTTTGTTTACAGGTCATAGATCCTCTTTGTAATATATGAGATGCACATTTTTTTCTGGGCAGATTCTGATCTGGTGCTTTTGTTGACAGCGACTTTTCTGTATCCACACCACGCCTGTGAGATCCGTCTCGTGTATATTCTGCAAATACCACAAAGTTCAGTTATGTGTCATCACAAGGTGTCAGGTTTTCAAAACATGCCGTGCATTTCTGTCTTTCTTTTTTTTTTTTGTTTAAACATCTGGGACTATAACCACGTGTCTTAAAGCTGCAGTGATATATTTGTGTTTCTATGAATTTCTGTACGACTGCAGCCTCCCTCAGCGCCGACCCTAACCCTTTTTTTTTTTTTTTTTTTTTTTTTCAGAGACGGAGAAGCTGTCTGGATAAGAGGAGAAACTTTGGGAGCTTGACGGCTCTGACCTGCATGCTTGGAGAATCTTCACAGACGTCTCGACCGCTTCTTCTGATTTTTTGAGACGTTGAGATGAAAAGTTATTGTTGTCATAACTTTTGCTCCCGTGACTCATAACTTCAGCTTGCGGTTTGTAACAGCAGCAGCAGCAGCAGGCGGTCGCTGTCGGAGAAAGAGAGCACAGGCAGACCCACTGTATCACAGAACGAGATGGTGACATAGCAGCAACACAAAGGAGGGCAGATAGATAAAGTCCTTTTTTTTAATTCATGATTTTTATAGGAGTGAGTACAAGACGAGTTATCTGTGATGTGATCTAACTGTTGAATAGACTTGAGCTTGAATAAAATGTGTTTGTGGTCTTCTGATCAGAGAGACAGCATGCAGGCTGTGATCAGTACAGATAGAGTTAGGACCTGCACAGGTATGGACCTGCTCCTGGTTATACTGCAATAGGCTAATAAGACTACTGAGAGAACCGACACCTTGAGCTCCAATCTCTCTCTCTCTCTCTCTTTATTTCTCTTGCATTCAAATCATATTACTGCATGTCACTATCGGTCAATCTCAGTATCTAACCACATATTTGTGTGGATGTTCCTGAGCTCTCCCGTCTCGTACGTTCCTCTGGATTGTTGGTAGGGATGAAGCCCCCCCCCCCCCCCCACTACCATCTGATCTCCACATAACAATGAGTTAGGTATTCTACCCGAGTCCCGCTACACTGTATCACACCTGAGGGGTTTACTTTATGGAGCATATGACAAGATGTCACACTTTAGGACAGTTCAAACCCATTTTCAAGAATATCACATTTAATAAATATAAAAACTGATAATCCATGAAAAACATGGAGTAATATCAGTTGGAAGCTCTGAACTGTCTGGAGGAATGTGCATCGTTTTACACGTCTAATATTTCCTCTGAGTCATGGCTGTCTACAATGACTGTGTTGTCGTCGGCGCTGTGTTAACATCATGACTGCGTGGACAGGATTCAATTATTTAGCATTTCAAAAGCAGTTTTTGTTATGCTTTTATTTATTCTACTATCTAGGGTCCTTTACTTCCTTTTTATATATACAAACCTGCTTTTATTATGAAATAAATCAGGAACTTGTGTTCGACTGAAGGTCACAATTAAACTTGACTTAAAAAAGGGACTTGTTAAAGATGGAAAAGTAAAACAAAGGAATGGTAAAAAAGTGAAATGTTTATAAAGTGTTTAAAGGCACAGAGGGCTTGTCCTTTCCTATGACACCATTACTCGCATAGGGATCGTTCACACTGACAGCCCTGTTTTTCACTTTTTTTCTTCCTCCAGATAGATAGCTGCTATAAATGACAGAATAACGTGTTGCAGTCTAATCCCATCAGTGCAGTGTGCTGTCGGTATATTTAGCCGTGTGTATCTCTCTTGGTCCACTATAGAAGCTCTGAGGCTGTTTACATGCAGCAGACCGGAATCTCGCTAATCTGCTTCTCCTGGAGTCTAAACAGGTGAAATCCTTTAAGACGGCCCGTCACTGGGCCACACTTCACTGTCTGTCAGTGCTGCGGCTCAGGCTGCAGCCCAGCCAGCAAAAAGAGCGAACAAACAGGAGTGAATGGGTGTGAGAGAGATGACTCATCGGTTTGTGTGTGTGTGTTTGGGTGATTGTGTGTGTGTTTGTGTGTGTAGGTGTGTGTGTGTGCCTCAGTCTGCTGAGCATCCGCTCCCCTGAAGCTCCGCAGCACTGCAGGCAGACTCCAGCTCCTCGCCCACACGCTGTCAGTCACCCCGGCTGTAATAACAGGCTGTCACACTGTCCCAGTCCAACCTCACTGCCAGCACCACACACACACACACACACACACACACACACACACACACACACACACACACACACACACACACACACACACACACACACACACACACACACACACACACACACACACACACACACACACACACACACACACACACACACACACACACTGAAAGAGATAACGTCTGGTCTGCACATCATGAATCTGATCACATGCTGATATCAGGTTCAATGATATCAGATACATTTTAAAGCGACATTGTTTTCCATTCCTGTCGAATTGGAGAAATATTATCTCTCCTATCCTGTTACTGAATCGAAACAGATTCTTCATTCAAGTATTCTGTTGTAAATTTGTCATTGAAAGCTGCAATAATCGACAAGAAATTAAAATTTGTGGACGATAACTTGAAGGTAGAAAATGACTGCAACATATAAACTTCATTAAAAGAAGAGAAGAGATTTAGAAAAAAGAAATATTACACTGAAGATCACTGCCATCTTTGAGAAATCACTGTTGAAGACAAATGCAGCAGGGCGGCTGTGATGATTTAGACATTGATGCTCAAGATATTTTGTGCGTTGTCCGGTGAGGCAGCTCTACAAAACACAGATATATAAAATAGAAGACAAACATAAAACAACAGTCAGATCAACAGCAAGAACACAATTAATAATCACTATAAAAAATAGAAGGAGAGGCTGAATAAAACAATCACAAACGTGTTTTTCTCCTTTGTCATTACAAAAGCTTGCTGAGTGGAATACTAGATATGTCAAAGCATCATTACATCTGTAGAGTCAGCGCTCATCGACCAATCAGAGAGGAGTGAAACTACATGGACTGTGAGGATTCTTATACTGCTCGTATAATCACTTCCCGCTCTGTCCTGAGCCTGGAGGATTCTGGGAAGACGTTCATGTTACCGTAACACACACACACACACACACACACACACACACACCTCACCTCTTAATCATGCAGTGTTTGACAGCGTGAGGCAGCAGCAGCTCTCTGTCTGCTACAGTCAACTGATCAACGTCCAGCAGTCCCACACGCTCCACAACACAGAAATACAAACTCATCAACGACATTCAGCTATGCATCGCCACTCGTACTCCGCATTGCAAGGGTGACTCTGTCCTCACGGTATGCTCCCAGTTCTTCATTCTTGTCCATCGTTTCCATTTAATTCTGCTCTGTTGCAAATGTATCCATCCATTAACAGCTCAGGTTAAACATAAACAACAAAACAGACCTGCACACCCCTGCCTGTGGCGAGGTCAGGTCGGCTGTTGCTCCCTCTGCTTCGTCAGCAGCGAATAAATGTGTATGAATTGAGATTGTGACCATTCGTTAATACTGAAGGCCACTTTACACACAGCAGCCTCTACCGTCAGTGTGTGAATGTACAGGTGTGACCTGCAATGTGAAAGCGCTTTGAGTAGTCAGAAGACGAGAAAAGAGCTGAAGTTCATTTACCATTCTGATGAGATAAAACATCTGCATTGTATTTCCTGAGTTAATGAGATAAGTATCTTGGAGTTAGAAGGTACCAACACAAGCTCTCAGTCAGACCCCTCAGAGAACAACATGTTCTCAGACTGTTGAACAGTTTAATGTGGGTTTGAAACATGGGGGGGTACTTGTGTCTCCAGGTAACATATTGTGATTCGTGTTCCCACTTTGCACAGTTAACAGCAGAGCAGATCATGGCAGAGGAGACTCAATACCTCTCTCTGATCAGCGAGGATCAGCTGAGCCCCATAAGAGTCACTGTTAAGACGTGACTCATCTGAAATGCATTCAGGCGGCTGTGCTGACTCAAGAGACAATCAGGCAGCTGTTGAGAAGACTGGATTCTGTATCTTTGGTTCAGAGATGCAGAGCAGATATGTGTTATGGATGTTTTTCCTTTTTTTTAAATAGAACTCTGCTGAACAGAGGTCTGCTGATATAATGTTGTGAAGTCGTGCGGTACTTGTATGTTTCTGTGCACTTTTCTCTGCATCAGAAACATCTCTACGATCACATGAAACACATTTTCAGGAGTAAAAGACCAAACATCTTTAGATTTTCCAATATATACAAATCTCCACTGAATCTACATATTGTGATTTCACCATTTAAGAGAAGGCGTGATCTCCTGAACAGTTTTTTTTTATGTCAACAGTATCCTGAGTTCACATCAAAAACAGATTCCTTTAAATCTGTCTCCCACGACTCGTGAAATCTCCCGAACCAAAGCAGGCTTGTTGATGAAAATGAAATTGATAGAAGTGAATTTGTCAAAACGTTTGCTCCCAGTTTCACTTCAGAGAAGCAGCAGCTGTCTCTCTCTCTTTCACTTTCTCTCTCTCCCTCGCCCTCATTAGTGCCCCTCTAAACAGACCCGCGGTGAAATTATGAATGAGAGCTGTTCCGAATAGCAAATTAATTCACGATCCCAATTAGCATACTCACGCTGCTCCTGTAGTTAAAAAGCAGTGTGTAATTACATAATGCATGAGGCAGAGTAAACAAAGACTTTAGTGCTTGAACGTGCTGCTCTTCGCTCCTCCAACATCTTTGACTCTGCGGAGGAGAGAGCGAGCTCGTCGACTCCTCAGATCATCGCCTGCAGACACTCTGAGGACCGACCAGGGATTCACGCAGATTAATGGAATCCTAAGTGGCACACGGTGCAATTTATAGAGCAACATGTACGATATTATGACCCAAATTCTGTCCATTATTAAAAACTGCAGCATCTCTCTTCTGCCACCGCTAGCCTATTTATGTCACCCAGTTTCCATGGCTACCATGCCATAGATAAAATCTAAAGCACACACAGGTTCTTGAGTGCAACATCAACTTTCTCCTGCAGAGAGGCGAGAGGAGGACACTACAGCCTGATGAGCATGAATGCTCCTGAACATAAAGGCAGACAGGGATCAGTTATTGTTTATTATCTCATCATCTGCACGGATATTTAAACAGGACAACATGGTGACCTTTAAAGGTTTACAAACAGAGGAGAGCAAACCTTTGCTTGGATTCGTAGGGGAGACTGTGGATCAGTCAGTCGTCTCTCAGCTAGAAGGTTTGGGGCTCGATACCCAACTCCTGCAGCAACATGTCCGATGTGTCCTTGGGAAAGACACTTTAGCCCAAGTTGGGATTTGATCATGTTTTTCTTTAGTACCAGATTAGAAAAAGATGACTTTAAACTTGGTAAACGATAAATGAACTTGAGCTTGTGAAGTGCTTTTCTAGTCTATGGACGACTCAAAGCTGTTTGTTCCCTGCAGGTCACACCTACACGCTCACACACTGATGGAAGAGGCTGCAGTGGCACTGCTCGTGATCCCTTGTATTGAGGCTACAGTCCTCACGCGGTCGGCCCGGGTTCACATCCGGCCTGTGGCGTCATTCCCGCATGTCAGTCCCCACTCTCTCTCCTCGATTTCCTACCATATCCACTGTCCTTCTCTACAATAAAGGCTTGAGAAATGCCCAAAAACAAACCTTTAATAAAAAAAAAAGAAGTAACTGCTCCATTATCCAAGCAATCAGAAAATTTTATAATAGCTTGTGAGCTCTGCAAGCGTTCAACAAAATGTACTGAACACTGATCCAAACACTTCTCAGGTGATTGTGGTATCATCTTTATATCACAGGTACATCCACGCTCCGATAGGACTCCCCTGCTTTAACACCCATTTACACATACACTCCTGAAAATGTCTAAAAAAAATTCAGGACAGGTTCCAGGCACAGTAACTGGTTTAGCCTTTAGTCTTGTTAGACTTGTCCAGTCTTAATATTATATTCACAACATCAACAGAAAAGTGGTCATTAAAATACTGGGGAGCAGAAAAGAGCAGGAGGTAGTTGAATTATGTACACAAAGATCAAATCGTGCTCGTGATGAATGAATGAATACATGAATTTTCCTGAAAATAAAAATAAATCAAGGATGCATTTAGTCAAAGCTCTTAGGCTGGCTACACATCGTCTACCGTGATTTTGGGGCTGCGGCTTGTAGAAACCGAATCTTTGCCCAAAATAAGTGTGTTAAATAAAGTGTGTAGGGTCAGTCTGATTATTTTTCTGCTTCCGATAAAGTCGGAGTCTCCCCAACCACAAACTGTAAATATCAAGGTTGGATAGGATTGTTCATAATGACAAGAAGAGTTCCAGTGTGTGGAGTTACAACACAAGTGCCTTTATCATGCATGACCAACCACACAGAGAGAGCTGACCATGTGTAGCGTGTAGCCAGCCTTACACACACACACACACACACACACACACACACACACACACACACACACACACAAAGCAATAGGCCAAACACCAAACGTCCTTCTGAGAACAAAGAGAGAAGGACAAAGCTGGCAACCAAACGCTGTCTTCCTTATTCCCAGCAGTTCAGTGAGGACAGGCAGCAGCTCGTACACAATACCTGCCGGCTGAGGAGGGAGATGACATCATATCTGCACAATGAAGTGACTCATTGTTCCCCATTTAGCATCAACTTCAAACACACACACACACACACACACACACACACACACACACACACACACACACACACACACACACACACACACACACACACACACAGAGCAACAAAACAGAAGTCTTTGTCAGCACTAAGTGGGGATGATTTCAGCTGCAGGTCACATTCAGGGTCCTCATGTAACGACTCAGCTTCTGATGTGACTGGATCTACTGAGACATGAGGTAAATAAACATGAGTCTGTTGAAAACAGTCAATAAATCAGGTGAGTCTGGCCCCAGTGTGACATAATCTGGATCCACTTTGATCCTGGTTGTTGATACGCTGAAGATGTGTGCAGCCTCTTTGTCTGAGAAAAGAGACCACGCAGACAAACTCTGGATGTTTAGCACCACCTGCTGGCTGAAAGTGGTAAAGACAGGCAGTGATGTTTTTTTTGTTCTGGGGGGGGAATGAGAAATAAGTGGACAGGGATCAGAACAACAGATGTACAGAGAACAGAGTTGAGGTGCATGTAGGTAGAGCAAGCATGATCAAATGAGTCGAACAGAATGAGTCTGTGAGGAGTGTTAACTGTTCCTAAAATGGTAATTTTGGTAATTTTCTAAACTGGGTCATATGTTTTTACTTTTGTAGGTCAAGAAAATCCCTCAATGCTTATCTCGTCCCTGTTTTACAACATTTTTTTACAACTGCCTTTGATACCTGCTCATGTTATTCTATGTTTTGTTTTATTGATTGTCTATCCATCCATCCATTTTTTTTACTTATCCAAGGTCAGGTCGTGGTGGAGGCAAGCGCAGACTTTCCTTCTCCTCAGCAATGTTTTAGCTCCTTCCGGGGGGATGCCGAGGCGTTCCCAGGTCAGACGAAATATACAGTATAATCCATCCAGCAAACTCTGGCTCGACCCCGGGGTCAACTCCAAGCTCGCACTGAAAGTAAGAGCTCCTCACCGTAGTATCAATAAAGTTGGTTGTGTCACATATACATGATTAACACATGTTACACAAGTTGCTTTAGTGGATTTCTTCAGTTTTAAGTTCATCCACTAAAAGCTGATTATTTGTCAGACTTAGATCATTGTTCTAGTTGTCATGGTGAAGAGGGACATGAAGCATCTTAAACGTTACCCTGGAAGGATAAACATCCAAATTATGAGTGGTTCAATTTAAAATATTGAATATATGAAGCACTGTTAAAGGGTTTTTTAACAATCAGAATAGAGGACAAAAGAAAACGTAATGACTGAGACAAGTAATAAAGGATGGTAGTCTACAGGGAAGGCAGCTATGAGAGGTCGTAGGCTGCGGAGGACAGATGGTGTTTGAGGAGAATAAGGAGTCCAAAGATGGGGCATTATGTCTGAAGGGAGAGTTTAGGTGCTGTCTCGTCTGGTGAGGTGGGATGGAAAGAAGTCTGAGGACTGGTGGTTGCGGTACACGGGTTGTACTGGTGGAGGAGGCTGGAGAGGTGCTGAGGGGTTAGGGAGGGGAGGGTTTGATATATGAGGGGGAGTATTTTATAGTTGATTGGGAGCCAGAGGAGGTGGATGAGGGTTGGAGTTTTGTGCTGGCATAGCTCGGTGCGGGTGATCTATCACAGATTCAGAGAGCAATGACGGGAGCCTTGGTTGGTTTTGAAATAAACGAAGGCAGATTTGGTGATGGATTTGAAATGAGAGTGGAATAAGGATATGGCGTCTATGAGAACGCTCAGGTTGCAGACCTTGGAGGGTGGGTTGAATGGAGCGCTGATCTACATCCAAATAGATTTCCAATTGTCCTGAGCAGCTCCTCGGGGGCCACGACCATGAGCTCAGTTTTTAATGTTGTTTGGCTTAGGAAAACTGGTCTGCCTCCAGGATTTGCCGTTATGCTGTCTGTTGACTAGGGAGTGGGGGAAAGGGGGGCTGCAACACACAAGCTTCCTTTCCTAGAGGCTGACGGTACATGGACTTAAGCTTGTGTAGCGGTTTACAAGTCATCTGACAACTCAAAGCTCTTTTACATTACAGGTCACAGCTACACATTCACACACTGATGGCAGAGACTGCTCTGTAAAGTTACCATTAGAATTACTTTTAATATCTTGAATGCATGCTCTTTGTAAATACCGTACATATTATTACACCTTTCCCCTCTTTTAGGCCTGTATCAACCGAGTGTACATATTATTTTTTAGCGGCTGTGCATGCCCCATTGCTTTTGAAAATATTTGTTAAATCTATAATCCGGGAGAGTCAAATTCATCCGAGTATGTGCTTACATACCTGAAAAATTCAGTCAATTAAGATTCTGATTAAAGGTGAAAAGGTGTCATTTGTTTTACAACAACAACAAAAAAAACCCCATTTTTAACATTTTCGACATGACAACAAATTGACAATAAATTATGATAATGATTCAATATGTTAAAAGTCAAATATTGTCCTCCTTTTCAACCAGTTTCAATAATTCTTGGAGCTCCCCAGAACATGTGTCTAGTGTGTTGTTGTAAATCCACTCTGATCCTGTATTTGATCATGTCTATAAACCCCTCTATTTCAGCCCTGCTCAGAACAGGCTGTTTCTGTGTCTGTCGCTTTAAATACGTAAATGATCTATGTCTGACCACGCCCTCACTCTGGAAGGACTTGGGAGGCTCAGGCTTTATTGCTCCATGTCCTATTGTTTACGGTGAGAAGGCAGACTCCGAGGGCAGAACAAACACGTGTAGGAGTGGGGGAGTTACTGACATTTGTGACGTCATGAAGGAAACATCTCCAAACAGCCTGTGAGCACTAAAAAGTTGAGCAGGCAAAAATATGAAGAGGATGGACTTTTCCTACAATTGGGGGGTTTGTGGACAGACTAGGGACACATTTTAATGTTAGAAAACAGGGTAAAGTGAATTTTGAATGTGACCTTTAAGACATTAAACCTGCTAAAACGTTTGCAGTCACATTGACGATTCTGCAAGTCTGCAATTCTGTGCAGCTGGAGACCAACTCAGGTTCAATCAAAGGTAACTTTAAATTAGATTTGATCATAGACCCGTTTTAAAGGTCAAAGATTCAGAAACATGTTTCTCCGTGTGTCTGAACCACTGCAGCGATCATATCAGCCCCATTTAAGCCTCTTGACGTCGGCCTTGTTGGTTTAAGGATTGATTATAAACTCATTGATTACCTTTAAATCTCTGCATGACCTGAGTCCAGATTATATTTGAAGACCTTTTAATCCCTTACGAACCTTCGCCTAGTTTGAGATCCTGGAGCTTTGTGCCCTTTTTTTTCAGAGCCATCAGACCAAAGAATCACGACCTCCGCTTCAGAGCGCGTCTCTCCAGCGCTAATAGTTGCTAAGTTACCGAAGTTAACTTCCACTACCCTCGCCTGTGAATGTAAGAATAGTTTTAGATAGCTCTGTGCACTTAATATTATTATATTATATTTAATTTAATTAAAAGAAATATCAAGAAAGTGATTTGTTTGGTCATTTTAGGAGAATTGAAGACTAGATTTGTTTGGCCTACCTTTTGAGGATCATTCAAATCTTTGTCATTTATCTCCATCCATGAAGCGTCTGATACAAAGATTGTCATATGTTCAAAGTTACATATCAACATGCATACAATTACTACCTAAATTAAACTTATTGCCATGGTAACGTATATGTGATAACTGAAGTCCTGTCCCTTCTTGATTCTGATTGGTCGGTAAAGGAAAAAAGAAACGTTAACCAATGCGTTGGGATTTAGCTCTCAGTGATTATTTTATTCTGAAATTGTAAATCTGACGAGCTCTATGACTCCTTTTTTACGGGAGGACGAGTACATTTTGGTTTCTTTCTCAAAAATCTCGACTTATTTATCTGATCTCTGGACTTTGAGTTAATTTCTCAACATCGAGAGGACACGATTTTGTTTCACCCATTAGTCAGCGTTATCTGGAGAAAATGAGAAAAATAAATTGTGATGCAGAGAAAACAACCACAATTTGTTGGTTTTTACAGGAAAACTGAGTAAAAAAGAGAACCTGAAAAGATTTGATTTTCCCCTCGCTGACGTGTACAGAGGCTTAAGCCTTTTACAGCGGGCGTCTCTGGTTTCAAGTCCGACCTATGGCTTCTTTCCTGCTTGTCGTTCCTCACTTTCTCTTCCCGGTTTCTGACTCTGAAACAATAAATCTGAGAAAAACCCAAAAAGAGGTACAACTGACCCTTTGTCAAGCCCCACCCTCACAAGGAAGTAACCCTTTGTCAAGCCCAGCACTCCTTAGTAACCGTTACTAGGATAGACGTCTCTGGGTGCTAGAGTCCATCTGATACACTTACATATGCCCTTTCATTTGTAAATGATTTGATTCTTGAATAAACTTGGCCTCTGACAACAATGTTGTAACATTGCATGAGGATCATTTCTTCTAAAACGTCTCCAATCAGGCTCAATTATACCTTACATGCATCCAATAGAAAAATTCACCAATAAAAGGAAGCGTCTTTCACCATTCAGTTTATTTCATAATGCCTTGCCTTGTCATATACTGTACCTGGGTTCCCATTCACTGAGGAAACTCTCATAAACAGCATTTGTGTGTTTGGACTCTTGGTGAACAGAAACTCATGAGGAGAAGCGCTGAGTCACCTCCGTACAGGAACAGATTTAAAAGTCAGACTCGTTAAGTCTTTGAACTTTTAAAAACAAGAACTAAAATGAAAGTATGAGATTTCAAACATGACCAGACGAAACTAAAGTGATTGTGCAAAAATAGTCGAGGGATATGAGAGCGAGAGAGAGAAAAATAAAACACGACATCCAATCCTTCTTTCAGAGTACATTTTGGATGTGGAGCTGGTGGGAAAACATTTACATTTTCAGCATACATCCTTCCCGCTCCCTTCAAGAGAAGAAGTTCATTCAACGTCCAGTACATCAAAAATATCTTCTTTTTGTCTTTTTAGCTTTTATCCCCACTAAATGTCACATAAAACACACTTAAAATGCAGGCAACTCCTAAGGCAACATGTGAACTAAAAACAAACTATAGATACCCAACACGGAGCGGCAGGCTCCTCCATGACGTCCGTGAGAGGCGACCTACACCAGAGAAGTCCTAATGCAGAAAAAGACACGAGAGCTATCATACGACGACAACTACAGAATAGAAAAGACAAAAAAAAAAAAATCATCGACACGCTAAAACAATACTGGAGTCAAAAGACAAGGGAATCCACCGCCCCCTGCAAACACTCTGGAAGAGAGCAACAGGAGCAGATTATTAAAGGGTTAATCTGCTGTTTTTCAACCTCTGTCCTTCTCTTTTGACTTATCGTGAAGGTCCTAATGACTAAAAACAACACTAAAGTTTGGAACTGCTCCAGCCCGCAGTCCTGCAACAGGCTTCGTCAGAATCCTCTGAACAGGATGGAAGCTTCGTCACAACGGAAATCATCAATTTCCAAATAAATTTCAATGGATTTGATCCAAAAAGAGCGGTTAAGAACAAATTGCAATGCATTGATGTGTTTTTACTCAGCTGGACACTGGACGAATGAGACGTTTGGTTTTTGTCATGGACGCGCCTCAGGCTGTCGTTTGTTTCTAAAAACAGAAGAGATCCCTTCAGAGGGAGACCGAAGAGGAAGAGGATTTTGTTTTTTACCAGTTTAAATCACTAAAAAGATTTACCACCAGACTTCATTGGTAAAACACACAGGAAAAACAGGAAAATATGAAGGACACTTCCTGCATGATTGTTTTGATTGTTTGTGTTATGCGTTTAGATGGAACTTTATGGCCCCGAGAGTCACACAATAATAACACAACCAACTCGTCCAACATAAAGCAGCGTCTGCTGACTCTGATTGAAATCACTCTCCTCTGTGACAAAAAGGTCTTCCTCTGTGGGGATCCTTTCACAATCTGAGACTTCACCACAAAGGTTAGGTCGCAGCCAATTACAGATCGTCATGGCGACAGACGGGAGAAATTCCACAAAGCTTCAGTGAGAGTCGTTGAGACCAGGATAAGTCAAAAAAAGGCCCCAGGATTTAAAATAGCAGGAGTTCTCCTCTAACGCAGCATTCTCGTCAACTAAAAAACCGAGGGTTTTTTTTTTTTCTTTCCCAATGTCAGACACAAAGTACATCCCTGCCTGAACGGAGTATATCCAACACCTGAAAGAAGCGCGTCTCAAGCTCACGATTAAAAAAAGCTGGAGATAAATATGTGGATTCAACGGGTGTCTGTGTTTTGCATATCGGGTATTCCTCACACACGCTTCAGAAAACGCTTCCAACATCCTCGCTGCTCTCAGAAGTCTGCACAAGATTCACACTGTTCGCTGAGACGCCCCCTTTTCACATTCTGGAGGACGACGTGTGTGTGTGTGTGTGTGTGTGTGTTTGTGAGCCGCTGAGGAGAAGACACACACTGAGCTAAATGAAGAAATCACACACACACACTCATTTGCTTGAGGGTCCGTCCCGGGGCGCAGCAGCAGGGTCCGGGGTAAGGACCAGGGGGAGCACTGATTGTTTGGTCTGCGGTCACATGAAACTCTGTGACGATGTGCAAATGTTCAGAGGACATCATCTTCCTGCAGGACAGACGGGAGGGTCTACGGTGGGACATGCAGGACACAGTAGAGTGCAGGTCTCTATACAAAGCTGGGTCAAAGTGTGTGTGTGTATGTGTGTTGGGGATGGGCGGGGCGTAGTGTTGTAGAGCTGATGATGGTAAGAGTTTGAATGTCTCCGTCTCATCAGGACGTCCCCTGTCTCTTCTGTTGCTGCACCCGGATCAGCTCCAGCTGTTTTTTGCACTTCTGGTAGTACGTGGACAGACTCTTGTTCTCCTCCAGCAGCTTCTTGTGCTCTTGAACCAGACGGGACGTGTTCTGCTGGTCCTTCTCGTCCTGGTCCAGCTCAGCGATCAGCTCCTTCCTGCGCACAGCACAGGCAGGAGGAAACTTTAATCCTCTGGTTACAGATTGCTTTTGTTAAGTCTTAGAACATTCACACAACATACGTGTTTGTTCTGCATCATCACGGACTGACTTGTTCCAGTGTCGCATAATTACCTCAGGGTTGTTCTGTGTTCACACAAGGACTTTTACAAACAGATTATAATGTGTGATGCACAAGGAAATGCTCTCTGATTGTTCTTACGAGATAAAAAGTCGACTCCTGATTGGCTGTCTCTGCTCCAAAGACACATGACAGTTTCTAAACTGATGATTACTCTAGTCTTCAGTTTTTTTCCTCTGAAGATGAGTCAGGTGTGCCAGTGGTCTGACATGTTCGTATAATCATCTGAAGGTATATCAACATTTCATGTTGTGTGTGTGTGTGTGTGTGTGTGTGTGTGTGTGTGTGTGTGTGTGTGTGTGTGCCCTTCAGTCTAATATCACTCTATTAGGGCTGTCAGCATTCACTGGTCAAATGATGATTAAGTCAACGTTGTCACCTTCGATCTTTTCATTTCAAAATAAAAGGAGAAAAGAGTCAAAATTTTCAGTATAAGATGAGCAGTTGTTCAGGACTTTTAAACATGCTCGTTCCCTTTTTTTAAGGTCTTTAGCTCAGTGTGGATGTTCACTCACTTCGTGTCTAAACTAGGGGTGGGACTTTAACACGTTGGTTACGATTGATTAATTACAAGAAAATAACGTGTTCATTTTTTTTTTTAGGCATTTAATCACAGTTTGCCTCAGAAATGGTGCAGAATTGTTTGTCATTGCTTCGCGCTAGCTTCGGGCGAGTTCCGCCACAAGTACAAACAAGAAGCGTTTGCAGTCTAAACTTGACCTTCAGGACCAACATTAGTAATTCAACGTCTGATGAACTTACAAATTCACTCACTAAATTGATTTCCCTGGACTGTAGACCACTGTTAGCGGTAGAAGATGAGAGGTTAGAAAATGTGCAAAAGATAGCAACGTGTGATCCAACTTTCCAACTGCTGTGCAGAAAAACTATTTCAAACAAGATCCAACAGTTTGAGAAGTTTGATGCATTTATCCACCAAAACCCATTCAGATTGAGAAGTGTTGCTTTTTTGGGCAAATATTGTGATGCACTGAAAATGTGATTAATTAATTAGAAAGCCCTGAGTTAATTAGATTATTTAGTCTACACAAAAAGCCTCTTGAACCCCCCAGCAGATGAACACGTTGCTGTGGGCAGCTGGACTTACTTCCTCTGGATGAGCAGGGCGATCTCTGTTTGCACCTTCAGGTATTCTTGAGCCATCTTACAGTGCTGCTCGAACACGGCCATGGACTCTTTGGAGTTTGGACAGGGAGCCAGAGGCTGGAAATGAAGCAGAGTTCAGTGGAGAACAGACAAACACTCTGATGGATGGGTGTTACCCTTCAGCTTATGGTTTCAAGACGACGTTAGCTTCAGCACATTACAAAGCTCTTCAAGAATATTTTATACCTGACAACGATTCAAGCAAACACTCTCTGAGGTGTATAGACTGGTGTAGTAATGACGTATTTTGTAGGCCAACCCGAAAAAAATGGCGTCGGTGGTGCCTTCAAAAATATGCCTATGGGATTTTTGCATGGATTTTGGATCATTGCAGAAAATAAGCTCTGTGTCAAACACACGTTTCTGATGTGTAGCTGTTTTGGATAATCTTTACAGATGAACATCATTTATATGAAGTTTGAAGAGTTAACGCAGCCGAGAGAAGTAAAAAGCTAACGTTATGCGCTAACGAACTACATCGCGGTCGATTTATAATGACGTCACAACCGTTATGCTTCATCGATCTAATCAGTGGATTTGACAAGATAGCTAAACGTTAGCTTAATAAGTTGTTTATTAACCTAATATTTGCAAGAGTTCTGAAAAACATGACTAGAGGCTGTAAGGAGGATTAGGGAGAGAGTTCCCAGCGTGATGACGTTTAATGTCTGTGACAACCACTGTAGTTTCAGTTAGCTACTCGTTAGCAACCGCCGTTTAAAGTTCGCGTAAAAACTTTAAAAGTCACAAGTGGGGTCTTAGTTAGCGTAGTTTAACAAAACGTCTAACAAAAAGTCAACATCTCTTCAGCTTGTGTTACTACAGACCTTATTTCAGACGTCTAAACACAAACCCATTCAACATCCCCATTGACTTTTAGAGGTTAGAACCACAGCGCTAAAATGCTAACTCACTTCCTGGTTTTAGGACTCAAAACTACACCAGTCTATATGGTTGGTTCCGTGTGATTGGCTGACGTACCTGCAGCTGGTGGTCCAGGGTCAGATAAGCCATGGGAATGGAGTTGTCTGAGCCGTTGGTGTCTGACAGAACAGCACAAAGACAGACATTAAACGGGTGAGATTGTAAAGCAGCAGGTCGTTCCTGCTGACCGCCTCCTCTGCTTCTTCTGACCACAAACCAACAACAAAAAGAGCCGGACTGTTGATCCAGGGTCCCAGTGCAGTCTGACATCTTGTTAAGTAGAGACCACATTGATGCTGGTTCTGTTTCAGACATCATCTATCTGTTTATCTATTTTACTTGTGGTGTTGGTCGTTCCTGCATCAGAGAGCGAAGGCTGAACTAATGGATCCTTCCTTCTGCCTGATAGCTTAGCGGTTACGTTGCTCCTCCCATGTATGAAAGCTATAGTGCTGATCGCAGTAGCTGTAGGTTCAAGTCCCACATCAACAATACAAGCTTACTTTTATCATGTTACTGAAAGCATGCAGTCTGTAGGCTTGGAGACAGCCCACTCATGCTACTCAGAGAACCAAGGTTACCACAGTGACTTAAAGTTATCGTGCCAGCTCGGGCGCCCAGATTCTCTGGACATAATGTCCTGGAAACGACTGGATGATGTGCAGATTTACTAACGTAGGACCTGCCCAGGTGAAGAGCTGCTCTGATAAACACTTCAGAGTTGGGTTTTTTTGTCTCACTCATTCCACCGTGGCTGTGTTTCAGCTGACGTTGGTACCTGCGGGGTCATCGGGGGAGAAGTAACCCCTGCTGCCCGTCTTGTCAGCGGGCATCATCCTCACGCTGGGACTGGAGGAGCGGCTGCTGTTTCTGCTCCCCTGAAAGAAAACACCAAACACGGTCAAGAAACAGGGACGTCAGCTGAGATTACAAATGTTGGAGAGGCGACATGTTAAATAATCCTGACGCACTCAAAATCACTCAGCTACAGCGGTCTGCTCATGTATGAAATATGGACGATGAAAGTCGAAGCTGAACACACAACAACACATTTTTACTGCTGATACTTCTGAATGCTTTCGCTTGAAAAGAAGACGACAAAAATTAAAATATTAAAAAATGATTTTGAAAGTTGTAGATAAAGAGGTGAAACTTTCATTGAGAACTACTTTAAAGATGTCGCATTCGGTCGACGACATCGTCAAACATCATCGCCATGTGGATGTTCACCTGCAGGGAGGGCTAAAGGCTAGCAGTGCTAGCGCTTCTTACAATAACAACACTATTGTTTACCTTTACTGCATCTTTGAAATAGTCTGTCAAAGGGAATTTAACTTTTCTGTTTAAAAGCCTCGGGAGTCAGCTGGTACCATCCAGAGTTATTTTTTACGACTGACAGTATCAAAATGTACTGAAACTTTTACATCTACAATTATTTCACCAGAGGGAGGCGTACGAGAGAAATGAAGCATCAGAAACAGAAGCAGGACTTTCACACAGGCAGCGTTCTTCTGATTATCTCCAGAAGGACCTGTATGCATGTATGAACGCAGACAGACTGCGAGTGGGATTCAGCTGAACTACACGTAGACATCACAGGAAATATTGTCATTGTGTCATCGTACAGCCGACTCTGCTGCTTTGTCCGCTTTTTTGACGTCACGTCTTCCCCCCTCTCCCGTCTGACAGGGACAGTCTCCGCTGAAGCCAAGCCAATGGAAAGGATGAATACTCAAGTCCTTTGTCTTGTATGCAGGAGTTCATATTAGATGTTGGTGACATTCAAACTCTTCATGAGTGTGTCACAGCTCTGTGAAGCTGTTCAGTCTTCATGCTGAACTCTGAATGAACTGCAGCTTTAGCACCACACTAATGGGGACGAGTGTTTGTGGAGAGCAGGAGAAACGCTGGGAGCTCAGAACACTGGTCTGAAGCTGTGCGTGTTATCTGCTCCAACGCTCATCTTCTCCGAGCTGACACATCAAACGCACGTCACCGTCTGGGACTTTTTCTCTGCTGACAAAGAACGCATCAAATGTGTTTGGAAAAACACACGGCTTCAGTCAAACACTGGAGTAAAAACACGTTTCAGTGCGCTCGGGGTCGTGTGGAGTTCATCTTTTCATTTGAAATGATCTGTAGATAAAGAAGTTTGTTTTCTTTATTAGAGACAGTGGATGCTTCATTAAGCTCACATTAAAGAAGAAAACACCGAAGCTTTAATCCTAGGGGTTTGTTAGTTTTTAGCTGGAGCAATATTTAAGTCCCTTTAAGCAGGAGATGATAATGAGCGTTTCTTAAATGGATTCTTTTCACCAGATAAGGTCTGTGGAAATTTATCAGAATAGACCTTTAATCAGGCTTGTAGATCTATGAAAATGTATCATTTAAAGATGCTCAGCTGACACAGCAACCTTTATCAGGTTAGCTGTATGAGTCCATAGAGAGAGAACTACTGACTGGAGCGGCGCAATGACGGAGAGGAGCGAAAAGTTTTTTGGGGAAAAGATGAAAACCAAACCAAATGCTCTATGTTGTATATCTATGTGAAGTCCCTGTCCACCTGGCGTTTTTTCCTGGGCAGAAAAGAGCTGCACGTCCGTCCTGTCTCCATGACAACAGTTTGTTGACATGGCGCTGTATGACCGACACGGCTCTGTTGCTTTTCACTGCATGTTTTATATTTGAGATGGTTTGCCAGCACAGCAGACACGGAGCTAAGAGGATGTGAAAACAAGATCCGATGAATATGAGACATTTTTAAAAGAGCGCTGGTGACGTCAACACCGCCTGCTGAAAGACTTTAAACTTGAGCAGTCGGAGCAGCAGAACGAGAACAGCAGAGCACTTGTTGAGAAGACGCTGTGCTTTTCATTAAAAAAACAAAAAAAACAACTGAAAAAAAGAAAAAGACAATCAGGGACGCGGGGCCGTCACTTAAATCTTGAAGTGTTCAGTTGAATGTTGCAGTTTTTCTCTCAGATAAATTCTACAAATACAGATATTAGACAGCAAAGGATGTTTATGTCCGTATGTTTTTTTTATACACACACACAGATAATGTATTTGTTAATGTGTGAGGGGTCCCAAAGCCATTTTTATGTTAAAGGGGGGGGGGGGCACTGGACTGAAGCGTATGACTAAAGTTAGACTGTACGAGTTCAGGCTGATGTTTGACTTTTACTTATTTTAATAACACAAATATCCTGATCACACGTAAACAGCCGTGCAGTGACCACAGCCCCGATCAGCTGCATGATTTTCTGCCACGTTTGACACTTTGGGTCGTGCGACTGCGGCACGCACTCGCAAAGTGAGAGCAGAGCCACGAGCCCATTTCCTGACTTCAGGACTTTTCTTTATTGTACCTCAAACACCGACTGATGGACTGTGTCGTTCCAACATAATTTAACACCAGTTACAAAGAGCAGCATTAACTCGTCATAGCAATGAAGAAAACGTGTGCGTGTGTGTGTATGTGTGTGTGTGTGTGTGTGTGTGTGTGTGTCTCTTACCTGGCCGGACTCTGTGCCGATGCCGGGCAGATCCTGCACAGAGCGACGTCTCTGCGGCTCACACGTTGCTGTGGACAGGACGGACAGGAATGACAGAAAGAAGGAGGAGATCTGTGGGACAGCTGACGTGGAGGACTGGTGCTCGTGTTTAATTGCGGGCCATCCTGGCCTGAGACCACCACACTTAAACAAACAAATCTCCTCTGACAGTGTAAAAAAAAAAGAAAAAAAAAGAAAAGAGTTTTCATCACAGTTTCTCACTGACAGACAGGCTGAGTTAGAGGTCAAGGGTTTTTTTTAACAATTATTTCCAGTTTTTTTCAGCAGGCTCGTAGTCTTACAGAAGAGTATGAGGGGTGGGTCATTAGCAGAAACTGACCAGAGAAGAGCTTTATATATATTCTGTATTATTTGGGGGGAAAAAGTCAAGTGTGAGTTCTTGGATTGAAAATATGAATGAGGGATTTTTTTTATTTTAGCATTCTGACAGAAGGAATAAAACTGCCACAAGTAAAGTTCAAGTGTCATCATGTAAATGACATGATACTTGTAGTTATGAAATCACAACTTCATGAAGTGCTGGTGAGTTTTGGTATTCCTAAACTTGAATGGAGAAAGGATCACAATGGTTCACTGGTCTAAAACATCTGTTCTACGACAACTACAAGCTCCGTCTACGGCAAGGGATGGGGATCAAAACTAGCCCTCAGAGCGATCCAGTTCCAAGCTTTTCAAACGTTTGAGCGCACATATCCAGACTGTTAGTCACGTGGATCCTGTCACATAACATTCTATTTTTATGTCCAAACTTGGTAGCAAGTCTCGCGAGTTCATTTTGAAAACTGTCTGTGTTTAAATAAAAGCTGGTTAGCTTTCAAACAAGGCCTTTAAAATGACTTTTAAACACACTGGACCAAAATAACTGTTTAGCTTATGTTGAGAAACGTGAACTATTCTTCTGATCATGTTGTTCTCCTAAAGTTGGACTCTGACCTGAGACCCTCCCTCTCCACTGAAAACCAACAACTACAATTCAAACATACTGTTCTATGAAAGACAAGTAAGGACCATTGAGCTCCAGTGATGACTGATGATGGCTGTTATTCTGGTAATGAGGATGCTTTTGATCCATTCTCAGTTTCCTGTCGTTACCTGATGAACTCTTTCTTCATCTTTTTAATGTTGTTCCTAGTGTTTGTTGTTTCTCATTTCTAAGTCCATGAGCCTGTGTGTCATATGTTTGTTTTCACCTGGGCATCGCCTCGAGGGACGATAAAGCTGAAAGGATCGTCGGGGAGTCTTGTTAATGGTTTCATGATCTATAAAAATGAACGAACCCCATCCCTGCCTATGAAAACACAACACCAAATAACACACAGCTATAAACACACACCTACAAACAGAGCACACCCAGTCTGCAGGAGCTTCACTCTCTCTCTCTGTTGTTGTTGTTGCTTCTTTGTGTTGATTTTTATCTGAATTCAAACTTTGACTGTGTCGTGATGAAACTGTAACCTCTTGGTGGAAACGGGGGCTTTTCAGATCTAACTGGGAGGAGAACCCGGATGTGAGAGGACACTGGTACGCTCAAAGATTCCATCTCGTGCAGAGACAATGCACCCACTGATCCTATCTGAAAGGCCCGTCAGCCTCACTCTGTTTAAATGTCTTTTTGGTTTTTCTCGCTGTCTTTGAGTATTCAGAGAAGCTTTATTGGATCCTACTTATCAGTGTTGGGTGCAGCAGTGAAAGTAGCTACAGACAGGAGTCGTGCTTGACTTATTATTTTGAAGGAGCCAATGAGCTTTTCCTTCATGTCATACATGTATGACCTTTCATTTGCATTAAGACTCAGGATGTCCCACACACGCCGATTTGTGTTGCGTCTCAGCTCAGGGCTAAAGGTGATTTATGAGCTGTGCCAGAGGCCTGACGTCCAGGTGTGCCGATGCAGTGATAAGTGCCCTGCCTTTAATAACATGCACCAGCTGACTGACTGAGACGCTGGATTAAATTAGCCGCTCGCTCGCGCGGCTCCAGAGTAGAAGTCTTCAGCGACATCCAGAGCCGTCCCCGTTCCTCTCACCCGTATCTCTGCTCGTGATAATAGCTCTGACCCTCAGTGTGAGGGGAATTAATCAAAATGACTTTTTTCAAAGTTAATGGATGTAAAGAGAGCAAGAGGGAAAGGGGGGGGATGCCATGCTTTTTCTACGTCCTCTAAGCGTGAAAGGCAAGGACGAGCTCAGATGTAGTGGTGGTGCTCTGATTCCAGCCCCCCCCCCTCCTCCCAGGATGTGTTGCAGCCAAGCCAGAGTGATGACAAGAGGACAGGGCCATGAGTTAGGAGCTCATCTCATCTGTGTCACCTCATCGGATCAAATATAACAATCTGAAAAAGAGTTGATGACGGCTCCTCTACCTGCAGGAGAAGTTCCTCAGTAGGGACCCGATTTGTGATGTGTGTGAAAGATGACACAAGATGAGAGTACTAACTCATGTTCTGCTTGTCAACTGAAAACCACAGAGGACAGAGAGACATGAGACACCTCTGACGTGTGTCACTCCAAAACAAGCTCACTTATATCTCTCTTCTTTTGTCCAGATAATTCACAAGATGTCTTCAGACCAAAAGAGAATCAACTTGAACAAACGTTACTGCTCGTCTTTCACTTCAGCCTCATTCACCGGTAGATTCTTTAAATATATCCTTTTTTTAGAAGACATTTTCCCCTGAATGAGGCCGCTTTACTCTTTAAGATATGAGGGAAGAAAATCACAACATGCATTATTTAGCTACTTGAGGCTGACCTGTGCCCACTTTGATGAGCTGTTATCTCTCTCCCGTGGACGCCCACTTCCTGCGCTCTGTGTTAGCTGTGTCGCTCCTGGGCGTCTGTCACCTAGCATCAGTCTGCAAACAGTTTTGTGCTGTTGTAAAATGTCTGAAATGATGTTTTCTCTCTGGTCTATTTGCAAGACAAAGAACCTGGAGTTTGTTACAGATGAACCTCCACACTGACGGATCCTGAGCGTGGTGCTCCCTGAGTTTGTGTTATTTCCCTGTTTGTCTTTGGACTGACACCTAATTGTGTTTTTGTGCAGCTCATACAACAACCTTTGGTCTGAAAACACCTTCAAGTATTTGAATAGAAATGTGTTTGGAGTGCCACAGTTAAGAAGGCCCATGTCAGAGCACTGCAACCCACGGGCTCAGCAAAGCCAGCTGCACCCAGCCACCATGAAGCCCCGTGGTCCAGTGGTACCTGTGACGACGATCTTGGGAATGTCCAGAATGGTGCCGTATGATGCTGTTTTACGGTGGCCTCGTTTAAACACGGGATTTGCTGCAAAAACACACACACACACTCACACACACGTACAGCTGCAGACACGACAAGCATGCAGGCTGAAGGCAGACTGCAGGCCCACAGCCGGTCTGGAGCTGTGAGCTACGGACATGCAGAGCATACATGGTAGGTGCGAGGGCAGCATGCACCATCGGCTGAAGACGCTGCAGAGAGGGGAACACTGCCGGCTGACGCTTCTTTTCTCTTTTCACAAACAGCAGCAGACGTTCAGCTCCGACGCTGCTCAGGTCAAAGGTTTATGAGACAGTGTGGGGATGCATGAATAACAAACTTTATTCTCTGCTTGAACTCTGGAATTTTAAAGCTAACCTTTGTTTTAAACTATTTCCTTTTTGGTGCTTTAGGTTTTGGAATGACTCCGGTAGATTTCTTCAGGCAGCAGAGTCGATGAAAGTCCTCTTTCAGTAAAAAAGCTCCTGAACAAACAGATGTCCGCTCAAAATGCTCGTTTTAGTCACTGTTGGGTTTGGATTGTTATTGTAAGCGCCTGAACACATTAAAGGAAGGCTGCGTAGAGAGAGGAGCTCTAAATATAAGACAAAGATGCTTCTTTTTTAAACCAGAAGCAGCCGTTGAATCGCTCTTTTCAAAGCCACCACACATCTTCATGAAGGCATTTATAACAGTAGCTGCTCCACTGCTCCCTGGATTGGTTGTAGTTTTGTTCTTCAGCGATTCAAATGGTCACTTTGGAAGCAAATACAATGTCCGACGGCGCAGAAAAACTAATCGATCGTGGAATCAGTAGAGCAGACACTCGGGTGTTCTGCATCGTGGCTCAGCTGTTTCTGGTTTCAAAACGAGCGTGTCCCTCTCTCAAATGTTGTGCAACACTTACAGTAACAATCGGAGCCTGTCAGCGACGAACGCTACAAACTTCTCGTGAAAGTTTAAAGGGCAAACATCACAGCGTGTTTTTAAAGCTGAGCCATTCCAACAGCACCCGGCTTTACCAGAGGTGAGGAGCACTGGTTTCAAATCTGAGAACACGGGAACACTCGAGACATCAATCAAACGTAAACATGGAGATCTTCTGGGTTGATGTCACTCTTTAAGCACAGGTTAGTCTGCTGCTTCCTGTGAGAGGCCTGACAGGAGGGGAGACGGCTAACAGCTCACTGTTTGTAAACTTCAAAGTGATTCAACTGCTTGTACAAGACAATCGGACACTGAAGAGTGGGGAGGAGCTTTGAAGCTAACGCTGCATGCCCTGCTGCCCTGCTCAAAGGTTCTTAGACTAAAGAAGGAGGAGCGTGCCGGTTTGCCTCCTCGTCCTGTCCTGTGCTGTGTGTCGTGGGGCGTTACCTGAAGGTGCGAATGGCATCTTGGGCTCCAGCTCTGAAAGATCAGCGCTCATTCTTTTGCTGTCAGATGACGCCAGGCACTGAGTCCGTGAGGGCAGGCTCTCAACGCTGCCCCCCCTGGACAGAGGCAGAGTCCTGAGCGGGTCTCCCTGAAACAAAGAGCGCAACACCTTCACGGTCGCTGACACTGAGGATTCATTTGAGATGACTTCTGGAGATGAAGAGCAGAGTTACCTTGGGCTTGAAGTGTGCAAACTGAGGTGTAATCTTGATGGTGTCGTTGCTTCCTTGAGAATCACTGCGCTCCATGTTTACTTCACTCTTGTTGCTCGTGCTGGTGCCGGTGTAGTCCACGTATGAACCTGTTTCTCCAAAAGAGGCAGCGCGGCAGGTACGTGGATAAGTCTCATCATATATCAGCTGTCCTCTAACATCAGGTCAAAGTCAAAACACTGGGTACATTTTCATGACCATGAACTACACTTGACTTTAAACCAGACCGTGTACCCCTGAGCACCACAATCTGGGTGTGGCTCTACCATCAACTGTGTGTACTGGTGGAAGAGAGCGCTGCAAGGAGACTCTTGTACCTGTACTTGTTGCAGAGTTGCTCTGTCCATCATCTGAATACTGGTACGGATACTGGAGGGGTTCTTCAGATCCTTTGAAGTACTGCAAGACGGAGAGAATGGGCGAGTTATCCTGCATTGATGGAGATTTTACAGTACGTACAGAAAAAACACACACAAAAACAAACACCCTGATGCAGCTCTGCATCGATTGGACACTGCTCTGACACAAGAACAAAAAACTAAAAGGCTTCTACTTCAACATTTTGAACTTCATCATTTCAGAGTCAAATCTGCACCTTGACTTGGTATTTGGAACAATTACACAATCTTGTATTTTAGGCTTCATCCTGTTTATCATACTTGATTATCGCAACTTTACTTTCTCAGGCGTCATTTCAACATTCTGATTAAAGGTCCACTTCATCTAAATGACTGACGAGACGGTTACTTCGTGGACGCACTCTTTGAGCCGGTGTCCCCTGACTCCGTTTCAGAGCGTTTCTCTCTGCAGCTCGTTTCTCTTCTCTTCCCCTCGTTAGTGACGGTTAGATTGAGGTGTGAATTTGCTCGCTGTGATTTGGTTTTGGACGATGAGGTCGTTGCTGAGGACGCTCGGCGCTCAAACAGTCGATCGGTTTTGTATTGAAAATGCTGCCGATGCAAAGAAAGGCTTGAATGGACGGAGGACCTGAAGGGGCTCATTTCCTGGCACTGTTTGACAGCTTTATTTTCTCTGTTGGATTAGCTCAGGTTTATTGATTTATTCACGCCAGTGTAATGAAAGCCTTTTAAAGAAGACGCACAGTGTGTGTGATTACAAATTACCTTCATTAGGTGAGTCATGATCTTCACTATCTCCTCCATGGAAGGCCTCTGAGAGGGGTCTTTGGACCAGCAGCGAGTCATCAGACTCTCAATGGGCTTGGGCAAATTTTTGATTAGAGGAGGTCTTGTCCCTGAATGTAGACAAAAAAAAAAGAAGAAGAGTGTATTAGCTCGCAGGGAGACGGGGAACCAATCACTTTCACATCCCACCAGAGAAGCAGAGACATAGAGGCAATTTATGCTGAATCCCCTCCGTCTCCCACTCCTCCGGATACTGATGACGAAGGCAGGTGTTAAACATCAAACTTGTCCCGTAGGGTTTTAAGCGTCCCATTAGTGTTGTCCTCCATCCATCTGTGGGATGAATTAAAGTGCACAGCTGAAGAAGCCTTAAAGCTGCTCTCTTCTGCCACACTGTAAAGGAGGAACCGTGATCTCGATCAAGAGTCCTAACGTCACACGCTTAACGTATTTGGGTTCATCCAGCAGCCATTAAACAGGCTGTAATGGCTGGAGGAAAAAAGATGAGGGGAAGTGCTTGTGATTAAAGCGTGAGCACGAGGGGCGTGGACAGTCTGGGGGGTAGAGTACGGAGGCTGAAGACCTGTGGCTCCTTACACAGGTCGTCAGTCGCTCCGTCTTCTCCCCTCTGTCCCCTCTCCTGAGTACGCGTACGACACCCACAAACAATTCTTCATCAAATGAAATGTGAGCCCTTAAAGTTGTTGTTTGAGTCCATGACAGGCTCAGAGAGTGAACAGTTCAGAAAGGATCCCTGCACACAGAGAGAGAGAGAGAGAGAGAGAGAGAGAGAGAGAGAGAGAGAGAGAGAGAGAGAGAGAGAGAGAGAGAGAGAGAGAGAGAGAGAGAGAGAGAGAGAGAGAGAGAGAGAGAGAGAGAGAGAGAGAGAGAGAGAGAGAGAGAGAGAGAGAGAGAGAGAGCTCTTTGTTAAAGGAGATGAGGTCACAGTCTTTACGTCACTGTTGTCAGGGCCTCAAGACTTCCTGGAGAACTAATGTTTTTTTGTTTTTTTTTTGCTGAAATTGTCATTGTTCATGAAATCAGCATGAAAAGCAGCAGACTGGAACAACTGCTGTGGCAGTGAATCAGCGGCTCCCTTGTTCTGTGTGGTAAAGTTGTTATTTTTTTGACTGTGAGAAGAGCTGTTTGTGCTTATGTAAGAATCTGAGATGTAGTCAGACACTCGTTGTGACAGGAAGAGGTTCCAGTGATCAGACTTTGACTGGGTGCATTTGCTTCAAAGGCTTCTGCTGCGTGTATCATACAGCTGCTGAAGAACTCGACTTCGAAAAGTTCATCAAGAAAATCTGAAAAAGTGTGAAAACAAGGCCCAGGTTTAAGACGAGAGGAATCAATCTTTTCACTTTGTACAGTCTCCCAACATTCCTTGCAGGGCGGGCGCTTCTGAGGACTCACAGTGACTGAATGTTTGACACGGCCTGTGCAACCTGCAGCTCCACGCACACACACACACACACACGCACACGCACACACACACACACACACACACACACACACACACACACACACACACAGCTGGTGACTCACCGTTGTGCACAGCCCACATGATGCGGAAAGCCGGTCCTCCGATTTCATCAAAGGGCTTCCTGCGAGTGATCACCTCCCAGAGAATGATCCCCCAGCTGAACACGTCACACTTCTCACTGTAATTGCTGCCTGTGAGTTACAGAAGAACACACACACACACACACACACACACACACACACACACACACACACACACACACACACACACACACACACACACACACACACACACACACACACACACACACACACACACACACACACACACACACACACAGCAACATTTAGGTCCCTTTCGAACGGGAGAAACGCTCAGTTTGACATCGCTGACTGACTGAGAAAAGCTCATTCTCAGTGGAACATTTAAGATGAGTGCCTGGGAACGCGCAGCAGCATTTATCTCTTCCTCCCTGTCACAGGAGGGCAGAGGATGAAAATAAGGAGCAATCTTGATCAGGAAATAGCTCCTTTGTTGCTTGATTACCAAGCCTATTATTTCTGAATTAAAGTGCACATCACACACCTATTACAAGTTGCTGCGCTGAGGCCTTGTGGTAACATTTCACACTGATGCAAATGAGTTGTGAGGAGTTCATGGAGAGGGCAGAAGTGAGATGTTTAATTGCGCTGGAGGCTTTTAAGATGCCTCCAAAAACAAGATAATAACCAGAGCTTAATTCATTTTTCCTCCTGACCCCCTTTTGCCAAGAACATGTCTCATCATGTAGAAATACATTAGGCTGAGTGAGAACACAAATTGTACGCCGTCGTGTCCCGGGGGAAATAAAGCCACCAGCATCACTCCATTCATCTTCCCAACATGCTTTGGGAGACGACCATCTATAACGCAGCATGAGTGAGGCCGCTGCTGATGAATCAAGAATTAATGCTTCCATGCTGGGAGCGCTGAGGTGCTAATAACATGAAATGTGGCAAAAACAAAGTCGGGTGTCATGAAAGAGCATGGAGGAAACGACAGAGCCCGATCTTGGTGGGCATTAGCAGAAATCCGAGTGGACACACATGAAGATTTTTTTTTTTAATTAAAAAACACTTCTGACAGAAAGAGGCATCCAAAGTTCTTCCACTACTTGGAGTGCCGCTCATACTTGCCTTCGAATACCTCCGGGGCCATCCACGCTGCACTTCCTTTGTTGTTGGTCATGTGGGTCTGAATGTCACATGCTGTTCCAAAGTCGCATATCTTCAGCACGGTGCCGCCTGCCACGAGGAGAAGACTGCGACAGAGAGAGAGGAAGACACGGAGCCGGTGAAGAGCTGATGAGGATTCAGTTTGTGCAGAGCTTCATGAGCACGTTTCAAAACGTCTCTGTCAGCTTGTTCATTGAAAGCTGTAATGTGTCGAGTTTTTACACTAACATATAGAAACAAATTAAAATAAAATAAACATGTTGTTCTTGTACTTAAACTACCTCAAGTATTTCCAACAGTTATCAAAGCCAGAAAAATTGGTCATTTTTTAGTTGTAATGGGTCTGTCCGATGTGTCGCGTTGTGGTAGCAAAACCGCTATGTCAAACACCACGTTAATCGTTGCCATGGAAACGCAGGATCGTCAAAGGCCGCTACATAAGGAAGCAGGAGTGGGTCCTGAAAGTTGCTGTGCTCTTTCTGTTTGTTCTGCTTAGATAAAAACATCACGTATGTTATACTCAAATACGTGAGCTCGTCCTCTTCCTCAGGTCGGATTTCACCCGTTCGTCTTGACAAGGCCAACACAGATTTATTTTTCTTCAGGGGTGGAGTTGGAGGTAGCGGAGAGAATCACTCCCATGATTTCCCACCAGCTCTGACTTCGTCTTTTGTTTAGATTGAGATTGAGAGCCCCCTGGTGGCTGACTGATGTACTGTGCGTTTAAAGCAATCCAGAGCTAACAAAGCTTGACGCTTTAAGCTGCAGTAAATGTAGAAAAAAAAAAATGTCAGGCTGAGAAAGTTTCTGAAGAAATAAAGGGCTTAGCGACAGCGAGGTAAAGCGGTCGAATATTTTAAACGGATGAGGACTGTTTCGGATTAGGATGGCTTCTTTAGGTGTCAAACATTCATTTTGCCGTCGACCTTGTTGTCTTCTCCAGAGAGGGCAGAACCTGACCGTCATCTATTATAAAGCCACGGTTCATACGTGCCTCATACAACCCCGCTGCTGACTAACTCTGGGAAGAATCATGAAGCAGAGAGTACTCGGAATAGTTTCCTGTCCAATAACCCGGAGCTGACAGGTTGTCACGATGCACATGACCTTGTTATTCCTAGAAACTCCACAACAGATCTGTAGGAAACGGAGCAGCTGATCATTCCCACGGAGTCCTGCCAGGAGCTTTCTCTCAGCCAGTGTAAACAACCCTCAGCAACACCATAACACTATGTCACTGCGCGTTCAGACTGATAACACAGCGCTGCTCCTCAAGTGTTGTGATGGCCCAGTGTTGCTTTGTGTTCTGTTTATTTTGAGCGAGACGCCAGAACACTGTTTCAAAGCATTACGACAACCCTTTTAAAACGGTCATATCCACAAAATATTTCAGATAATCTAAGAAGATAGAGCTCAACTGTGATTGGCCACTTATTCTGCCGCTTTGAATTTTTAAAAAATTCTTAATCCTGAAACTAAACTTAACAGGTAGAAAACACCCGTGACATTAAAACAATTGGCTCAGCTCAACAAAATGTTTGAAAAACTACACATCCCACAATACATTGCAATCCAGTGAGACCCAACAGACGATTAGCGTCCTTCTTTCGACATTTATCTTTGTGCCGTCTTTGTTATTAATAATGTTGAACTTCCAGGAACTTTTAACGTTAGCAGCCTAAATTGACAGGGGCGGTATATGTTTCCATGGTAACATCAGGCTCCACCGATCACAGATGTTGCCGTGACACTCTAGGTTTATAGTGTAGTTTTTTTCCTCTAGGTCACAAATAAACCGTGTTTTTCTTCAAACACGGTTGATGTCGGTGTCTCCTACAGACGCATGAACGTTTCACACTCATGTCGCTCGTGGTCAGTTTCCCCTGTGATGTTCATGACACTATGGCGAATAATCAAATCTGATACGGAGAAAATGAACAGGATTTTTGCTTCCTGAAACACACTGTTGAGCTTTACATTCTGGATGAAAGTTCAACATGTATGAAACTCTGCTTACTGACCAATCAGATGTCTTGATCACAGAGCTCATTGTGAGCGGAGATGATTTTATTAAATTCATAAATAATGATTGTGAAAGATATTCATGTTTAACAGTTTATATCCAACAAACTGAAGACGGGACGAGACTGTTTCAGACATAAGACTGGTGTTCTTATTGCTTTTGTTATGTTTGATGTTAACTGTCAGACATGAAAACATTATTGATTTAAAGGATGAAACATGAGTTTATAATCAGATCTGCTGAGCACTACAGCTAACTCAGTGTCACTGTAAGACTTACAGGAGCAATATGTAACTCTGACACCCAGTGTTTACACAGCAGTCCAAATTCAAAACATTACAGAGCTGTCTCCCCCCTCCTCTCTAGAGTCGACTCACACAGGTTTCCATGTCGCTGACACTGTAGCTTCAGTGTTTAGCCAGCTCTGCATCGCTCTGTAAAGCTTTCTGTGTTCTAACCTCTCTCCATGTTTAAAATCATCTCCAACATTGATCCTAGTCTGAGCAGCTTTCTGCTGCTGGAGCTTATTAGAAACATGCAGAGGCTTTTTAGCTCGGGTACAATCACTTCTATCTGAAGCAGTTCCACTGCCCGCTTCCATCGCTGCAACACCTGTTGACCTGATAACTGCTCTCATATCTGACAAACTGAGGGGCGTCCAAAACCACAGTGTGGGGGGGGCCTTAAAACCGTCTCCCTTCTCTGGTCCAAACAAATCCAGAGTATTCAGGAGCAGAATCTAAAGTTAGAAGGAGGACATACTGACTGCTGGATTGTTGAAGAGAAGACAGAACTTTAACACAGCATGTTTTCTTCATGTCTGATCAGAGAGTAACACGATTTTACATTTTAATTCAGTAGATATCTGACAGACTGGTTCTTTAATTGCTGCATTCAGATTTGCTGGTTCTCATGGATCGCTCTGGTTACTTCAGTCGGGATCATGTTCTGATAGCATTTTGTTAGACGTGGCAGCAGACTCTGATTATAGTGGTTATATATAGCTAACCCTTTGTGTGAATGCGCTGTAAGAAGCTGTGTTGGCCTATCAGGTGGATAACCACAGTCTCCTTAGTCAGGTTGAGTGAAGCCAGATAAACAAAATCTTTTCTGAACATAAAAAGATCATGTTTTCAGCCACAGCTGTCAACGTAAAAATAAGTTAAAGGAACAGAAGAAAAAAAACATTCAGAAAGTGAGAAGAAGAATGAAAAGTGTTAAGCATAAAAATACAATTAATTAAATACTCTTACTGAACTTGTCTAGTGACACACGGGAAGTGTTTTTTTTAAATCATTAAAGTGTTCTAAATAAATACAGGAAGGTAAAAGGCACTTTGTAGGCTCAGTGAAACAGGAGACAAGAGAGTGTGAGGTGAGGAGGAGCATACTTGGGTGGCTTGAGGTCCCTGTGAATGAGAGCCTTTGGTTTCATGCCATGGAGATAGGCCACGCCCTGGGAACACTGAAAACACCAGCTCATGGCATGGGAGGCAGTGTAATAGGGGAGGGGTTCAGCACCATGCAGCACTGTGGACAAGAGAGCACAGTCACAACCACCAGCACAGACAATAAAGTCCCGCAGGAAGCAGGCAGTCACACGAACACGTACACATACACGGGGCCGACGACATCGCTCACATAGCTCCTTTGACAAGTTCACTCCACTGAGAACTCACCGTTCAGTGACCACACTCACAACGCCACTGAATGACATCAAAGTTATGGGAGCACGTTATCACTCCCAGAGAGTCACTTTGATAAGAGAGTCAGTAACTGGAGAGGAGAGGTACTCATGAATCGTGCAGCACATCAGAGAGCTCCAAAATGTGGGCATCAGCTCCTGGAAAAACTGGGAGCTCTGAACGGAATCTAAACCACAGATGTGTTGGAAAGCACACAGAGACACTTGTGCACTCTTTAGTTTAACCTTCAGATATTCTTTGAGTTTTTGAGAATAATCTAACTGCATGTGTAGCTTCAAATAAAAGGCCAGTCCCTTTGACAAGCGCGGCGTTGCTTTGACAAATAAAGGCAGGTCTCCATCAGAGGCCTCCATGAATTAGGTGTTAATTAGTTTGTGGATTAAAGATGTATCATCATGGGGGACTTCTTCCCCTTCCTCACAGAGCATCTCACAAAGTGAGACCAATGTTGTGAATTCATTTGGTTAGAGAAGTCTGAATGTTGTACACAGTTAATATTCTTGGTGTAAATGTATTCTTTTCTGTGCAAAGGTTTTTATTTGAAAGTAGCTAAAGGCCCGTCACATATTGATGTCTATCCAAACTCACGACAGGCTCATTTCATAGACTCAAAGATATAAAAGCCTCAATGAATGTTTCAGGTAGATTATTAAATATTGATTATTCATCAGAGTTCACCTCTACTTGGGTCTGTCTTTGTATTGTTTTCTAGTACAGAAGCTGATATGTGAACAGACACATCTATTAGTTATTTACCTTCAATGTGTCACAAGCTTACAAACGATCACAAAGGTTTGACAAGATCTAAAACCACTTTATTTAAAGAGGACATATTTTAACCCTTTTCCACCTTTCCAGAAGTCGCCTGATCTCTAAGTCAAACATCTGTGCTGTGGTCACAATATAACATGAATGAAGCAGCAGAGGAGGTTTGTGGCCCTGTAGAAACCAGCTCTCTGAGAACGCTCCGTTTCGATGTGTGTGTCTCTTTAAATGCAATGAGCCCCCTGAGTGTGCCAGACAGACATCCCTTCTCTGATTGGTGGAGACACCAGGGGAGGGGACTCCCACTGTGACATCACAAGGAGAGCACATTTAAAACAGAGCATTTCTCTGTGTTGTAAGACTTATACAGACCACAAACGAAGGACTGGATGGATTTATTTCACATTGTGTTGGTCCAGAGACACTCAGGTTACTCAAATAAATGTTCAAAAACAAGTGGAAAAGTGGATTTTTCAGAACATGTCCTCTTTGAATAATCATTTTGATAGTTTCAAACCTGGTCCATAATATGTTTTCAACATATTTTAGGGTGAAGATGACTTATACAATTAAGCAAAAGTTTCAGAGGTCTTCCTAGTAAATTTTTTCAGCGTGCAACAGCAGAACTGTTTGAAATATTGCAATGTGAGTCAGCCCATGTTTTTGTAGTTTTTGACTAAATCTCATAAATTGTCCTGGCAGAGACAGATGTTTATTTGGATAAAGAATGGGATTTGAAAGACTTATAAATGAAACATCTTCTTTTACAAAGATACCAGACTCCATCAGTGAAACAGGAGTTGCTGGTCTACCTCTTCTTTTGTTGCGTATTCACTTTTATAAAAGACTCCTGAAACCTCTGGGGCGAGCGACATGTGTGAACGTAAACAGCCTGAATATTTCACTTTTACTTGTCGTGGGTTTTTATCTGTCAGCCCCCCCCAACTATTTTTTCCAAAAGCAAACGCACGTCAATAAAGACACAAACACACTAACCAACTGTCCTGTTCATTGAGCTAAAAGTCATGTGTTCCTCAATAGTCTGGTTGTTTGTGATAGATGTTTCATGTGAAAGAAGCATATTCCTCTTTCATAAAAAAAAAGATCATTTCTGTTCTGAAACAACAGAGTGTTTCAGTGAATGTATTCAGAGGCTGTTCTTTGATCCAGTACTTTTTTCACATGCCTGCACGCTGAAGAAATCCACTGTATCACACTCTGAGAACTTTTGAACCAATCAGCCATTTAGACCCAGAATCAGGACCACAGGGCCTGGGGTCGACTCTTTAGGATCTCACGTATCAAAATTAACCACTGGATCATCTGACTGATCACATTTCCTTCCCCATAGAAAATGTTGATTTACAGGCTGCACTGACGACACATCATTTTAGATGGAAGAAAAACAAGAACCTCATTGCGATGAAAAGGAGCATTCTTAGACTTAGACTGAACTTCTTCCCTGTGTGCTGACTCTATTTTGGCACCAGAGTAATCACTTTGTATTATTTAGCAATAAGCCTAACTGGTACTTATTCATTAAGACACGCCTATCTTTCAGCAGTGTATCCCCGATTCACTGAGGTTAAGGTGACATCTCGGGGTCTGGTTCCAGGACGCTGGCACACAGACTGTGTCTCTGAAAAGTCATTAAAGTAGAACTTCAAAGTGTTGAGGGACTGATGAGGCTGCGGTGCACTGAACTGAGCAGAGACTATCACAGAAAGGAACTTGACAAGTGACTGAACATGCAAACAGAGAGAGGGTCAAGTGAACAGGGCAGCTTCTCGTGTCTCTCCGAGGCTGAGGTCATTTCACTGAGATCACAGTGGAACAAAACGTTGAGTTTTCTACACTCACCGTTGTACAATGAGCCCCCTTCAGCGTATTCCATGACGAGGCAGACCTGAGTGGGAAAGAAACTGGCATTAAACTCACCAGAAAGACAGAAACCAACACACGAGACTAAACGAAGACATCGTGACTGTTGACTCAGTGTGATTAAAGGGAATACTAGTATTTCTGAACTCCATCTAAAATGTTCCAAAGGTTCCTGAGTGGATGGCCCAACCATACCCTTCAGAGTGGAAGAGGCACCGGTTCATAAGACGCAGTCTGTGTTCGGGTTAGCAGAGTCTACACTGTTCAGTGTCTGTGAAAGCGGGTGAATTTAAATCGTCACGTGGTGAGCAGCGGGTGATGGCTGCAGCTGCACTGGTGTTCAGACTGCAAAGATAGATCATTGCGCCATAAAAAAAATACATCTCTCTGCATTTCGCACCAGCATATCAATGCGGCGCCTCACACACTGAACGTCGGCGCTTCACCTTTGGAGAATAAACAGCATCCACACAAAGTCCTTGTTTTTGCCGGCGATGAGCTCACACTGGTATTCTCAGTGTCTGACAACAAAAAGACGTTTTAAACTCAGAGAGAGTCAGCACGCTGTTCTCTTCAAAGCGCCAAAGTTATATTTAACATACAGCTGAGTGTTCCTCCATCATTTCATGTTCTCACTGAAGAAGGTTTAAACAAATGCGTGCAGATTAGCTTTACGTTTGCAAAGTGAAGCCTTAAACCAAAGCAGTCTCACAGCGGTCATCTTAGCCAACAACAATTAGATGGACTTATCAGGTTGAGAGATTGTTTTTTTTATTAGAGTTAGACACACAATGACAACATCAAACAGACTGATAAAGGACATGGTAAACCTGCAGCTTCTGTTTTTCTATGCAATTAAAACACTGTTTTTGTCAATGGCGTCACCTCTGAAGGACGATCTGTCTATTGAACCAACTCGTTATATCGTCAGACGATTAAAATGCAGGAACAGAAAACAGCTATCTTATGTTGACGTCCTCAATTGCTGCATCCATGACCAACATTTGAACTCTGTGGCTAACAAAGTGTTGGACCTATGAGTCATTTATACACCAAAACGTTTAAGAAATCTTTGGTATAACATTTACATTCAAACTGTGACTTACCGGAGTGTGACAAGAGCCGTACAACTTCACGATGTTGGGGTGATTCACACGTGAAAGCTGCCGGAGCTGCAGACAAAGAGGAAACATTTCACTCCATTCCATCTGCACGGCTGAAGTTCAACACCTAAGGTATTCAAATATCTCTGCCCCCCCCCCCTCCCGCTATATTAAGACACAAAACTGTCTCATAAGATCCCAGTTAGAAAAACTCTGGTAATGACAGATCCATCCATACCTCAACTATGAAGGCTTTCCTCTCCGACTCGCTCTCGATAGTCTTGATCGCGACATCTTTGCCTTTCCATTTGGCTTTGCAAACAACCCCGAAGGCTCCTCTCCCCACCACCTGAAGACAGAAAGTAAACATTAGTTTAGCTCATCTGCATGTTCCTGGACTACCACACAAAGAGTTTCACAGCCCACCTCTTCAACTTCAATATCCTCATAGTTAATTTCTTCAAACGGATATCCAGGTGGTGTTTCGATTATATCAGCGGATGGTAACGACAGAGACATTACTAGCCAACGTCAGCTAGTAATTTACTGAAAGGAGAAGAATAGAATACAAATATTAAAGTGTAATTCAGGGTGGTAACGCTCAAAACATCTTCTAAAAACATCTTCACCTCAACATAAAACTCCAGGAACAAGCTAAGTTCATATTCAGACTGAGGACCTGTGTTGTCCACCTAACGATTCTCAGGGCTGAAAAGTGCCGGCTGCGTTTAAGAGTGCTCGCGTTAAGCGTTTATGTGCTGAAATAAAAGTGCTGCACGCCCGTCCCTATCAGACACGGAGCAGAGAAGATGTGGGTACAAGACACAATCCATAGGCAGCAAAACTACAAAGAATATATTGTGCATTTGGAAAGAGTGCTCACACAGGCCCTCAGTCTCATCTCTGCACTTAAACAACTACACAGTGTTCAGATTCACAGGTTGACATATGCCCACATTTGTCAAGTCTTTGAGGCAACTCGCAAAGATGCACAAATGTTTTTTCCCTGCTGACAGATAGCAGAGGAGAGAGACAGCAGTTTCCGCCGGTCCCTTTATGGTTTCTGTCATTTGAATTCTAACCTGTAGAGCATGAACAATGAGCTTCACACCACTGAACCACAAACGACAACATTAATAGGAGGGAATATTTTTTTGAATTACTTTTTTTTGGCTCAAACATTATGTGCATGTTGGTAGTGAGGACATTTGAGTCATCTTGGATGCAGAAGAATTCTTGTTTTGACCCCATGATAAAACAAATATCAAATTAAAGCAACATATCTTCAAGTCGTAATAAACATACACACTTAGAAACCTCATATAGAGGGACACTGAAGAAGGTGCATGTACAGTTCAGTATCACTCAATCTTATTGATTACCTTGTTTTCATGAGAAATCGCTATTGAAATTAAACTATGATGTGTATTTCAATTTCTGTATATTGACTGAAACTGTTGAAGTCTAAATTATCATGTAAAATGCTGCACAGACATTACTCTATTTAAAACTATATTTACAAAACAAGTCACAGGGAAATTAGTAATTTATTACTTATATTTAACACTCAGATTCCTGTAATTGATTGTTTTGGTCATATTTGATGTCATTTGTGAAAGGGGAAACGTAAACACGATGCAGATATTAAGAAGGCTGTAGTTAGTTTTCTCCCTCCTGTTTTTGTTTGTTCATGGATTGTGTGTGTATGATGTGTTGGAAATCATATACTGAAATAACCAGGGTTAAACTAAATATGTATTAATGAAGGTATATAAGCTACAACAACATAAGCTAACCACAGACAAAAAGGAGCACAAACATGCGACAACTTGTCAAGTCATGTCATTATAACATATTTATGTTACAATAAAATCTCAGTTTAGGAGCATGTTAAAGCACTCAGGTGTGTAGCAGGTAGTTTCTGACTCCGTCGTGAGCTGTCAAACTAAACATAAATTCTTAACTTTATCTTTCTGTCAGCTCCTGTGATGCTAACACAGCTAGCTAGATGCTAACTGACATCTCAGAGTGTTAAAAGTTGGCTTTCCACTTACGTTAAACTCAACTACATGCAGAAAGTATCCACAAACTAGCGCTGGAGATGATTTAACTCTACCATTAGATTACCATGCACACAGGTAATGACAAGCTACAAAAGGCCTGCAGTGTTTTTTTCCAGCTAGCTCTCGTTAGCTGTCTGGCCTGGATGCTAACTCTAGCTAGCTACCGTTAGCTTCAACAATCCAACCGTTCGCAGTTGACTTGTCAGCGGCGCGTGCTCTCTGGACATGAGGAGTGTTTCCGGTTACTCATGGACGGACAGACATAACATCCACGTTTTAAAAGGACTCTTTCTACATCAACTTGACGGACAGACATAACTTTTTTCTGAACTCGTCTAGCTGACTTGCTGGGAGTGTATTTTTATTCTCCGCAGCAGCAGCTCCATCAGGAAGTGTGCGCGCACTCCTAAACTGTCCGGACTCAACACAAACCTATGAAAAGCCCCGTTTCCACCAAGCAGTCCTGTTTAGTTCAGTACCCTTTTTTAGCCCTGTTCCTACCAAGCAGTCCGGTTTGGTTTAGTACCCTTTTTTAAACCCAGTTTCTACCAAGCGGTCCGGTTTGGTTCAGTACCCTTTTTTAGCCCTGTTTCTACCAAGTGGTCCGGTTTGGTTCAGTACCCTATTTAGCCCTGTTTCCACAAAGTGGTCTGATTGTGTCCAGTACCCTTTTTTAGCCCCATTTCTGCCAAGCGGTCCGGTTTGGTTCAGTACCCCTTTTTTTTTTATTCCCGTTTCTTCCAAGTGTTCCAGTATGGTTCAGCACCCTTTTTTAAGCCCAGTTTCTACCAAGCGGTCTGGTTTGGTTCAGTGCCTTTTCTTTTAGCCCCGTTTGGTTTTGTTCAGCACTCTTTAGCCCTGTTTCCACACAGCAGTCCGGTACAGATCGGTACAGTTTGATATGGTTTGGTTCAGTAAAGCCTGATCCCGTTTGTGTTTCCACAGCCACCCGTGCCATATTTGGTAGCCGCCGTGTAAGTTGGATGCCGATAGCTGCATCAGCTTTGAATAGTATCACATGATAACAGCTAACCGCTCACTAATAAATTCAACAAAGAAGAAAAACGTGACACAAACAAAACCAACGCTGGAAGACACCCAGCAGTTCATCTACTCTGTCACTGACATGAGTTTTGTAATAAAGAGCCACATGTGGCTCTTTATTACAAAACTCAATCAAGCTCTATTTCAGTGAAGGTTGTGTGCCGCGAGGAGAAATAAACAGACCTAAACAATCGGCTGTGTATTTAAACACACCAGGGTTTTGTTTACTGTTGTCAGACGGGAAGTGACGATTCTTTTGACCAATCAACAGACTTGTGTTTAGCTCTAACTTTTAGAGTTGGCTCGATATTCTTGGCACCCCAAAGGTAGGGTCCCAAAAAGTAGGACGGTATGGGTCGGTTATTCGGGAATCTTTCCCGGGATTAGTCTATGGAAATGTGTTATTACAATTACAGACATTTCAAAGGACAAAGTTGATTCTTTAATTAATGTGAAACAGCTGATTGTTTTACAAATGTAGTAGTGATCCTGAAGAATTTTCAATTTCTCCTGGGCTGGAATTTTTTCCTAAATTAAAAACCTGCAGATTTTGTTGTTTATATTTAACTGTCGTGCAACATGCAAGAGGCACACAGCACATTTGCAGATCAGATTGTTGTGTGGAGTCGTCTAACCTGGGAATGTATGGGATCACTAGTATTACGATTACATGCACATTTAAGTTGAGTTACGGTTAGCATGATTTGGCAAGTTAATTGGACAACTGTCCTTGACCCAGCATAAGCATTAGTTTAATGACTGAAGTAGGCCTACTGTATGTATGACTTTGCCATGGTGGGTTTGAATGGTAAAGATATACATCAACTTAACCTGTGAAATTCATCTTGTTGCTTTTGAGAATATTCTCCATTCATTTCCTTTCATGAACTTTGAGTTAAGAGGAAGTTCTGCTGACCTTTGATGTATCGATTTAGCCTCACATGCAAGACCCTCCTTGATCAGGCGAGTAACACTTATGTAATGTCAAAATTAAATTTGTGAGGAGGGATGTTATATAAACACTACACTTGATGAATGCTAATTACATGCTCCACACGTGGGGTGTAATAAAGCAAGTTCCCAGTGGAGGCTTTCCAAACCACTAAGCAAGCACAACTCATACTAATGAGCATGAACTAATTTGTTGTGATATTGAACAGAGGGTTGTTAATAGCTGGAGCCATCCCTCTCCCCTCAAATAATTATTCTAATCGCTCATTTCAAAGGTGATTAAAACGCTCTCACCTGGCTGTTTATTTGGGACTACAGGCATTGGCATATGGTTTGGGACCCCTGGTCATTGCTCTGTTTTGTTTGCCCTCACAGATGTGAGTCATCTTTGAAGAGTCAGACCTGCTGAAACACTCGCCTTCTGGACAGAGGAGCGCTCAGAAAGGAAGCGAATTGCAGCCATGCGCCTTCATCATCAAGCAGCAGTAAAGGAAGTGATGATGACTGTCATGGAATTTCTGTAATTCCTCAGTTAATGTGTAATGTTAATTCACTGTTGCTGATGTCAGTCAGAGCTCAGCTTTATCTAGACACCAAGGACAGCGGAGAGAGACGTTGGCTCTTCCTGATATCTGCAAGGATGTCTGGGAGAGTTGTTGTTCACTCAAGGGTTCTTGAAGTCCTAGATTAGTCTAGGTGGGTCAATGTGACATGACCCTGATAATGGTAATGTCTTTTGAATATATGTCTGGAAGTGTGAGTCTTTGAAAGTGTCTGGCAGTTATGTTTGAGCATGACGTTGAACCACAAGTGTGATGTTGAATCATGTCTCCTGCAGTATTCATCTGATGTATAAACTTGAAGCCATAGGTATCAACCTGAGCCATCTGAGTCTAAGGAGTCTCATTGTGTGGAGTCAACTCTTGATAATTTCCTCGACAATGACAAGCAATTCACTGCAATAACAAGTTGACGTTTGCCAGCAGTGGATAAAGTGAAGAGTGATTTAAAAGAGGACAAACGGCTGTCAACAGGGATATGTAGTTTGGAAATCCAGGATTTTATGCATAATAAGCAGGGGCCTCACCAGGATTTCTAGGCCCAATGAAAAGGCCCCATCATAGTCTCAACTAAATATCTCTATAAAGACGATTACACTGATGACTCAATAAAAGTTTTAAATTAATGTTGTCAAAATGTTCTTCGATCCAACATTTTTGCCCCACAGATCTAATCAAAAAGCAGTGGCAGGGGGGCAACATTTCTCACAGAAGGACCAGGCAATAGATCATTAGCTTGATGCTATCATACATGGGAAATACTGTTAAATGGCTAACAGAATTAGAATCTCAATAATACGATCTATTTTACTTTACATATTTATCAATCACGACCACATGCACTCGTCATACAGACATACGATTCCTAAACTGTGTGGAGACAAACTGCTGACTCATGTTTGCCTGTTCTGATCCATCTTTATAAACAGTCAATGCTCTGATCCAGTGACAGCGCAGGACTCACTCTTTTAAGTCTCAGTTCATGGGATGTGTCCCTCCGCTGTCTCCTTTTGGGTGGTGGTGTGTAATGAATTCAAAAGCGCATTTTTCCTGTGCTCCTTTTGGCCCCGCTCTCACATTGAGGAGGAGCAAATGCTCATGTTCACCTTATAACAAGAGTCAATGGAGACCCAGAGCGCTGGACTCAATCGTCCCCAAGAACAAATACACATCAATGTAAATGTAAAGCAGCATCTTGTTCTTCTACTTAATGCTCTCTCTTCTCTAAATTAAAAAATACATTTTACTAACACAAATATACAAAAAAATACATTTTCAGGGTTTTAATTCTGTGTTCCTACAAAAAGGTTCATTCATCTGCCAAATATATTTCTTTTTTAAAAATGTTTATTTGAGTATTCAACCTTCTCGCTGTGCGACATTTGACGTGTCCTGTGACTCGTCCTGCACTAAGGGGTGTTTACTCAAAACTAACAAACCAACCAAATCATCCCAACATTAAGTCTTGCCTTCTCTCTTGTGATTGGTTCCATCTCCTTTCACTCAGAAACAGGTGTTTAATGAGAAGAGGCGAGTTCTCCTGCTCCTGCACTTCACTGTCCAAACTTCACAAAATATGTCAGTAACGTTGTTGGTACAGAAGCAGTGCCAATAAAAAATAATAACTTGAATGGAATTTGTATCATATTTGAAACATGAGATAGTGATTTAATAAAAGCACACAGCACATCTTTGTTAACACAGGAAGATGAAACATTATCATCTCCCTAGAGACTTGTTTCGTTTCCATTTTGGCCTTGTGTTGTGTTTTGTTTACAACAGTTCTGACTACTCTTTTTTTCAAGTCAGAGTGGGTTTTGTTTATCAGTTTGGCATTGTGAAAACCCTGAAGTCTTTGGCTTAAAATTCTAGTATTATTTTTCCCTCCGTTATTTTTACTTGACAAATATGTTATGTTACTCTCTCAGTTTTCTATGACTTGATAATTAATAATGACGCAACAGACATATGAAGTGCAAAAATCCATAATTGAATAATTGAAAAAAATTGAATTTAAAAAACCCCCCCAAAAAAACCCAACAGTTACAAGAAATAGTTTTCATAATACATCTGTGTAGCGATCTATCTTTATTTGTATAACGCTGTTATCTCAAGACAAAAAGCAGCAAAGAGTCTGGACTCTTATTTAATAATACAACAAGTAGGTAATATATGTTACTCATTGCTATATTACAAAGACCCAATGGTAATCCATCATGAGGAACATTTTGCAAAGTTACAGAGGCAAGAAAGAACTTTCTTTGAAGAGGCAGAAATGACGATGAACTGCCATTTACCAAAACTGTGTCGGCCTTGTACCAAGTGCACGTTCATAAGAGATGAGCTCTGCACTGTGCTAAAGACAATAACAATATAAACACAGTTTTAACAGTGAGATATTCCATGTGTACAGTAGATATATAAATGTATATGTAATTAAAATTCAAGTTTGATTTAGCGTTTGCTAAATATTTTGTGGACCCCGTGGCTCTCATTTTCTTCATCTTTTTATTGCATTACAATTTTTATTTCTAATTTTCCTTTTTTACGCTTCAATGAAACCTGTGCTTAATCAAATGTTTCTTGATTTGAGTATGATTAGTTGAGCGACTGATTTTCTTTTTATTTACTTTTTTATAAAAGCATGTCTTAACCCTTTAAAGGGCAAGTGACTATTTTTGGTCATTTCCACAAACATCACATATGGCCACCCTTCTGCACCTCAGTAAGGTCGAGAAGCATGTGATCCTCACTCAGCCAATCAGAAGAGATCACCCAACGTCACTGATCCTGCTATTGTGGCATTTGAACCAAATATGGTAACTTTGTCAATGTTTATTATTTTTGAAAAATGTTATAACAGAAATAAAGTTTGTGAAATGTTGTTTATATAATAAAACTGGGACATTACTAGAGTGTTGCACAGTTAGTTTTATTAATCAAAATCAGCTTTATGAGTCAAGTATGTTTAACACAAGGAATTTAACTTCAGTAGACTGTGCTCTCTCTGTACAATGTAAACATTAAATAATAACAATTAGCTAAAAAATATAAACAAGTCATCAAAGACTAATATGTACAGGAATAAACAAGATAATAGTGCAGTGGTGAGTAGTGCAAAAGGATGATGAAGTAAACATGAGGTAGTTATCTTTTACAGTATTTTCATTATAGTGTGTGTAGATGATCATTTAAATTAAATACACTCAACAAAAATATAAACGCAACACTTTTGTTTTTGCTCCCATTTGTCATGAGATGGACTCAAAGATCTAAAATTCATTCCAGATACACAATATTACCATTTCTCTCAAACATTGTTCATAAATCTGTCTAAATGTGTGATAGTGAGCACTTTTGCTTTGCTGAGACAATCCATCCCACCTCACAGGTGTGCCACATCAAGATGCTCATCAGACACCATGATTAGTGCACAGGTGTACCTTATACTGCCCACAATAAAAGGCCACTTTGACAGTTGAGTTCAGAGTTATTTCACAGCAGCAGGTCTGACACTCTGACTGTTCAGTGTTCATCAGAGTGACAGCCTGAAGAAGAAACTGTTCTTATGACGGGATGTTTCATGTACACATCTGAAACGCCTGACGGAGGGGAGGAGCTTAAACAGTTTGTGTCCGAGGTGTGAGGGCTCTGCAGTGATGCTACCTGCCCGCTTCCTGACCCTGGACCGGTGTAAGTCCTGGATGGGGGGAAGGTCGACACCGATGATCTTTCCTGCAGTCCTGAACGTCTGTTGCAGTTTGTGTCCAGTTTGGTTGCAGATCCAATCCAGACAGTGATGGAGGTTTAAAACATGATCAGCAGCTACTGGGGCCAGTTGAATTCTGAGCTGACACAGGAAGTACATCCTCTGCTGTGCTTTATTCCTGATTGCTTCTCCAAACTGCCGAGAGGTGTAGCTTTTAGCTTCTCATTGTAGCTCCTCTTAGCTACCTTGAGGAGGCCTGGAACAAACGCCTTCGTCAGTTTGTTCCAGGCCTGCTTGAACAGATCCCAGTCCCCTCTCCTGTAGGCTTCCTCCTTGGCCTGACCCAGCTTTCTAAGTTGAGGTGTAAACCAGGGCTTGTTGTTGTTGTATGTGCAGAAGGTCCTGGTCTGCACACACACGTCCTCACAGAGGCTGATGTATGATGTCACAGTGTCAGTGAGTTCATTAAGATTTTCTGATGCAGCTTCAAAAAGCAGGCCTGTATCTCCTGCTTTGACTCCTCTGTCCACGTCTTTACAGTCCTCACTCCAGGCTGAGCAGTTTTTAACTTTTGCAGGTTGGGATGCGGTGAATTAGTCTAGTGATCAGAGAGTCCCAAAGTTGCACAGAGAACAGAGCGATATGTCTGTAGTTAGGTGGTTTGTGGGTTAGATTTGCTCTGATAAAATCCCTGAGAATGATGAGCAGAGTCAGGATATCTTTTTTCCATGTCTGCGATCTGGTCAGCCAGGCCTCTGGCCTTAGGTGGGATATAACACTGACCGTAACAAACGTGGAGAACTCCCGCGGTGAATAAAACGATTTACAGTTTATGAAAAACTGTAAACTGTAATGCATGTAAACATTTTCCACCTGATTCTACTTTTAAAAAGTCACATAATATGTTAAATATAGGATGCCTGCGTGGAGTACATCTCTCGAATGAAGAATCAGTGTGAATGTTTATATCTTGAAAAACATCCAAGAAAAATCTAATTGTGACCCTGAAAGACTCACCATTTTAATGCTTCTTAACAAAAGACTGCCAGTGAGCTACTCTCTGTAACCTGACCATTGATTTGTGCCCTGCATGGATCTGTTTGTATTTATCATGTTTTTAATTTGAAAGGGGAAAAAGACTATGAGACACATTTAAATCATTTGGCTTTAGAGACAAATGTACAGATTTGAACAACATTAATATACAGAATAGTCGCTCTTAAAAATAAATGATGAAAACAAACAACTTCTGTAGCTGAAAAAACTACATTACAAAATGTGGATGATTAAACTATGATATAGTGTTAAAAAATAAAATGACTTTATCTTGAAACATCACACTGTACAGAAAGAATCTGGGTGTTATTCGTCCTCATGACCACCGGGTGGCGCTGTTGATCTTCCACCAGCAGCACTGCTCTTCAGCCTCCCCCCCTCTCTCTCTCTCCTCTCTCTCCCTTTCATGTACTTCCATGAGGCCGGTATTTTTCCCGTGTTTGTGACTACACAGAAATTTCTCACTATTAGAATGCCTTCATTTATATTCTTATGTCAGCATCAGCACTCTCCTACACGGGGAAATAATCTGTTTCCTGCGCTAAGTCGTATGATTGATTACAGTTCAGTCGTGCAGCTGATGAACATTTGTCTTGTGTTTATGGCTTTTAAGTGCCACGCGTGCTGCAGGTTGGCGTTATGGATATCTCTGTCCCCGATAAGACTTACATTGTTTAATTAGAGTAGAGGGGAAAAAAGCCTCTGTGTGCAAATATTCACCTGAATCATTTTCTATAAGTGGAGCACTCCCACCGCTGCAGCCCCCGACAAGTAAACAGTGTACACACCGGGGACCGCTGCAAAGTCATTTTGCAAAATCATTTTAACTTTATCTAAATGCTCCGTTCACTTACGCTGACTTTATGTGACAGATGAAATATATCACGAGAAAAATAATCCCACAGGCTAATTAGTATGAGTGTGAGAGCAGTGTGTGCAGCGTGCACACAGGGCTGAATACCCCACAGAGTCACAGTGTGAATCAAAGAGCTGCACCTGAAAGAGAGCCTTAAATCCTATAGAAGGCCCTCAAAGACGGCACCAATGGGACTATTATTGCCCGGCCATGTTCAAAGCTCAGGTAGAAATGAATGCATTATTTGCCTTCTCTCTGTTCTCGCTTCAAGCGCTGATTTGAATCAGATTTCGACCCCCTCTCTCCTCCCTCCCTCCCTCCCTCTCCTCTGCTCTCCCTTCAGCAAGTGACAGAGCAGCTCGGGCCCGGCACAGCTGGAGGCGGCTGCACCACCTAACACGCCGAGCGCTCGGCAGCCAGCTGAGAATGACCTTTTCACGATTGTTCCGCCAAGATGTGGGCGCGTTAGACTTGATAAGTGTCTGAAAGAAGGAGGAGAGCACAGCCGGCCAAGCTGCCTTCACATTATTGACACAAAACTAGAATTATAAACGTTGATAAGATACTATAGATGTCAGTAGACTATAGTCAGATGTCTCCATACCATGGTATAAAAGAATCCACAGTTGGGACGGTTTTTGTTTTTGATCACCAAAGAATCTATACATGTCGGCTTCATGCTATTTAGACCGTGCTGTCTCTCTTTCACTGGCAGCAGATTTGAATTAAAAAAAGACTAATGAACTGTATTTTTCTAAATGTGTCTTTACATGTTGATACTTGTAAAGACGTAAATAGCGGAGATTTTATCCATTTGAAACACAAAGTTACTCACTGTGTTTTCACATATGAACAAAACTCCTAAAAAAAAAGTACAGGAATTCATCCGTCTGCTGCATGTGTGAACACAAACGGATGTATATGTTCACCCTGACCTTTCCCAACATGTGTCCTTCTCGCCTCTCGCCTCCTCTGCGTGGAGTCGAAGTGAGCTAAAGTGAGAGCGCAGCAGGAAATACTCACAGCAAGTGAGCGATGACGTTCATATCCTGCAACATGTGCAGAGTGGTGGACAAAGGAGAGAAGCTCCTGCTGAAATCTGACTCCCCCACAAGGAAGAGTTGCTCAGTTTAATTATTACTTGAGTTTCTGGAGTACTTGATTTTAAAAACATTGTTTATTTAGAAAACTTGATTTACTTGGTTTAAACTCACATGATACAGATTTACAGATGTGCAGCTCCAAGTTCAACCATGAAGATGTGCGACATAATGGTACGGCACCGCCACTTAGACAGACCACGCACCATTCACCACCAACACAGTTTGTTTTGTTTCAGAAAGAAACTTCGACATCTGACTTCAGAACAAAAGTATCATGTGACGTAAGAAATGAAATGTTTTGGAGTAAAAGAAAAAATCGGTCATCTGCTTCGTCCTGCCTCCTGGAATCCCCCTCCCTCCTGTCCAACAAGGAAAGTCTCTCACTGGGATGTGTGCGGAAAAAAAAACGTTAACTCAGAGGCAACTTGTCCAGAGATGTTTAGGAATGCGCGTGTGAAATATTTGACAACCTTACTTCACACCGTCCCAACTCTACCCCGTCACCCCATCGTCGTCCCAAGCCTGCGATAAACCCTCCGTTGTTTCTCATGTGGGATCATTTATCCGCTCCGGCTGATCTGAGGGGAGTGTCTGACCTTTTCATTGTGAACACTAATGCCACCTCTGTGGTGGTTTAGAGAGCAGGTGTGTGTGAGTGTGAGTGTGAGTGTGTGTGTGTGTGTGTGTGTGTGTGTGTGTGTGTGTGTGTGTGTGTGTGTGTCTGTGGATGAGACACCTGCATGCTGGATTGTCCTCTGACGAGCAGGCTGTTTAATAGTTTCTGCTCATGTTTAATGAGGTAAAAATATGACTCTCAGCTGCCCTCCACTTCCATTACTGTCTGCTGCAGAATTTACTTTTATTAAAAAAAAGTTTTAAGTCTTCAGGCAAAGTATGCACCTTTTTTTTCATGCCACAGGTATTGGAGTAATATTTCATGTTTTTTTCCCTCTAAATTCTGCAGCGCTCTGAAACATTAACACCGGCTGAATATGCCCTCCTGAGAGATTACAGAAGCCCTTTTTGAATTTTTTAATAAGGGTAAATTATTGTAACATAACAGACTTTTTAAAAAGCAGCTTTCTTTATATTGCAGTTCAAATACAGAGAAATTCAAAGTGCTTACACATTGAAAAGAAAAGCTTTAGAATATTTAAACAGTGAGCAACAAAAATGAAGTTAAATCACTTAAATTCATATAATTAAAGCTTAACAACTTCTCAAATGTCATTATTCGCTGGTTTGAGTCTGTAAAAAAATAGAGAAGAATTTGGTGTTTGACCTGACGTCATATTCGTCATCACAGGAGGGGCAACATTCCCTCTATGCTCCGTCTAGATCATAATACAAGCCAAAACCATACATCACCAATAATCAATAAAAATGAATATATTAATATCTGGCCCCTTACAAATAGCACCCTCCTGTGTTTAGGAGGTCTGGCGCTGCCTGCAGTGTTATTCATACCACATGGACGTGTTTAAAATAAGATGAGAAGTACAATGCAAAAACACACTTTTTACCAAGTGTATTTGTCTAATTTTCTGTGAGAAATATTTCAATACGTGTATCATTAGCCACATTGAGCGGATAAGTTCAGATACACTGTACATGTTATGAAAAGATGTAAAAGGAAAGAAAAAGGCCTGAGCAGCTCGTAATAATGTTGTTTATTTATATACGTAAATGAGGTCTTAAAAGTTCAATCTTGCTTACTGCACTGACAGATATTTTTAATTGTTTCAAGAAATTCAGGCCATATATATATATATTTATTTATTAATCTGGACATAGTCACAGTAGATTTCCAAAGCCAGAGTAAAATCACAAGAGAGTATGTACATAGGTAGTAGTTTGAGCGAGTGTGAAAGGGATATTTGCTTTAGAGTTTAGTTTTGCATCTGTGCCTGCTAACGTTACTCATGCTACTCATGCACGTTGTTCGGATCGTGTTGTCTGACACAAACAAGCTCTCATGATGCTCATAAATAAACACTTCCTATTGATCAAAATCAAGTTCTGTTAGTTTAACATTTCAGGCTGAACGTAAAAGAAATAAAAGCCTTTTTTTTTTCTTCCTTTAAAAAACATGCTTGTTCACTTTCTCGATGGTTTTGAAATCAATGCACACTTCTCTTTGACACTAGAGAAAAATCTCATTCAACATGTAGAATAACACTGCAGATGATTATCTCGAGCACGCAGCCTCTTGAAAACGGTGATGACATTGAGCTTGAGCAGCATCACTCCACTCTTCCTTTAAAAGGCTTTGTTTGTTGTTCTTCTCATGTATTCTCTGCATTTAGCTCAGCAGGGCACCGGGACTTGTTTTCTGAGGGAATAAATCATATTTTTTTTTACAAATTGTGAAACGGTTGGATGGTATCAGGAGCTGTAGATTAAGTTCTCCAAAGAGCTCCCATGGGATGTATCTCAGTAAACACTACATTTCATCCGGAGCCACCAGCCTGACGGGCCTGTCTGCACATTTGTTTTGGCTTTGGAGTGTGTGATTATGGAAACAAATGAATGGTACACAGGAGCGCTCTGACACTCATTTAAGGGCGAGCTGTTTTTATTGGAAACACGAGGTTATCAGAGGGCTCGAATAACGTCTGACATCATCTCGGTGTATGTCTGGAAGCCGAGTGCTGAGAAGCTAGGACAGCTCCCACAGAGTTCCTGATAAAGACTCATTTATCAAACCTGTTTTACCTGGCCGTGTTCTCGACAGGCCACCTAAAAGGCTGTGCTGAAAGATTTGTGTGGGGGTTTTTTTCCCCCTCATTTGCAGACTTTGAACAAACACATCAGAGTCATGTTAATACAACCCTGGCATCTCCTTCTTTGGTGCACTGTAGAAATAAAAAGTTATTAAAATCACTTCAGTGAATTATTTTACCTCTATCCCCATTTTAGTGGATAAATGGTCAATAAAAAAGACTGAATCCCTTTGATTAAAGACATTCATCATGAAGTAATGGTTTAAATATTTAACGTTCCAATCTGTAAAATATATTCTGAATTAAATCATGAAATGACCTTACTAAATCATCAGACATTAAGGAAACATGCAATGTTGACGTGTTGGCTGGTTCCTATTTGTTTGGAACAGAGAAGTTAGAGAAGGTCCTCCCACATAACCTTTTCTAGACGCCCCTCTGTTTTTCACATAGGAGAGCAGTTATCAGGTCATGGATGGAAGCGGGCAGTGGAACTGCTTCAGATAGAAGTGATTGTACCCGAGCTAAAAAGCCTCTGCATGTTTCTAATAAGCTCCAGCAGCAGAAAGCTGCTCAAACTAGGATCAATGTTGGAGATGATTTTAAAAATGGAGAGAGGTTAGAACACAGAAAGGTTTACAGACCGATCAGAGCTGGCTAAACACTGAAGCTACAGTGAAAACCTGTGTGCAATATGTAACTTTGACACCTTAAAATAATTGTTTAAAGTTCAATATAACAGCACAATAACGTTAACAACTTAGATAACAACAAGGCAAGGCACAGAAATACATTAAAACAAAGCTGAAGGCCATGACAGGGTTCTTTGACGTCTTTGCTGGCTTCTCCCCGCTCTGCTTTATAACACATATACCTTTTCTAAGAGGGGTAGACTTAACAGCATTGCTGCAGTTGCTCACAGTGACCTTTGGTGGGCGCCTAAATTCAAACATATGTTTTGCTTTAAAAGCATAAAATAACATTTAGAGTAAATATCTGTATTTAAAGATACAGTATACATTCTCCAAAGTAAAAACCAAAGTTTTCATGTTGTTACTGTTTAAGTGGTTGGCAACTTTTGCCGCCAGACTTTTCACCTCTTTTTTATATAAATATATATATTCTACAGTGTTCCCTGAGCACTCGGTCAACAGTCTGCAGCTGTGATAAAGACAGAGTTCGGCCTGTGCAGCAGAACATCACTGTGGAGCATCAAACAGGCTGGAGGGGCAGGATAAGGTAATGTTCATACACTCGAGCAGAGCGACGGTTCAGGCTAAAGCACGAGGGGCAGAGAGAGTAGGACTCCAGAGGGGGGGTCAGACAGAGATCAAGGGCGTTCTTGTTATTTGTGATTACTCCTCCTCATATCTGCAGGACTGCTTTTGGAGGTGATAAGAAAGAGGAGGACAGAGTTTTAGAGCCGCTTCCTCCCACACTCAGAATGGATACAGAGAGAGGAACTAATTTCTTTTCCTTTTTTTTTTTGGGTCAGTCATAAAACCTTTTGGGGATTTTGTGAGGATTATGGCCACGCCTCTGCACCAGCTCTCTGCCTGACCACACACTTTTACTGCAGGTGTACTCATGTGAGTCCTGAACTCTGATTCATGACACAATGTTGTAAAATAAGAGAGAGAGATGTTAATCTTCTGCACAGACAGTGTTAGCACTTGCTCAGATGAAAATGACACTTCACAGATCAAAATAGAATATTTTAGCACAGTCCAGTTTAAAGGAGCAATACGTAACTTTGAACTTTAAAATGGTTACTGCAGTCCAATGTTGCAGGCGATGTTCAAGTGGGTTCAGTGATTTAGGCAGAAATGGGAAAACAGGGGGTGCAAAAAAAAATACAGGGGGTGCAAATTTTTTTCAGTGTCACTCACGGCGGCGCGGCACGGCGGAGCGGAGGTTATGTGCTCCCTAACACACTGATTTTGAATAAGTCTCTAAATGGTGCATTCTGTTCAATAAGATGCATTGTTACACATTTTAGTTTTCACATTTTAGTTTTCCCAAGCTTGATAATGTTGAGTTACTGTACAGCCCCTGCCCTGACACACCCCTTCATCATTTGACTCACTTGGTTCATGTTGTCTAACCCCTTTGTAGTTGGCCCACTACTTCTATCTGCACTTTCTTTAAAAAACAAACAAACAAATAAATTCATAATATTACATGTGTCATCCAGTAATAATAGATCCCTAGACCTTGATAAGTCAATCATCTGTCAGCATGTTCGAATGTGGCGCTGACCCGAAAAGGTGGAGCTAAACCCTGCAGTCCGTTGATTGGTTGAAAGAATCGTCACTTCCCGTGTTACGTCGGTAAACAAAACTGCCGTGTTTAAAGCATTGAGTGTAACACAGCTGATTGTTTACGTGTGTATTTCTCCTCGCCGCTCACAGCCTTCTCTGAAACAAAGCTTCATTGAGTTCTTGTAATAAACAGTCACATGTCAATGACAAAGTGGATGAACTGCTGGATGTCTTCTTCGTTGGTTTTGTTTGTGTAGCGTTTTTCTCCTTTGTTGAATTTATTAGTTAGCGGTTAGCTGTTAGCGGTTAGATGCTATCATATGACGCTATTTACATAGCGGCTATCGTCATCCGGCTGACACGCCGTCTACCAAATAGGGCACGGGTGGCTGTAGAAACATAAACGGGATCGGGTTTAAGCTTTTCAGTACCGGTATTCGGCAAACATATTCTTTGCCAGAATTAGAATGTAGCCTAATCAGATATTTAGCGCACCGTATAGAAACCTGTGTAGTAAGCACGTCTATTAAATGTAGATATTTGCACGGCCTAGGTCAAGCCGTGCAATAATTTCAAGGCCGTGTTTTTTTTAAATAGGCCGTGCAAAAAGCGGTTTCGCGGAAGGCTACCTAAATCTATGAGTGGGTTGCCATGTCCCATACACTGAAGCTCCAAGTGTTTATCCAGAACTGATCATGGTTCAGACATTTAAGAATGACAAAATCTGGATTACAAGAGTTTTAAAAGGGACTTCATACTTTGTCCACAGGTGGTGCTAAAATCCACACAAACTGAGAGATCCTCACAGCTGCTTTAAAATTTAATAATGACACTTTTTGATTAAATATTTCATGAGGACAAATTCCTCTTCCGCTTTGACCAGTTTACGCCACTATGGATCAGCACGCCAAGGCCACTGCATTCGTCTGCTGCCCAGTCAGCAAAGCACCTCAACTCCAGGCCCAGGAAAAACCAAAGTTAAAACTGTGTCCACATTCTTGGCACATCTGCAGACAAGGGAGACGCGTTCTCTGTGGTCCCTTGTCTTTGATTGTATTTGTGACGTTCATGGACAGGATCTCAAGGCACAGCCGGGGAGGACGGTTCCAGTTTGGAGCCCTCAGATGTTGTTCGGTTGACTTCTTCAGGATAGTACCCACAAGTGTGAAGCGTTTGGGATGAGGCGTCAGTCCGATGCCATGGTTCTCTGCTGGTAAACAGTGGATTGCTCCCTTCAGGTGGCTAGAAACACAGCTCCTGGTTTACCAGCCATTCTTTGTTCTAACACTCACCTGTGATCGTGAGCTTCAAGCGGCTGAAATGAGTTTCCTCTGAAGGCCGGCAGGGCTCAGAGATTGGTTAAGGAGTTTGGAGCGCTGGACAGGCAAGAAGCCAGTTTATAGGTGGGTTCGAGCTTCTGATAAGAATGTCTCCTGGTCACCTTCCTTTTCAAGTTTTAACTGTATCCAATCGCTTTAATCATGTCGGATTACCTTTGAACAACCACACCCTGGATTCAAGAAGAGTACACTAGCAAGATACCCAGTTTAAAAAGCATCCTTATTATCTTCTACGTTTAATACTTGGACAGCAGTCCTGACAGATTGCTTGGACTGCTGTGACTCAGATGACTTTTTCTTCTTTTGTAAGAAGAACTTCTATCTGGCTGATGTCAGCTAGTTGGGAAAAAAAAGAAAAAAAGTGATGGAAACGTTCAGGGCAATATCCCACTTTTGTTTTTTTCTCACAGGAAATTTTATAATATATTATTTGTCTTCAGGCATATTTCAGAAAATAAGGAGAAACACACCAAGTGACCTGATTGGAAGCAGGGGAACATAGTCTTTATATGCAGGACGTAAAGAGGTCTGACTTTGGCCTTGGTCATGTATGGTAAATGCTAAACGGACTTGAACCTAAATTTTGTGTTTTTAGTCTTCCGACTCCTCCAAGCCTTTTAAAGGTCCAATATTATGCCTTTTGGGCTTCATATAATTTATGTCACAAATCTCATTTCATTTCAAACTTTCATTTAATACTCAAAAATCATTGAGGTTTACCTCATTTACAATGACGTCGAGCTACAGATTAAGACAAATAGAAGAGCACAAATAAAACAATGAAGACAGCTCAGGATGATTCTCAGTATAGAAGCAATTAAACACTGTGGTATAGTGGTTTGAGATCATTGTCTTCATCTGCCCAAGAGGAACAAAAGTGTCAATCTTGAGAGTGTTGTAAATGAAATGCCGACAGAGCAGCGGGAGCAGCTTGGGGTTTACTGCCTTGCCAAAGGAAACACAGACATGGCTGGGGATCGAACCCTCTGATCCACAGCTTCAACTACAGGAGGCTGAAGAGGTTGTATTTAAACTGCCTCAATTCTATTTTTTTTTATATATTGAGAGCCCCATCCCCAAATAAATGAACATCTCAGAACAAATAATGAACCTGTTATGATTTAAAGCTGTTGATCGAGTAAAGAATGTCCATATAAACTCAACTAACCTTTAAACACAATCACCCGTGAATCAGTCTGATGTGAACTCATAAGTGTTTGTTTCTCTCCGTTCAGGGTGACTGAGGGTCTGGAGTGTTTCCAGCTCTCTGTGTCCCTGCGTTTATCTCCACATGGCTCCGTCTGCAGCTGAGGAGCCGCTCAGTTTGCCCCTGTACCTCGACGGGGCTGATGAACTGTGACAGCTGACGCCCGAACAACCGGTCAAAGAAACTGCCTGTAATGAGGAGTCTGCTGCTTGAGAGACAGATGCCATCATATTTCAGATAAAGTTATTCCCCTGCACCGTCGGGGCCCGACTGGTTCTGGCAGGCTCGATTTGCCCACGGCTGTCACGTGGTCATGGTTATTCTTAGAGAGGGGAAAATATCTTGGCACTAAAGACACCTGTGAAAACGTGGCTCTGCACATATAGCTTCATAGAAAATGCAAAAATCTGCCTGCAGAGGAACAGGGCCAGAGAAACATTCACAGCCTGATTGTGCTGGTTAAGACGACAACAGTCTTGGCTGCATTTGTGCTTAAAGTTTAAAGGTTACGCAGCTTTGTTAAAGCTAGTCCGCCAACTATTTTTGAACGGTGCTTTGGAAATAAAATGTTTGTTTATAACCCATACTTCACAGCTTTATTCTGGGATTTCTGTTTCTTTCTTGTTGTTATGCCAGTTTTAAAAAAATCATTTCCATGTTAGCAGTCTCACAATAAGCTGAACATGCTCCAAGTCTGGCAAGGGAAGATCAATGCACGAAGTTTCCAGAGGACACTAACAACCTGTCGCTGAGGCAGATGGCAGGACAATTTAAATATAAAAGGTAGATCTTGCCAAATCTGCTTCTTTTAGCTTCCTAAAAAAGGAACCCCAGGTTTGTCAATCACATTTTTGTTTAAATTGTTTAAATGACAGAATGAGGCATGAAGAGATGGAGCAGAGGCCGAGCTACTCCTGCTTAGACTGTCAAACTCCCAAAGTAAACTTTAGCAGCATTTTCAGTTGGACCCTTCCTGCCTGGGAAATAAAACATGCAGATGATAAATTAATTTAAAAAAAAAACAACTATATAAATCCTGATCCTTTTTACATGTTTTGGGTTTAAATAGGTCCCATCCACAGACTGTAAATATTAATGGACAACTTCTGTTACTGCAGGGGGCTTTGGAGTGTCAGTCAGCTGAATGACAGGCTGAGAGCTGGAGCTGAGGCGGGTTTTAATACTCTTGATGAACCCTGCCTGTCAATTAGGTCAGTGACGCGACTTACTGTGAATAACTCAGATCCTTCATTAAAATCAAAATGGATGAGTTATCGAAAAATGCCCGCTTGTAAAATGTGTGGAAAATCTCACCTTTTCTTTGTGGTAAAATAACTGTGTATTTGTGTGTGTGTGTTTGTGTAAGTGTATGATAGCATCGAGGAGAGTGATGTCATCATTGTTTCTGGTTTTTAAAAAACGATCGAACTTTCTCAAAATGTCTAACCTGAAGTGATCCTACTTTAAAGGCTGACTGTGCGACATTTAACATCCTCTGACAAAGTCATGACTGTCTAACATGAGTGTGGTCATTTTGTGTAAATTTACATTCAATGTGGAGCCACAAGCTAGCTAAAGAGCGCAACCATCAAACCTAGTTTACAGTTCCGTGTCGACCCTGTAGCTACGCCATCAACGCAGACCCTACGCCATAGCCTGACCCGAACCTCCGGAAAATCCTGACGTGTCACATCTATGCGAACCACGAGGACTTGCGATTGGTCCGCTCAGACCTTCGTTTCCGGCAGTTGCTTTCCGGTCACAACACAACAACGCCGCCATTTTTAAAGTTCATGTGGAGCTGGAGCTAAAGAATGAAACAAGCTGAAGAGCGAATAATCGAAGAGGTCAGAAAAACAAGGATTCGGATATGACACTTCTGAAACCACACAAAGACACAGCCACACCCCCCTAGCGGCTTGGCGGTGAATTGCAGAGCAACACGTTCCCTTGACGCAGAACTACGAATGCGCAACGGTGGCGTTGAGTGTACACCGTCGACACGACGCGGAAGCGTCCAGCTTCAGCTCAAGTTGTTTTAGTTTGATGCTGGAGCTCAAGGGCGACATCTACTGGACCAACAAGTTTCACATTCTTCCTTTAATGTTGTCAGACACAATCTGAGTTGAAGCACGCGCTTTTAATGCTGTACCTTTTATCGAGGACAGATTACAGCCAATTTAGGACGCTATTCCAAAACCTAGTGTACTTGTTGTCATGTAGACACTAACATGTAGAAATTGGATGAGGGGCACATATGAGGGTGAGGGTGGAGGGATAAAGTGGGAACAAACAAATAGGTTGTTGTGTCGGATGGATTCACTTTAAAGTGATGAACTTTAACATATATAAACACCCATGTTTACAGCCTGGTTGAAAATATTTAAATTGGTCTCTCTCAGCCCATGTCTCGATCGGTCCACACTGTACGGAGGTGAAGTGTTACTCACAATAAGGTGCACAGCTGACCTGATTAGACGGCTTAAAACCCGCTCCAGCACTCCGTCCCGTTAGAGAGCTGAACAGTTTGTATCTGTGTGCTCCCATTGCACCTTCATAGCTCTTTTCCTCTGATGTTTCCCATAAAGCATATTGTATCTTACCCTGTGGACTCAATATACATGTCATAAATATACATGTCATAAATATACATGTCATCAGTAAGACGTAACGTGTGTGAATGTTTCTATAGTCACCTCTTCTTGTGCGGTGGTGAGCTCACACGTCCAGGTCAGGTCCACTCAGAGGCAAATTTATAGTGACGTTTGAAATTAATAAAGGAAATTGAGATTCATTTATACACGCCGCCCTCAGCAGGCACATCAGCAAAACTGTCGAGCAGAGGTCACATATCTCCACGCTTCCAACGCAGGAGGCTCCAAGCCAAGAAGAAAATTGCTTATTTTCCACCCTGAGCAGGATGTAGTTTTCTCTGTGGCCAGCAGCAAACATCTATTCCTATGTAAAAGCAATAGATCAGCGTTTTTAACAGAGGCTGTCAGTGAAAGAGCTGCAGCCACACATCCAAACAGTGTGATGGCGCACCAGACATCCATCACACTTCACTCTGCATGCAGGAGAAACCTGTGAGCTGGTAGTTTACATTTGGTTCTAAATGTTTGACTTTTAAATCACTGATGTTTCTTTTTGGCCCGTTCTGATTTATTCAGAGGAGACGACTTCAGATAAAATAGGAGGGTTGTTTGCATTTGACGTGTTAACATTAAATCAACGCTGCTTATATTTGAATATGAATATGTACTGACATTGGTTCATATATGTTGTAGAAAGGTGAAATAAATCTTGAAGTTGGTGCCTTCTTGATCGAGAAAAGGCAGGAAAGGTCTTTCTGGCTCATGCGTATGAAAGACAACAACTCCCAGAATGCACAGCACCGCAGGACACTCCCACTGAAGCTACGGTGTTCTATTCACAGTTTACAACACATGCAGCCGTTTCTTCAACTAATTCAGAGATTTCAGAAGGAATTGGCATCTTAGAAACTCCTGGCACTCTCTGTCTGTCCTTGTAGGCAAACAGAGAGCACCGACACCACCAACTCAAAGTCCTCGTCCTCAACGCCACTGACAGGCGGGTCTTTTGTCTCAGCTGCTGCAGACACAAGACCTCCCCTTCGGCAGCAGCCGCCTCCTGTCCCTCCATTAGCCTCAACTGCCGTCTTATGGCTCGTCACTTCATCCATATAAATTAAAAGTTGAAACATACATTTTTCGCCATTGTTGGTTCTTCTCAGCTTTCTCCATAGAACCTGTTAGCATAGCTTCCTAGCAAGATGGCGGAACTTGCTTTTAGAGTCTGGCAGTAAGGTCCCGTCCACTGATCTGTAGCCTTAGTGGTCAAAAATAAGAGAAACTAGTGATGTAGTTTCACCCCTGCTGACCTAAACAGCCTCAGATGATGATTTTTACTTCATTGAAGGCTCCTTTTCATAAAACAAATACAGAGCTTTCCCATCTCAGGGGAAAATGAGGGCAGGATGCACAACCTTTCAAAAATACTACCAGGTGTCTAATGATCCAAAGCTTAATGCAAATGGGTCAAGTATCCCTTTAACTGCATGATGAGACATATGTTTGCTTATCAGATATGTTTAAGCCATCTTTAAGTTATGCCAGCTGGTAGGAGAGAGGAGGTGTGCAATAACACCCCCACCCCAACGAAGGACAGCTGACTTCTGTTTATATCATTCAGTAAAACTTGAATAGTAAATCAGAGAAAAAGGAGACTCTGTGGCTTATTTCAGCCTTAGCACTATAAACACCAACATGGCGTTGTTGATAAGTTGTGTCCACCTCATTTTTCCGGCAACGTGAAAGACAAAACTCAGTTTATTTGTTGAGAATAAGACATTCTCGTCGCTACTTAAACACCTTAAATTAGCTTGGTTTAATAAAAGCGAAGCTCTTATTCAAAATACAACCAAAGAACAACCTTTCACCACTTGTAATATGCAGCTGAAGCTTTTCCAAGCCGTGTTGCTGTGATAAACTACATTGCCTTTAAAGAAGAAACAGTAGAGCTGGATATATTTCCTGCTGAAGTTGTTCATTTTGGTAAATTACACATTTTCGAGAGTTTTTCCAGCACTAACAGTCACTGTTTTCGTCCTGATGAGCTTAAAGAGGCTTAATTTCCTCCTCCGAGTGGCTCCCTCTTGGATCATTGGACACAGCTATCATTGTTTCTTATTCACGTCTCAGTTTGGTGCCACAGTCGGCCCTATATGGTTACACGGATTAAACATCCAACTCCTCCAACCCGAGTCGATGCATATTTTATTCTCCACAGGAACAACATAACTGAGTTACAGTTTTCTTTGTATTTTCCCCTCCGATGTTGGGAGTCAGCGTTTTCATTCGGCTTTTTCATTTCCTCTACGTTTCACTGTGGAGTGAAAAATGAAAACTTTCGCCTTACTTTTCCTGAATTCAGCACGGCTTTAATGGGATTTCTTGTTTCATTCGATTTCAACATATAACTGAAGCTGGAGGGCAACTTTAAGCTGATGTGGAGAAGTTGGATGACTGTAAATCAAAGATATCTTTGTTTTCATATCTTCACAATAAGCTCTTTTACTGTATTATTAAAACACATATCTTCTCTGAACAAGTGAAACTACAGAGTGCTGAACAGTCTGAACTAGTTCACACTGAGCGTTCAAAATCACAAGTTTTAATCCCTTGCTTTATTCAATGAAATTTATTACGTCCACACCTCATATTATTCAAACTAACAAACATGAGAACTGAATCTTACTTTGAAAAGTTCTGTCCTTCGTGAGTTGTCCTCACTAGATGTTTAACAGCAACTTTAAAGCTACTGCAAGGAACATTTCACTCGTGTTGATCTGAGCGTTACCTTTGTGGATACAATGAAGCGCTGTTCACTTCTTGGTAAAAATAAATCTAAAAGTGAGTCCATATGTTTCTCAATCGCTCTCAGATGAATGTAGGTCTTTTTCCTCCAAGAACAGTCTTCATGTTTAAAGTGAAACCAAAGATACGTTTAAAACGTCACTTTAAAAATACAAGGCTCAAGCACCATAACCCTTACCCTAACCCTTTTCTCCAGGACTCAGTTATTTGCAGAGTTTTAAACAAAATTGTGTTATGAACTTCAAACAAAGCATCAATCTTTTTCTGCTCTGTTTGGGCAACAAGTCGAGCTATCCACAATTTTGATGCTGTGGCTGACTGAACCCTTCTTTAGCTTAAATAATATCATTAAAAACTACCATGACATAGCTTAAAACAGTGACAAAGTCCCACACTGAGAATGTCTTGATGTTTGGCTTATTGCTGGTATAGTTACACAACACATCTGAGTTTAAAACCTCAGACTCATTCAGCTACTAAAGGAGTTTTATGTGGTGCAAAAAACAAGATGTTGTTGCAGCATCAACCGTGACAGCAATGATGTGAACTTTTCATTCTTAAAACAGTGGTTTTAAATTTGATCAGTAGTAGAACAGACAAATATCGTCTCTCCCTTGTCCACAGATCGCCCTGGTCAGATGTTTGTAGCACTAACTGTGGCAGCACCATCTCTGTTGTGTTGGAAACAATGGCTGAGGCTAACAGGAGGAAATGAAAGAGTGACAGAGCAAGAAGCAGAGTGTACATCCGGCTGTATTGTTATTAATGTCATTGTTGTCTCATGTTTAGCAGCTTTACCAGATTAAGTTATGTCTCCATGTATTTACTTGGATGTCTTACAAGTAAAAACATAACTCTTATACTAAAAAGTTGGGGGCTATAGACGGAGCGGAGTCATATTTAAGCAAAATCCAGTAACATAGACATAGTCCTCCTTTGGAGTCTAACAACACCACCTGTCTGCTTGTCAGCATAGCTTACAGTATGCATGCTATCTGTGAAGAAGAGCACTACACTGTGTTTTATGGCCACGCCGTTGCACTCAGAAACCTTAGGTGGGCGCCAAAGTGCACCAAACCCAAGTCCTACATAGTTTTTGTATTCATTTTAAAGAATGATTTTTTTTTTTTTTTTGGTAGATCAGGTTTTCCTATTTAATACAAAACAAAGATTTACTCTAGAAATGGGTCGACCAGCAAATGTTGAATTATTGTTGCTACCAAACAGCCTTGTGCCAGGTACCAGCAACTGGACTCGGATACAAACTCCACTCTGCATTTAAATAAAACATTTCCAACCAGCTACTAGAGCATGAGACTGAATAGAAAAGTAGTTTGATGGGCCAAATGCAAAAAAGTATATCAATCCCAAATCATTTCCCAGATTTAGCTGGAGCCTCATTCGTAGCTATAGCTGCCTCCAATCCTTCCCCCTTCAGTGTGTATGTGTGTGTTTGCAGGTTGTCGCTCGCTCTCAGGACTCCTCTCCTGTCACTGTGCAGGAGACACACCACAGAGCTCAGCGTGTGCGTCTGTGTGTGTCGTGTTCAGGATATACTTATTATTATTACTCCAGGGTTCGTGTTGAGGAATATATAGCACATAAATAAGTTTTTGCCAATTTTCTGAAAGCCACACAGTGTGGTGACATGCAGACTGTGACTGTGTGCATGGAGGGGTTTCTCTTTCTCTGGTGACATGACGAGGTCTCACGAGCCTTCTAAGACTAGAAGCTAGCACATCATCTTGGTGTGCATGTTTATTGACAACATGATCACGAGCTCAGACAGCTATGACCAACAACAACACCTTCATGTACAATATGTCAGACGCACTGCCAGGGAAGTCTCTGCTGTGTATGGATAAAAAAAAAAAAGCATTTTGACTGCAAAAGAATCTTTCACTGATAAACATCCGCAGAGATCCCCCACTGGTGCTTTTGTATGCAGCCATGCAGAGTGAAAACTTTGAACCTCCTCGCTGCTTCACACTGAGAATACATCACTGCAGGTTAAAGTGAATCAAACTCTCCTGGTGCTTTCCAGCATCCTCAGGTGGTGATTTATCTGTTATTTGGTATCACATGGAGAAATGTATGAGCATGCATAGACTTTTTTTTACATTCAAAAATGTAATACTGACCCGGTCTTGTGTAAAGAAAACTCCCTCAACTTGAATTTGAACCATTTATTATAAATGCATCAGCAAACACATCTAGAATTGTGGAGAGAATAAAAACCTTCACAGAGCTGCTTTTACAACACTGTGCATGTACTTTACTGTCCAACGTAGGATGACCACGTCACGTGGCCCACTTTGTGGGGGACTGCACAGCATTTCAATCACCTGTCCCACAAGGTGAGACTATGTCCCCACTTTGATTGGCTCTGGTTTTCCAAAGTGTCGGGCAGCCCCCTTTCTAAAATCTGTAAGCTTTGTAAACCTCAGGCTTTGGCCTGTGTCAGATGTCAGTCAATCAGCCCTCCTGTGTAGGTTGAGGGCTCGCCACGTATTTGTTAAAAACAAACCAGTCCTGTTCAGTACTCACATATAATACCTGTCCTGCTCTTGTGGTGCCCGTTCCCAGGGGCTTCTGCTCCATCCTGCTATTTTAATTGGCTAACTATAAATTGGTCTGTTCTTTCTTATGTGACTATTATGTCCAATTTGTTTGTAAAACTGCCTGTGAGTTCTTTTCTAATATGTTCTGTCCACTTTCCTTTAAGGTGTCCTGTAATTGTTAATATATTTATGTTTTTTGTTTGCCCTGCCTTAGGTCTAAATTGAGCTTGTGTGCTAATACCTGCATTTTAATTAATCTGTGGATATGTTGATTAATGTGCACTGTCCTTATTCAAAAGATATATTGCATGAAAACTGTCAGCATTCTCGTTGCCTGTGTTATGACCCACAGGCAGAAATAGCAGATGAAAAAGATCTTGGAGGAATGTGATGGAAACCAGGACAAAGACAGAAGATGCAGCAACAACAACGTCTGGGAAAACATTTGCACACAGGTAAGCCAGTGGAGGGTGCTTCCCGGAAAGTTTTTTTTTTGGTGAATGGATTTTGTTTGAGTTTGTTCAGTTATTTTCTACTCTCCGGAATACTCAATGCTTTTACACTGCATGTCACACCAACACATTCACACACTGACGGTAGACGCTGCTATGTAAAGGGACCAATCTGACTAATCTATTCATGCTGGTTGAGTTTCTTTCCCAAATGTGTGAACTGGGGATCGAACCCCTGACCGACTCTACAAACTGAGCCACAGCCTTCCCCTTAACTTACAGTAACTCCAAAAGAACATGGTAGAGAGTTGTGAGAATATGTACTCACAGAAAGGAAGTGCAGCTAAAAGGCCTTATGAAAGATACAACATGCAGATTCTGCCAGCAGGGGGCTCTCCATCAATAATACAATAAAAGATGTCGGGGAATCATGGGAGATCTCTCTGCTTCTGGTCTTGCCGGTGTTTCCACAGCAATAAAAAGCATTCTGTCTGTCATGGGGGCTCAGTATGGCGGCTGCCACGCCAAGACATGTCCCATTACTACGATAAGATTTATCTATCCTATTTGAATTTTCAACATGTTGACAAACGTTAAGAAACCCAGAAAATGTGACAGCAAAGATGTCACCTTTAAAAAATCTGTTCAAAACCCTTTCCAAATGTACCATGCTCTGTTCATAATATAGAGCAACAACCTCCCAACATATATAAACAGTGTCAGTCCTGATAGGTTGTGCTGTAAAATGGCAACCCTGACTTTCTTTTGAAGAGAAATCATAGCATCAGCTGGAGACAGGAGGAGAGATCAAATCCCGGCATCCTCCTGTTTGAATGGGGAAAAAAAAAGAGCGACGGGAACTAAAGGATTAGGTGAAATAACTAAGAGCACTGCTGTTTAAATTGTTTTTAAAATAAAAAAGAAGAAATCCACCCTCTCATCTGGCATGAACAGCACCACGATAAGAGACCAGGGCGACTTTGTTTGGAGAGTTTCACATTTCACAGGTTGAAGAGACTTTTCATGAAGCAGCTACAAAGACAGGACTGGTGTCGGGACGTGGACACAAACACCACCTCACATTCATCGGGAACGGCTTTTAAAATATGACCTGCTTACTATGTCACGCTTTAACTTCATTTATATTTCATTAAGAGCTACAGGGAGCGTTTTTATACAAAGGGAAATCAAATCTGCGAGTGTCTGTTTCAAACCAAGAGGGAGAGGAATGTATCTAACCCATTTCTTCCTGAAGGAAGCTTCCAGTTGGGTAATATTAAAAAACATAGAATGGATGTTGTGCTGAGAGATCTTGCCCTCATCACAGCGGCCTACGGTTCAAATCTGACCGTGACTCTTTGCTGCATATCCTCCTCCCACTCTCCCCTTCAAATATGTTCTGTCTCTCTTCAGCTGGCTTTGCCAATAAATCCAAAAAGGCCACCAAAAGTTGATTGGTGACTCGATAAAGTCGAAAAAAAAAAGAAAAAAAAGACTGACTTTAATAAACCTTATTTTGATAAACCTCACGTGTAACGCCACAGACATTGACCTGTGGTGTTACACCTGACTTGAACTCTGGTCTCCCGCGTCAAAGCTCTGTTCACTTTAGACCGATCTGCACCTGACAACCAATCCTGCATCAAAAAACAACCTTACTGTGTGAAAAAAACGTAAAACTAGAAATAATTGTCGTTTTACATTGGGCAGACTGACACCAATAACACAGCGGGTGTGTGGCTTCATGTGCACTATTCTATATATTATTATCATTTGGTGTCTATTTCCCACACCGCCGCGACACCAGGTTGTCATTTTTGTGCTGCGGCCCAGCAGGTATATCTGTACATGCTACATGTCAACATGGTATAGAATGCATATATTACCATAATGTGATATGTGCAATGGTAGCAGCCTGAGCCCTCACACAGGAGCAGTAATGATGGCGTCCCGTACAGCATGCAGGCTGGTAATTAAAGAAACAGTATCTGGTGGCTCCAGCCTGGCAGCACGCTGCAGCGAGCCGAGCATCGTTAACAAACGACTGAGAGGACTGGGCATACTCGGTAATTAGGCAATTTTGAACACATATTAGGGATTAATTGCCATTTGATATGTGAGGGTGAAGTGTTAAGGAGGAGGGATGTTCCTGCGATGCCCCCAGCTTATTGGCATTGATTGCGGCAGTGATTCAGCTGATGGAGATGGCTCAACCTCTGTCTCTGCAGCTCTTTATGGAGCATGTTTTTCGGCTTGATTATAATGATCGCTCAGCTCTGAAAGGCTCAATCTGGATGGACTTTTAAAGGGTCACTCTGGTACTTTATAAACTCAGCCCCTTTTCTCACATTAAAAATTAAACGAACCCCTGCACACCGACAATTACTGTGCTGTCAATGGATTGTATGCAAACCACACATCTGACTTGAAGCTTCCTCAGGTTCCCATAGCAACCAACTGGTCCCTGAGGACGTATTGTCTTTCATATTTGGGTATGAAAGGACAGATTGGTACAGACAAAGGATTAGGATCTGGAGATCTCTGAGAGATTGATCGAGCCTGCAGCCAGGAAATGGGCAGTAATGGCCGCTTGAAAAAGAGAAAAAGAACTGATGTGCACCCAAGCACATAGGTGAAGGACAGAAAACTGTCCAGTTCCTCATGAGCATCTCTATTAAGAGCAACGTTTTGACCCAATTATCTTCTTCAGGCCGCTGCCAAAACCTTTGAGGCCAATTGATCAAAAGTGCGGCCACTACAAAGTGTGTTTTTTTGTTTGAGGCCCTTACAGGCTGAGGTGTTATGTCTGAATAGATTGGAGCTTTTAGTTTTAGAGAAACACTCCGATCATTTCATCTCCTCGCCCTTTTCCCCATCCCATGCTCCATGAGAACAATCAAAGGGGATCACACATTTACTGTTTCAGACAGCCAAAACTTAAATCTCACTACATATCTAAGTCCAAGACAAAGAAGTGGTCTTACACTTAATAAGAGTCAACAAGTCAAATATCGTAGTTCAGATATTCTCAATGAGCTGCGACGTCCGACATGAGAAGTAATGTCTTTAATGGAGCTTCTTGTCTTATTTCAAGAAACCTGAAAAGTACATTTGGTTTGTTACATTGGCATTCAGTTTGAATCATTACAAAGAATAAGGTTGTTGTTTTTTTGCTCCTATGAAAGATGTTAATGTGGATTTGTCAGGTAAAATGTTAACTATATGTGTTTGAACAAAAGATTTGACTTCATGCCGTGCACTCTTCTCCTCATGTTCACCTTTCATGTGGTCAGTCTGTAGAGCCGTAGAGTAGCTTTGCATGATTTGCAGCTAAAAAAACCTCTGCGACTTATTTACTGTGTAATGGCATCTGCAAAATCCTTCATTTCAGCCACTGCATGAAACGGTTCAATTCAGCTGCTGTCTCAGACTACAGCATAGTGGAGCTGATTGGAGGTGTGATTTCCTCTGCCCCGCCCAGTACAGGGTTGTTCCAGATTCTTTTGTAGCCAAGTTGAGTGCTAAAAAAGACCAAATCCGAACCCCCCAGGTCAGCTGAGAGAGCATCAGGAACGCTCAGAGTGACATCCAACAGATCTTGTAGATTACGTCATGACAGGATCTGGTCGCTTATTTAAAACACTCTGTGATTTCTTGATAATGGAGGTGAGGATCGATTATTCTTCATGTCTACGATGTGTTCCTGTACTTGGGGAACTGTACCGTGCCAAAGTCCACCTCTTCCATCCCTGCCAGGGCCAAGGAAGCGCACCGAGCTTTAACATTAGAACAGAGCGCTCACACTGGTCTAAAGAACTGGACTCTGAGGATGAAGCCGGCGTCGGTAGGGCACAGATTACCTAGTGTGAATGCGCCTAATAAGAGTAATGCATTTTCCGGGAGGGGGGGGGGGGAATTAACTGCAGCTATTACAGGCTGCTTTCATGACTGCTGGCTGAAACAGTCTTTTGGAGAAACTCCAAAACTCTCTGAGCCTATTTAAGATTTCAACACATGGCATGTAAAAATAGGGCAAAGGTTTAAAAATAACAGAATTACCCTTGTAGTGAACCCTCTTCATATCAGAATAAATCGCAGCGTGTCAAATCCATTTGTGGGATGTACTCGTCGGGTTTCTGCAGGAAGAGAACTCGCCTCCAGGCCCTTTCTGTGTTTTCATCCCAAACCGCCACATATGCCCAAGTATGTATTCCAGGAAGTGTGTGGTGTGTTCATTTTATCTTTCAAAGCGAACATGATTCATCTCACACCTGCTATCTCATTGCTTCAATTTCTTACACTTTGCCCACACAAGACACGAGCGCTGCTGCTTAGCTCTGCCAGAGATGACCGCAGAAGTTTGAGAGAAAAAAACAGCAGAAAAGTTCAGAAGTTGTATTGCTGATGGATCACATTTTAGACGGCGGAGTTTTAAAGGACAGACATTTGTCATTTTCTTCTGTATTGGTGGTCAGTCATGAGAGGCCTCAGAGCGCTCAGACTCCTCCTGATATGATGTTTTTCTCTGAGCAGACATGTTGCTCGGGCCCCGCTGTGTGTAAGTGTTCCCACGAAACCCTTTTACACGGACTTCTAGCTGAGAGCTGCCACACTTCCACTTCTTCGGCTGAAAAAGACCGGCGTCTCACTCATCGACGCTGTGGAGAAGAGAGCGTGTCGAGGATATGAGACGCAGGAAGAGAGGAAATGTTTAGACTGCTGGCTCGTTCAGCCAACACGGACCAGACGAGGCAATTTGGAGTAAATAATACCATTTACTCCCTGCAGGCAATCAAAACACTATCTCTGTGAAAAAGAACATAGATACACACCTAATGATTGCCTATCTTTTTTTTCTGCCCAAATCTAGTCGCTCAACTAGGCTGGTAGTAGCAGACTGACAAAGTTTCTCGCTTCATCCATTTCCCCCCAAACAACTGCAGAGAAGTTGTTTTTAGACGAGATGCTCAGAGGGAAAGTTTCACTGCTGCAGTACGATTCTGAGAGTAGGAAATACTTTTTAGGACTCAAGTTTGACGGAAAAGAAGAGAAGTTCATGTGCAAAACTTTGTACCTTTATGAGCTGCAGCACAAAACCCAAAGTAAGTGTAGGCTGAAGTCCAGACCACGGCTGGGAAGACAGGCTGTGATTCACTGAAAAACTGCAATAAACTGTTCCAGCATTTAAAATGTCTCGTTGTTTTTTTGGAAAATATTTTTTTCCTTTCAGACTGAAATGAAATTATTTCACTCAGCAGATCCTTTAACCCCCAACGAGACTTACTTGTAAGAGATGGAACAACACAAGGAAGGATCTAGAGATGAGAACACGTCAGTCTGTTACTGCAGGAAGCTTTGGAGGCTCATCGATGGAGAAAATCCTGTCTCACTCGAACTTTCAGTCAACCTATGGGCTGACTGAGAGCTGGAGCTGAGGCGGGTTTTAAGCCTCTTGACAAACCGGTCATGAGTGTGCCGATTGAGACCACCAGGGGGCGACAGGGGAGACTTTGGGGTGTTGTGACGGTTGGACCAGGAGTCTATGATTGGCAGAGCGTATAGGAGGGGAGGAGAGGTAGGACCTGGTTTGTACAGCTTAAATGACTATTAAAGCTCCGTTTCCACAAAGCCGTGTGCTATGGATCAGTGCGGTTCAGTAAAGCCTGATCCTGTTTGTGTTTGTCCCTAATTGGTAGGTGGCGTGTAACGATAGCTGCATCAGCTACGTAAAAGCGTGACATTATGGCAGCGCGGCAAAGTGTACTCTTTCAGCTTCTCTCTTTAGAAACTTACACTTCATTATTTGTGCTAAGGAATCAAATGTGACCACCGCTGCTGACTTTTTTTATTTAAAAGAGAGGGACGGGGAAACGGAAATAACATCATAGTATTTTGCACTACAGACGCTTGATATCAGGACAATAACACACCTCTGAGTGAGAAACTGTACATTGGCATGTGGCTCTTTGTTACAAAACACAATCAAGCTTTGTTTCAGAGAGGGCTGTGAGCCACGAGGAGAAATACAGACGAATAAACAATCTATTTATCTACTATTTACTATTTCAACACTGCAGGGTTGTGTTCATCTTTTAATGCTGCTGTCGTCGACCAATCAACTGACTGCAGTGTTTAGCTCCACCTTTTAGGGCTGGCTTTAGTCTGTGTAAACGCCACAAAATGCGTGCTGTACTGAGTCGAACTGAACTGGTGGAAACAGGGCTTTATATGCACAGCTGACCTTGATAAAATGTGAGCTGCTGCTGTTGTGCAGATAAATTTTGCACTTTGCGATACTGCAGCTTCCTCCAGTACGTGTACAGGATGAGAGTTTAGAGTGACTGTAATCCAGTATGTGCTCGTTGGAGATTTGTTGAGGAGCGACTTCCTGTTCCAGATGACCTCTTTGTTTTCTACTCAGTGTGTCTGTAGCTTATCTGAGGGCTGCAAATCTTAACTTATATGTTCATTTACTCCTGAAACATCTGAATGCACACTATGTCTTTGGTGATAAAGATCTATATTACTCATAATCAAAATGTAATGCATTAAGTAGGGGATATTATCCAGTATGAGCTGCACCTTGACAACAGATTCCTGTTTGAGAAATAATTATCCTCCTCTGTTTGTCTCTGTGATCTATTAGCTGAAAACTGATGCAGACTGCATTTCAGAAATGAGACCAAAGAAGGCCCTGAGTCTAAAACCTTCAGCTACGTTCAAAGCTTTGGTCTTTGAGTGATCTAAGCGTCATTAAAGGGGATTATTTTTGGTTGTAAATCAAGAGTTTTGAGAAGCCTTTGCAGAGCAGCTGGGACTTGAAAGACAGAAACAAACATGGGCCTCTTGTCTGAAAGTGGAACTTTCAACATAATTACACAGTGTTTTGACAGAAGTGAGAGGAAAAGAGGGCACAGATAGTGCTGTGAGAGCGAGGAGCGACACCGTGCTTCACGCAGCTGTTCTGAATGGAAGCGGGATCCACGGGTGTTCCTACGAGGCTGATTAGACTTCCTCCATCTCCCCCCACATGAATTCAAAGTGATTGAGGACAAGGCGACAGCACTCGCCTCCATGTGGCTGTCAATCCTTCTTGCCCAACCTTACACCATCCAGCTCACAAGATGTCAGAGTAGAGGAGAGAGGGCCTGCTACTGAGCTTCTGCGTCACTCACAGGTGGACCCAAGACCCAAGGGCTTAAAGTCAGGACATGTCTTGGTCTTTAAAAATGTATTGTTTCAAATATTATATACAGCAGCTATTATGACGTGTGCTGCTGCCCTCCTAGCCAGGTCACCCTTGTGAAAGAGGTCTCCATCTCGATGGGTTAATTACCTGTTTAACCCCTTGACACCTAAATTTGTCTCCAAGTATTAAAACTTTTTTTTACGTGTGTTTCTGCTTTCAAGTAGAGGCTAAATTAAGTTGAGAACGTTTATTTGAAAATATCACATAAATAGATATTACATAAAAATAGTACATACATAGCACATCAAACAGATGTAGTTCTGTCTCCGACTGGTCCTATGACAATCTAATGCTTGCTAAAGGTTCCTAGGTATGTATTGAAGGTGCATCAATCGACAGTGGAGGAATACAGACGCTATTTTGGCTGCATTTCGAGCGTAAGTGGTTTGATGCAAATTCGCGACAATTCTACCAAAAAGTAACTCAAGTAGTTACTCAGTAACATATTATGAAAGTAAGTCGTTACGTTGGAAAGTAACTAATACGTTACTTTCAAGTACATTTTCAGATGCTGAAATGTGTCAGAGCCCTCTTTAACAGAACTTAAATATGTGTGTGTGTTCAATAATTTATGATAAATCTGAATATAATAATGTAATGGAGACTTAATACAATCAATAATGGACAGAAACAGTGTTTCCAGGTGTGAGGATAACAGCAGGTGGATGAGTCTGTGCTGTCATAGTAGTGTTCAGAAATAACTCCCACTTACAGCCATCAGACAAGAACAGTTATTACCAGGAAGCTGATTTACATTTCTCAAAGATAATGATGCTAATTAGCTAAACAAAGGAAGTGCTCTTCTCTATTTAGCTCATGGAGCAGGTGCTGAAAGTCGAAACACAGCTGGACTGCAAAGAGTCCGCAGCGACCCGCACAACAATGCGTCGGTGCCGTTACATAGCAATGAACGTGTGGGAAGAAAAATGACGTATTTACATATAGCTGGCAACAGATCTTCTCCACAATGGCGTTTATGCGGTCCGATATATGCTGTGCTCCCTCTAGAGGAAGTGTTGTGTATTACACATACAAAGGCATATGAACATTTGCGTTAACGATGCAGCAGGTTGTCTATGCATACGCAAGTATATTTGAGCCTTAAGAGGCATAAACTTGTGTAAAAACAAGTTTAAATTCAGTGAACCTGAAGGTCTTTGCACTGTGACTGAATCATTAAGCGCTCGAGAGCAAAAGAACAGAGCCCTTCAAAGTTTTATTCTGTCTTTCTTTTCAAACCAACATGGCACACTTGAAACATCTGTGGACGTCCTTGACAGCTTTTTGTTTCTTGCAGCACTTCTCTTTTTGATTTGAGGCAAACTCGAGTCTCGGAGGTCACCTTTCCGTTCTGTGAGCAAAGTTTAAAAGGGACGGGGAGGAGGCAGTGAGTATCTGCTGGCAGCTCTTCATATGAAACTCTTTAACTCAGGAGGTGAGTGAACTGCTGGGGAGAACAGGAGACGACGTTAGAAAAACAGACAGACAGACAGACAGAACTGTAGACAGATAACGTTCAGATGATTCACCAGGGAATCAGGAAATGAGGACAGGCTGCGGTGATCGGATGCTGGTAGTTTTACAAAATGTACAATCTGGATCAATAAAGTTTTATGAAGTCTCAATGCAGAAATAATAACTGTGATAATGATCCAAGATTTTTACATCCACTTGCAGTACTTGTGCCTTTAATGCATTTTTAATATAGGTACTAGGGCACATTAATAATATGAAGTTAAAATAACATTTGTGCTTTATGTTCAAACATTGTCACCATTTGACCTCCATTAAACATCCAAAGTATTCTGTTAGTTTAAAGTTGATCTACGAGACTAATTTCTATGTTCAAACTCTCATATTGTGTTTGACGCTGGATGACCAAACTAAACTCCTGTGATAGCTTCCTGATATGAAACCAAGAATATCCAAGCCTCGACGTAACCCGTGAAACCTCTTACATAGACTCTCTTCTCCCAGCTCTGGAGCGCAGCCCTGCAGCGTTCTGCCCCCCCCAGAAGGATTCCTGACGGCCCAATTCCACCAGATGACTGTTCGGTCCGTCTCCGCTCTGTTCTGCCAGCGAAGCTGATGGGTTTCACTTTCACTTCGATGTATGTGCTTCTACTGCGTCTGCTGCACTGCGTCTCAGCTCCGGCAGTCTGGATCCCTCCGGAGAAGATACGCTAGGCTTCTATTTTTGCCGGATGCCAGAGCACGACGCATCCGCACCGATACAACATTTAAACATCTGGTTTATTTTCAGAATAAAACACTCCGTTTTGACAGTTCAGAAAAATAACCGTATTCGTGTTTGTGTATTTGTTGATAAGGATTAAATAGAGTTTCATACCACATACATTGTCCGTGAATTTGTTTAATTACCGCAGGTATTCCTCTCTGTGCTGCGGAGGAAGAACGCCCACACCCACAGCCGGTGGGTGTTGACGGACAATGATGTATGGAGCAGACACGCAATGCACACAGATCTGGTGAAACTGAGTGGTGAGAGTTGACCAATCAGAAAAAAGTGGGCACATGAGTAGGGGGCCTTAAAGAGACAGTAGCTTAAACTAACTGTTTCAGGTACTCTGAAATGAGGGTTTTTACTGACACCAGTATAAGATAGAGCTGGAAATCATGCAAAGCTGCTCTGTAGGTTTCACAGACTGACATCATGAAAGAATGTGAAATCTTTAAAAGGTAGTACAGACTTTGTCCACAGGGGGCGCCAACATCAATGCTTAACTCCAGTCTTCATCTCTCTGCCGTACAAACCGGTTCAGCTGTGTTTCAACTTTCAGCACCTGCTCCGTGAGCTAAATAGAGAAGAGCACTTCCTTTGTTTAGCTAATTAGCATCATTATCATCGAGAAATGTAAATCAGCTTCCTGGTAATAACTGTTCTTGTCTGCTGGCTGTAAGTGGGAGTTATTTCTGAACACTGCTATGACAGCACAGACTCATCCACCTGCTGTTATCCTCACACCTGGATTCAGAGACGTCTGTGATCAACTGGAGCTCTGGCTGCTTTAGAGACGGTCCAACAAAACAGCTGTGCAAAGGTGTTGATTCAATGTGCTGATATTATGGTAAAAGATAGAAAATTAGTATTTATTTTAAAGTTGACTAGAAAAAACATTTAGCCACAGCCCAACAAACAATTGGAGAAACAGGCTGCAGATTAGGCAATGCAATTGAAAATGGAGGAAACAGAGAAGATTTAATAGTTTGCTGTGATTCACAATTTTGCCTCCACTGTTCAAATAAAAATAAAAACATTTGATCACAAAAAAAATAAAAAATTTGGTTATCCAACTTCCAATCTATCACTGATTGTATGTATATGTATGAACAGCTTTTTTTAAATTTCTCCTTTAAATGTCTTTTCTCATGTCAGTGTTCTTCTCAGATCTGCTTACCTGTAGCCTGTCTCTCTCTCTCTCTCTCTCTCTCTGAGCCACAGCTTTATAAATATGCTCACTTTTTATCACTTCATTCATAAAGCTGCGTCACTGATATTAACTCTATTTACATAACGCCTCCTTATCAGTGCGATGCAGACACATTTTTAGAAGAGCTTGATTCTACATTAATCCTCCGACTTATCTTTACAGCGGGGTGCTGCTGTGGAAATATCTTCCACTTTGAATCTTTTCAAACCAAAGTTCATACTTTAGGTAAACTGTGCCCGCAGGCTTGAACGCAACACACTGAAAGATGTTCCCTCTGCTGATTTTATTCAACAACACCTCAAACTGAAATGTTGATGTTTTTCATTTTGAAACAAGATCACATGACCTATGAAGGCGTGAGGCCTGATTGAGAACAATGACTGAAAATCCTGCTCTTAAGTGAAGATCATGACCAATCAGAGCGATGGACTTGGATTAAATGAGAGTCCAACTTTAGCCAGAGTTATTAAAGGTACAGTCAGTAGAAATGGTTGTTGCAGCTTGTAGACGCAACATTCAAACCAGGCCCCTCGTGCACGTTTACTGCTTCTACCTACACTGCACGCTACCTGAGCCTTCTACATTTGCTATAATGGGAAAGCTGATAAGCTAGCTCAAGGGTCACCCTCGTTTTAGAGCGAGCTTGCTCTGCTTGGAGTTTTTGCATCACTGTGATTGTATTTTCTCTTCTATGTCGCTACGCCCACGTCCGTCATATTTGCTGGTTGGAATCACGTCCGATCACTGAATTGTATCCACTCATTAACCCTCCGCCCGCTGTCCTCGGCTAAAAGAAACACACCAGCTCCCAGCACAGAAACATCCCGAGTCAACCAAAACAAACTGAAACAAGAAAATCCAGACACCACCGCTCATATGGAGGGAGAAATGAGAGGAATTCATTTTTTATAAGTCTACTTTTAGGGAAAAAGCTACAGCAATCTTTATTTTGCTCGTTTTCGCGAGAAGAAGTCTCCAACACAATAGTTGGGTTTTTAGCTCTCAGAGAGTTCTGAGTCCAAAAGATCTGACAACATTAAACGCACCTTGAAAAGACTCTTTCTGCTTCTATGCACTCACAGACTTTTCTGTGTTAAATATTATGGTAGAAACAGCCTTGTATAACACAGGTTAGTTCAAGTGTCAAAGAAGGTTTCCCGCTGCGTTCAGCTGTTTGAACAACATGCTAACCACATCCATAACCTCTCAGGTTTGTACCAATCAATGCTGGACCACCTCCTCAGATTGTACCTTATTCCCCCCTGCTGTACTCCTCGTCACTGAAGTGGCCGCTCTCTGGCACGCATGCGATGCAGCTGAATCTTGTTGTGTGTTACTCTCTTTCTATTTCTTTCTATTTCTCTGGAGAACCTGCTGTGCTGGGTTCTGCTCTGCACCAGAATCAGATCCAGTGGGCTCGGGCACACACCGTCTTCAGCGCAGACAGGTCATGGCACAAATGGATGCGTTTAGGGGTGAGAAAAGCACACACACACAAACACACACCGCTGTTCACCCCCTGCTGACCCTCTAACACCTCTGTTACTACCTACGATATCGCCTCTGTGACATTGACAGCCAATCGAAGGTGAGATGCAACAGTAAGCATTAATATCACGACTTCAGCTGGCAATAATGAAAAGACAAGTGATGTCACAAGACTGGAGATGACGTCAAAATGAAGTTACATAGAAACAAAAGTGTTCCACAGTGTGCAGGAGCTATTGAAGCGTTGTTAGAAACAAATGGAGAATTTCGACGTCACAAAAACGCCAAGCTTCACTTGAGTCTTGAGTTTTTCTTGAAGAACATGAATTGTCCTCAGAGGATGATGAATTGAATCAAATGTGTCCAGTTTATGTCTCTGGATATAAAAAGTGACATCAAAAACTTGATCTCTGCCTCATGTCAATAGTCCTGTTCAGACTGTTTGACCCTCGATATAAATGTAAAGGTCTTCAGAGGCGTTAAAAGAGGTGAGAAGGTGTCAGCGGAGCCAGCTGAGGAGAGCAGTGCTGTGTGTGTGTGTGTGTGTGTGTGTGCGCGCGCATGTCTGACTGCATGTGGAACCCCTGCTGTGCTTCTACAACTCTGAAACACAAAGTGAATTCACACCAATATCGTTGTCCCAGAATCAACATCAAGGTATAAGAACATGTGATGTCGGCTGAGCTTATAGATACAGAAACAGAGTCTGAAAAGGGCAAAAGAAGTATGTTCCTTCTTTTTCAGGGGTTAATAATGTGCGTTTTTCTGGCTGTGTATCCTTCCATAGGTCTCTGTTTGGATTTTGTCTCACTGGATTGAAGTTTATAGATTAAGTATGAAGTCATGCCCTGCACAAAGTCCTTATGTGTTAATACAAGAAAGGAGATTTCAGTGCGGGGAGCACGCACACACGCATGCACACACACACGCACACGCACGCACACACACACAGCACCGGCATGTTAAACACAAAGTGTCTCTCTCGGCTCGTACTCAGGGGATTTGCGGGATAATTGATGAATATTTCCTTCGTGTAAGGTGCTAACAAAACTCAAAGTGACAAGCATCAAAGGCAGAGTCGCAGCATCTATGTGACTCATCCGAAGGGAACCAAAAATCCAGACAGGGATCTGAGGATTTTCTGTTTGTTTGTTATTGAGTCTGAATGAGGAGGTTAACAACAAGGAGGGAGTGCGACTCGCCCCGTTGTGTTATTGCAAGATTCGCTCAGGCAATTACAAAAAGTCATTTAAATGCTAACAAGCTAGATGGGCAAAACGAAACAGGACTTAAAAGACTAAACCTCTGAATAATCCCTGTGATCAAACAGGAGAGAGGACACACTGAGTCACAGGAAACAAGGTGCAAGACATACAAAGTATTATATCTAAATAAAGATGTTATTTCACTGCTTTTATCTGAAGGAAAATGTCTGAAAATGATTCATTTTTCAGAAGAGACTCCAAAACTGAATGACTCCTCCTGTTAGCTGCTCTGTGTTGAATTAATGCAAGATGTTTTGTTGTTCGGCAAATAATGCTCCAAAAAAAAGATTTACAAACGATATAAAGATCATTAAGGTAATGACCTCTTCCTATTTTAAACTTAGCAGTAACACCATATGAAGAGAAGATACTTCATAATTTTATGCAGTGCAACAAAATGAGGTCAGCCACAGACAGGATAAAAAAGATAAAAATAAAACAATAAAAAACAATACAAACAGCAGTCTAACGACAACACAGCACACAATATATTCAAAAGATACATGAGGAGTCACCAGAGTGACTTCAAGCTTAAAGGAGCAATATGTAACTCTGACACCTAGTGTTTCAAATGGGTACTACAGTCCAAGTTCAAGAGAGAGAGAGAGAGAGAGATGTCCCTCTCTCTTAAGATGGTAGAGGGCACAAACAGGAAAAAAAAGTCCAATATATAATTGATTACTTCCCACTGACAGGTTTGTCTTCATACATTTTCTTTGAAAAGACCAAATAATATGTGCTACCATTTACACTATATATATGAAACATCTCACAGCGTTTTTGTCAAAGACTTTCGAAGAAGCCAAAGAAACGTGTCGAGCATAACAAGCTCAACATTTAAGGTTTTTGAGTATTTTGAAAAAAAAAAAAATCCAAAATAGATGTCTTTTTTTTTTTTTTTGAAAGAGGCTCTTTTTTTTTTTTTTTTTGTATTTACCCTGCTGTGTGTGTCTGTGGTATCTCCCAGTATACAGCCAGCCGCTGTTCAGGATCAATTGCTTCACCTCAGTGGAATAGGGTGTGGTTACAGTAAAGAGATCAGAGGATCAAACTCGACCACAGACATCCTGAAATGCAGCTGGTAGTAATCGTGATAATTCTGCATCTCCTTTATTGACAAGTGAAACTCTCCTCGCTATTGTCTCATTTTCATGAAGACGGAAGCTTTTTATTTAGAGTGCGAGACATCTTGACTGATACTGTGAATGTTCTCAATTAAAAGAAAAAGAAAAGATCAGACGCAGAGTACAAGGTCTCTGTACATAATGGATCCAAAACCCAGACTTAGTGTGCAAAGGCCTTTCCTCTAGCCGGCTTCTTGCTCAGTCACTCTCTCTTTTTCTCTTCTTAGCTTCATCACTGTCCTTTTCCGTCTCATAGCCTCAGCCATTGAGTCAAACAGGACAGAGACAGGCTAACTTCTTTTTCAAAACTGAGACCTTGTGTGTAAAGCTGCACACACCTTTCCTGAGACGACCTTGGCCCGCTCGCAAACTACACACTGTAAACATAGTAGTGGAAAGTTTTTGTGCAGTTACATCGACCTTTAGAACCGTCATTTAAAGGTGAAAAAGTTACAGATTGTACCTTTAAGGCTTCAATGTTTAAAAATAAATAGATGTCTTTTTTTTATTGCCCCCAGGGGAATATTTGTTTCCACAGAGTGAACATTATTTGTGCCTCCACAACAAAAAGAGCTTTATTAAGTTGTCTCACCAGCCTGTGAAATGCATAATTTGTCATTCCAGCTGCAAGAAGCTGTTGCATACTTAATGCATTGCATTATGGGAACATAAACCTCTTATTCTCATTCTTCATAGTTAAACTTTGTCATTTGTTTTTAAGTGGGACACAGCTTGTAGAGTTTTTTTTGCTGACAACTTAGCCCACTCGACACGTTCTCACTATCCACTCATCAAAAAATACAACTTATTCAGCAGCCCCACGCATACTAATGTGATGATCTGTTAAAAGTGGTCATACTGTGAAGAGATATCGATTGTGACAGTTCCCACTACATATTAGAAGAATTTTACAAGTTTATGATAATTGATGGCCCCTGAAAACATTTGATATCATACTGACACAAAACTCTTCTCTTAGAGGCCGGATAGGTAATTTCCTTCAGATACACTTTTTAAGTTTTTGGTTGAAATTGTCTTCATGTCCTGACAGTAATTCAGGTCTTATGTGCTCTGAAAAAGGAATTAAGAAAATCTGTCATCTGTAGCAGCTGTCAGGCTGTAAAAAACTTTGACCAATCTCAGATTGACGTTTGGTTTTTTATAAACCAATCAAGCCTCTCTACTCCATGCACGCACGAGCCCACACTCAAAACATGAGCTGAAATCCACTTCTGGACCAATGGCATTAGTGCATGTAAGTGAAGGGCGGGGCATTTGAAAGAGCACAGAGGAGAGGGGGCGGTTGAATACAGAGAACAGAGAGGATGTTACTTTCAACTTTTTGAAAATGACTGACCCTGCCTTTAAGCATATATAAAAAAGCAAAGTCCATAAAAAGAGGAAATATGGCTTCTGAAGATTAGAGGGATGTGTTTTCTTAATAACAACAAGCTACAAAGTTGTGTGGGCCTCTTTAGCTCAGTCTGTAGGGACTTGGGTAGAGAACTGGAGGATTGCTGGTTCAAGTCTCAGAGTAATTTGATTGCTGGAGAGGTTCCGTGTCCCTGCAGTACTGCAGAGATGCCCTTGAGCAAGGCACTAAACCCCCATCAGCATTGTTTTTCAGTAGCAGCCCCACTCTGACATCTCTACACTAATGCATGGCTACAGGTCGTGACTGTGTGTAATTTGGGCCTATGTTTCAATATCAGAGTGCAAATCAAAATGTACTAAAGATGAATAAAGTTAGTAAAATCTGGGATACGGTCCTCATGAGATCCAATTTCTTACATTATGTTAAAATATGCTCTGCCAATGAAAGGCATCTGATCCAACCTTCCCAACAAGGTCCTTAGTCTCTAACTCCACTCCTCCTCTGTCGCCCCCCGCTGGTGGTACGAACTGTGAAACTCCATTGTATCTGCAGTCCCTTTGTGCCTTTAAGAAAAAAGCTAAAGACCCAGCTCATTATAAACACCTTTGCGCTTATTAATATTGATGATGGTTTTGCTGATAGTGGTTGCTGATTAGAACTGTTTTTTCAGCGCTTGTGTCTGATTAGACTTAAAGGTCACATATTATCAACCAGTTTAAATAAGTCTCAGAGACTTTCCCAAAACATGTGAAGTGTTTTGTTGTAAATCCACTCTGGATTTGATCATGTCTATAAACCCCTCTATTTCAGCCCTGCTCAGAACAGGCTGTTTCTGTGTCTGTCGCTTTAAATATGTAAATGAGCTGTGTCTGACCACGCCCCTTCTCTGGAAGGACTTGGGTGGCTCGGTCTTTCCCGTTTCATGTCTGATTGTTTACGGTGAGAAGGCAGAACAAACACCTAGCTGTGGGAGTGTCACCCTCCTGGGGGAGGGGCTACTGCCCTTTGTGATGTCATGAAGGGAAAATCTAAACACTGGCAAAAAGCTCATTTTTTTGAAAAGTGGAGCATGCAAAAGACAGAGAGGATGAACTTTTCTCATCATTTGGGGGTTTGTAAACAGGATAGGGACACATATTAGTGTGAGACAAACATTATCATTAAATATATCTGAGTAACCAAAAGCTGCTTGTTTCAGATGTACTGTAGTTTCCTCTTTTCTAGATCCTGGCTCATGTTGTTCTTACTCTCTGATGCTCTGATTGCTTTTGAAAAAAAGATATGTTGGAGTCTCAGGAGAATAGAGAAAGTATTGGAAAACCCCAAAGGTGATTTTTATCTGAATTTTATAAAGCATGTTTTCTAGTTAAAAAAAAAACAAGAGGGTGATGTTCACTTTCAGACCACAGAGCGCTGACCTGATCAATGATGTTATTCCACCTTTTCCCTAAAATAAGAGAGTGCGTATCACAGCTGAGCGACAGCAGCAAACTGATGCTTTGGGGATTTATCGAGTATTTGCCGTGACAGCTGTTTCTCATTAAGTATCTGCGCTGATTAATTGGGAGGCTGAGTAAAACGTGTAGCGGGGAATTGTGTTCTGAGGTGAACAAAGGTGTAAAGCAAGAGCCATTTAATTAAATATTGAACAGTCTCAGATGGATGTCTATGTTGGTGACCCAAACTGCAAGCAATGCTAATTAAAATTTCTCTTCTGTCAGGAGACATGCTGCAGATCCTCCCTCAGCGCGCTCACCTGCAGAACACATTAATTCCACTAGATAAACATGAAAGAGTCCCATTTAGAGGCCATTTAGAAGAACACAACTCTGTTGACTTTGTGCTGACTATAGGGAATGTTTTCTTTATTCATTTTACACAAAGTGGAAAAACTGTAGATACTGCCAAAAACACCCAGTTCACAAACAACTATGAGACTTTCATGTTACATTTTTTCTTCTCCACTTACTGAACGTATCAAAGCGGCAAACTAAGGTTGAAAAATGAAGCTGATGGGAAAATGTAAAAACCTGTGGTTCTTTGAGTGTCTACTTGAGGCTGCAGAAGGCACACACTGTACGCACTGTACACACGCAAAAAGCCAGTTTTTACAGCTAGCATAAAGAAACAAACAGAACAGACTTGGTGAATTTTTTGATCGCTCATCAGTTTTGATTTCCTGATTGAAAGGTTTTACCCATAGTTAGCTGGCCTGATTTTGTCAAGAGACTCAACACTCGCCTCTCAGCCTGCCATTAGGTTGACTGAAAGTTAGGCTGAGACAGCATTTCCAACATGGCGACCACCTTCCTCTCTGCAGTAACAGATGAGTGACATCACTCAGACTTCTTCCATGCATATTTATTCTGCGGTTGCTCCTACAGAATAGTTGAACGTAGCCGCTGCTTTGTCACACATTAAGTCATAGAATTAGTATCCTGAAGGTTTTGCATACAAAATAGAGCCAGAAGTGACTATTTCTAATACATACACATTGCTTCGTCACTATCCGTGTTGACAGGTTTCCATGGTAGCCAGCTTTGGGTAACGCCGTCAGAAGAAGTCTCACTTTAATGAGTTCCCCCTGCTGGCTATTTGAGAGAGTGCAGGTTTAGGGCACTTCAGACTTGGCTTCACTTTTAAAGCCATGAAAGCTGTGTCCACTTTTCTTTGCACAGTTCATGGTGGCTTCTCGCTCTCTCTCTCTCTCTTTTTAATAAAATCCACACAGGTGAACAAAGATGTCTTTCTACTGTCAAAAACAGGAACATTGAGTGCAGCGAAGCCTCCACCGCCGAATAATAGAGACGTCTACCGAGTGCCAGAACTGTTCGAGTCTGGAGAAAAAAGTCTGGAGTTTTATTTTCAACTCCACAGAGCCAAAGTGACAACCGGTGTCTGGCTGAAAAAATAATGAGGCAGGATTGCTCGCTCATCACTTGAGGAGTCCGATCGTCCACGCTCCCCGGGACACGCCGCTGTTGTTTCTGGAGAACTCAGAAAGCTGCTCACCCCTGAGAGAGCAGTCAGAGTACTTCACCTTATGAATGCACCGCTGCAGCAGTCACTTCCCGGCTGAATGCGTCCACAGAAAGCCTGAGCGGGCTGAGGAGGTATAAAAGGAATGATGAGACAGGGTTCCTGTCATGGTCTGGAGTCTGCGGCTCTGACCTCTGAGTTATAAAGACATTGTGCAGCCTTTTCTTCTTTTCCTGTGGCCTGTTCCTCAATGCGGCCGAAGAAGAGGATACAAATGAAAAATAGTAATTATCAAGCAGGATTCACCTGAGAGAGCTCTCTATAGTCCTGGATGAGCACACATTGGAATGTGGCTGTAAACTGAATCAAATAAGATTTCTCTTTTTGCCACCAGCTAAAATACTTCTATTGGAATTGGAGGTGAATAAACAGGCATGGTGTTTAATCCTCTCTGGAAGGATTGCAGAGGAGTAAACCTGCCCGGCAGAGGAAAATGAAGATGTCAGCAGTGTGTGTGTGTGTGTGTGTGTGTGTGTGTGGAGGATGAGGTGCACACTGTCTCATGAGCTCACACGTTGGACTATTTTTACAAGAAGCAGACGAGGAAGATGACCTCAATCACTGCAGCAATTCCCTTATTAAATCAGTCAATAGCAGCAACACTGGTGCCATTCATGCCACAGAGGCTTTTACATGGGTTCTTATCAGGTTTAACAACTTCAATTTACACCATGCTGTGTGAAGGAGGCTGGGCTCATTTCAGTTTCAGCAGTGATGATGTTCAGCTTATGACCTGCAGCCTGAATGACCGGGATCATTAGTCATCTCATTGAAGTTTTTATTATTTTGATAATAATTAGGATTTGAATGTGCTTTTGGTTACTTCTACGGTACAGGAGCTCAGACTAAGCAAAGTATATAAACCTCATTCATGCTCATCAACTTCCTAACTCACTATCAATAAACTGTAATTCAAATATTAGCAACTTTATTTGTATTAAAAACAAGGCTTAATAAAGTGCTTAGACACGTGCAGAACAAACTTAACAACACAGATCAACTCACGCATCAGACCCATAACCAACCAACCCCAACAGCTAAAGAACCCCGAGCAATACCCGACCAACATCAGAACCTGAACATCTCACAAACACAGGCAGCATTATAACGCAGACTACCTCAGACGACAGCAGGAATGCAGGCGAATACAGTTGAGGAAATGAGGGCCGAGCCTGTGAGAAGATAAACGAGCGATGAAAAGATAGAAACAGTAGAAAGTGTCCAGATGCCATAACAGAGATAAGCGTTACCTTGAAGAAGATTTAAAAGAAGATCGAAACGATAAGAGGGGGTTGTTAGCGATGCATTGAAATAACAATAAAACATCTCGACGATGAATAAAGAAAAGGCAGTGAACACATGAAAACAATAGAAGCCATTAAATGAGCTGGACTCAATAAAACGTGATAAAAGGAGAAAATCAAGAAAAGCTATTAATTAGGAGGGTCAGGGCAGACTTTTAGTTAACGGCCTATTAGCTACAGACTCTGCTACTCCAGAATAAGGTACTGATAAGTGCTACTCTAAATATTGACTAAGGGGGGTTTCACGTTATGGACCCCAGAGTCTGGGTCATTTCATCAGAGGGAACACAAACGTACCATATGTGGGTAACGTGTCTGAATTCACTTGAAGAGGTGGTCTCGGGCACGATTCAAGCATACAAGAATACGCTCCTCCAGAAACCCAACCGTGCTTATACAAGAAAGAGGGCCAATATATGACGTCATTTTAAACGCCTCCTGTCACTTTAAAAAAAAAAAGAAAAAAGAATAAAAAGTTGTATCTGCATAGCATCTCATCCTCTGAGCTGCATGGCAGATGTGGAAGTAAGAAGAAGGAAATAACTAGAGCAGCCACAGTTAGCAGGACGCACTCACTCACGAGTGGTTGCCATGGTTTCTACCTCTTCTTCTTTCTGCTTTTTGGCCGATGTGCAAACCAACTGTGCAGACTGCCACCTGCTGTATCGGACTGAGTACATACTGTACTCAGTCCGATACAGCAGTCACTCAGTTACTCAGGTGAACGCAGACCAGAAGGGGAGATGGGGGAGCAATCAGGGCGGGAAAACACCCACATAAGGAGCCAGTGTGCTAATTAATGCTGAATATTTTTGACCTTAATGTGAAGTGTTACCAAAATAAAACAACAACATAGAATTAAACAGTTATGCACCTGATGTTCATGTCATACCGAGGCGTCCCTTTTCCTCTCCGTTTTATTTGCAGTTTTGAAAAATCCTACAAGAACTTTTAACGTTGGACTATTTGAATTAATGGCGACCCAGATTTCACTGTGCTGTAATTTACCTCCCTGCACAGTGTAGCTTTACATAACACAGAGTGAAGAGCTGCTTTTATTGGTTTGCTTTGAAATGTTGTTTAAAATCCTCCGGGGAGTCTTTATCACACCTGGACTAATGTATTTGTTTGTCTTGTTTTTAGGCTTTAATCTTTTTTTTTTTTTTTAATGTTATTCTGTTTATCGTTCAGCGTCTGTGTTTTATCATTAAGCTACACCAGGATTCGTCTGGCTGTGGAGCTGATGAATTCAGCCGAGGTTTAGTCGTTGGCTGGTCGGTCGGCGCCTGAAGCTCCTTCTGATGTGAGTCTGCAGGTTCGTGTGAGAGAGACGGGCTGCCATTCAGGCGTCAGCTCCGATAAAAGGAGAGCTGTATGCAGAGAAGGAGCTTTCACCTGCAGTAGTGCATCTCCGTCTCTCGGCTTTATAAGCGGACTGTGCAAAAGGTGACGTCTCCACAGGATCAACACTAAACTACAGCTCCTTCATAATGCTCCTGCACATTAGCGATGATTGCAGCATGATTTGGCGTCCTCCGCAGACGCAGGTTACACACGGCTGATGAGTGATTGAATGGAAATGTCAGTCAAACTTTTCAAAACAGCAATCTGCCGTCTTCTCTGTCTTTTGTTTACTTGTCAAGACAACTGGTTAAGTAGTGAGTGATGACAGCAGAGTTTCTCGGTGTCAGCGTGCCTGTTTTCAGATGACAGCAGAGGAGAGGAATGTTTCCTTTTGTGAGGAATGATCGACTAACGACAGTCACCTTTTGTTAAAGAAGACAGAAAATGTCACAGGGTTGAAACATGTCTGGTGTCCACAGCTGCTGTTCTGTGAGGATTGGTGTCTTCACAGCAGGATTAAGCACGCCGGACGCTGAAAAGAACCTGTTGAGGATGCTAAAATGAAAGCTGGGTTCATAGCACAGGCTGGCTTTGGTTAAACACACACCATAGGCAAACAGCTAAATAAAATAGCATTAGTTAGGCCTGCTATCTTCAAGGTCTTAAGGCCTATTCCACAAAGCGAATAGCTCCAATGATATTCAGTTGTTTTTTTGTTTGCACCTTTATTAGCTGAGTTCTGTCCACATTAGGCGTATGAGTCAGGAGGGGAAGGAAACGTTCTCAGGATTTGTTTTGGTTGGCTGACTTGAAAGATGTTAAATGAGTTTCACAGTTAAAAAAAAGAAAACAAAAAACAAACTATGAATCAAGCAAGCAATGGCAACTCAAAAAAACAACAATTTAATGTGCATCATGCTTTGTTGCTCCAGACCTTCTCCACAGATCCACAGCCGTGTTGCCAAGTCCGCTTGTTATGTTGTTTTATTGTAAAGTTGCTTCTAAATATCGTCAGTCGCGGGCTTTTGGGCTTGTTTCGAAAAGTGTAGTTGCTTTGCTCCCTGTATGAACACCTACTGGTTTTCTCCCAGCTCTCCACAATAAAGCTAAACACTAACACATTAGTTTGTTTGTCCTCTTCCTGGATCTGTCCACAAGCCCGTTTCCTTGGTTACCGGGCCGCCCGATCTGGCTCGCCCACACCCAACACACACACATGCACAACTACACCTGACGGAGTGACAATGCCTGGGAATAAGCTGAGAAAAAATATAATAAAGAGTGGGAGAGAGAGAGAGAGAGTGCACTGAAGGACTGGCTCTGACCTCAGGTGGGAGATGAGAAGTGTAAAATACGTGCTCAACATGCAGATTTAGTACAGCATGCTAACAGCGAAAAACACCAATAAAAACACTTATGTATGTCTTTTCTTTTAATCAGTTTAATAGTTTAAGTTAATCAAACTTTAAAAGACACGTTGACTGTTTACTGGTAATTTACTGTTACCTGTACAAAAATAAATTTTTACATTTTACATTTTATTTACAGGCCTATAAGTGAACTCTCTTTTGCACACTGTGGGACGTTAGGCTTTATTTTATTTATTTAAGGAGCCAAGTTGTTTTTTTTGGCTTGTTTCCATAGAGCTGGTTGTTTGTTTCTCTCGCGAGATCTGGCAACACAGAGTAAACTGTGTGGAGACGTAGTCAGCGCCGGACTGATTCAACCACCAGATTATATGCATTATATTAATGTCAAAGTAATATTAACACTTGCTTACTGATCATTTCTTGTTGAAGGCATGCAGAGGATGAACAACTCTCAGCACACGACTTCCTAACTCTGAAGCTTGGACCACCCAAGCGGCACCTGAATGCAACATTATTTATAGACATTTACGACACACGGACGTTTTCTCAACTGATTCCGAGATTTCTTCCAGCAGGAATTGGCATTTTGGAACTTCCATGTATGTGTCGATGACTAAACAGCGCCGATACGACCAGTCTGACCCAGGTTGAGTTGGTCACAGCACCACCATCCGTCAGCAGTATGCCAGCTCACGTCCTCTACAAAGACTTATAACAGCTTCATTTGGGACCTTTTGACAACACTTAAGAGGTCTCAAGGTGTCCTTTGGAAAGCTTTGCACCTCAAAAAAAACTAGCATTGTTAGCTCATGATACACTTTGGAAAATTAAAAGCACGTTCCTCATCTGTCTATATTTGTCCTTTAGTAACTGTTCCACTTTCCCCCAATAACAACGTGAATCCATTGTCGTGTTAAGATATCCAAGAATTGTGGCACTGATCACAGCTGTCATAGTCGGGGAAGAGGACACCAGGAAATGTTCACCAGTCGATCACAGGGCTGACTTATAGACACAGTCAAACTGATGTGTATGACCCCTAGAAAATAAGACATGTGTTCTCCCCATTAACTACAGTATTTAATGTAAACATGTTTAAACAAGTTAACCATTAGCTTATGATATGACATGATGTACAGTACAGTATAAACACTATTGATAATGGATGGATTAGCCCATTTGTCCCCTATTAACGTTTTTTTCTCTCCATTACCAATAAAGACATATTCAGATATCCATAACTCCAGCCAGGTTTGAGAATTGTCCAAACCACATTATGACCACAGGTTGCCACATCTCTATATGGCCAACAACTGTTACTGCTATTGGCCCAACCACCCATTTACCAAGTCACCCACCAACCCGCCATGATTTTAGGCGAACAGATGACTCTAAATGATCCCATTCACACGTCGCTGATGCAGGAGCAATTTGGGGTTAAATGTCAAGGACACTGGGCTGCAGCACCATCAAACCCCCCGACTCTACCAACTGAGAGACAGTCGTCCTGAACAGCTGTCATTGCAGCTTAAAAAGTGTTCTTCTGTCTGTGTGTAACAAAGTCGGCCTATCATTGAGCTGTGAAGATAACACAAGGATGATGTTATCTGGTTGACATGAATGAAAAACAAAGAGGTTCAAATATCTGAAACTAGTAATATTAATCCTAATATAACTTCACCTTTCTAAAGTGTTCAACACAGATGAATTTTCATGAATTCTGTGTGTGTTAATTCACATTATGAAGACTTCGTTCACAGAAAGAGTTTTAACTTTGAGAAGTGCTCGGGCAGTTCATTAATCAAAGTTAATTGATTGGTGTTCCTGAAGAGAGCTATTGAAAGATCCACTCAGACGAGTGGGCAGTGTGAACACAAGTTTGTTTTGTTCATTGATTACCGTTTGGACCCTCCGGTGAGAACACTCCGATGCAGAGCTGCATTGTCTCCTCAGATATGTTTCTGCTGCTTCACTGCGCTCAGACACAGTTATCTATGTGTCAATGAGACCTGAGTCAAAACATTTGACATTAAATGAATACCAGATATATGATCGCCATCACGCTAATGAAACCTCATCACACGTCAGGTGACACACAGCTGTAATTAGTCTCGCTTGTTTCAGATGTGTTTAGCAATCAGATCAAGTGTGAGGCACTAAACGCTCTCGATGGAATTCAAACCGATGGAAACACTTATCCTGGTGCCACCTGGGGAATAAGTAAACACGTTTAAAATGAAAAGCGAAGCAAAACACAAGTTCAGGATGACTTTCAGATCATTTAGTGTTTCTGACAGTGTGACACAATGAGGGCAGGCTCCCCTCTGCAGGAACACACTGTGTGAGAGAGGCAGATTAAAGAGATATTACAGGAGCAGATAACGACATCAAAGTTTCCAAACAGAGGAGACTGACGGGGCAAAACAGGCAGGGAATGCCACGGTTTATCTGAGAAAGTATTGTCACATCTTTTCAGTTCTAACATGGATACCCAACATGTTCTCATACACAGGGTCAACACAGCAGCACAGTCAGGGATCCTCTTTCACTTAAAAAACAAGGTCCAGAGGAAAACGCTAAACTTTATCATCATACATGTAAAAAAAGTAAACTGACTAACGGCGGCTACGAGTCAAAAGTAATAAAGTTTCACTTTCACTTTTCTGTGGTTAGGTAAATAGTCAGACAAATATTAAACAGCATGCACATCTGAAAACTTGAGTACATGGTGCTGGACTAAAAACATCCACAGGCATGAGAAAAACTAAGTCCACACACCAGAAGCTTATTCCTTTCAATTCTACTGGGAATTATCACCACATGTAACGCTACGTGCCTTCACATTTAATTATTCAACTTTTGATTGACTTTAAGTGCCTTACGTTCTTTCAAAATAAAAGCAGTTTGTATCTGCAGTATATAGTAAGTAAAGTGCCCTAAACTTAAGACACTAAATAATACAAAATAAAAGCATACTAAACGATGTTAAAAAATGCAAAAACAAAAGTCATTTTAAATGTGCTATCAAAAATGAGAGTAAAAGCGATTTAGAAATGTAAATGTTTGATAGTTCTAAAGAGTGATCCCATCTGGTAGCAAGGATGCCGGGGTCAACCAAAATTTCAAGTCGTACTACTTACAACAGCCAAAAACAAACTCATAGTATGTCTGTCGTCTCTGATGTGATAATGCAAAGGGGTGGAGAGTGAACAGGGAGACAGGGAGGTGTGTGATTGGTTCATCAGATTGGTACCTCATGGCAGACATTGGTCGAAGTTTTAATGTGTTTACAGCTGCTACAGATGACAGATTTTCTTTGTTCCTTTTTCAGAGCACATGAGTTACTAATGTCTGTCAGGACCTAAAGACAATTTCAACCAAAATCTTAAAAAGAGCATCTGCATGGATGCCTTCAGTTGGAGTATTTTTTTAACCCATTGCCAGCACTAACAAAATCATATTCTTTAGTTTATGCTTTCAAACTTTCCTTCCATATGACAGTACAACACTTTTATACAAAGTCTGCAAACTGGAGGGAAAATGTGATGAAGCGATGTTGACTGGAGGCATCGTTGTCCCCATTAAGTGCCTCGAAGAAAAATCTTCCTGATCACATCCAGGCAGCAGCGGTGGCATTACATGGTCATTTAAAAGGATGCAGGGGGTGAAATATTCAATTGGCTGTCTGCGGGCAACTGATGCTGCAGATCTTTGTAAACACCAATAACAAGAGATGGAGCTGTTCCAATGAAGGATGGTGGTGGTGGTGCGAGGGGGGGAGGTGCCTGTCAGGGGACTAATGAAAAAGAAAGAGTCTTGTGACCTTGACAAGTGGCTCTCATTTGGAAAGCAGAATACTGAGGAGCCCGCTGTGGCCACTCGGCACACTGCAGATTATTCAGACCATAGTTTCTCTGTACTGGAAATAATTGAAAGGAGAATCTTGACTGCATGGGGTACTCTTGTTACCCAGGAAGTGAAAGTGACAAAAGCAATGATTTCAAAAAGAGAAAATGATCTGATAAAGTCTCTTATGTATATTACCTGTTTCATCTTAACAAGAGCTCACAGTGGAGAATGGTGGAGCCGCTGAGCTCATCTTAATCTGCTGCTCTCCTGGAGACTCGCAGACATTACACGGTAATGGAGAATATTTGGGATGTTCCCCTTGAACAACACTCTCTCCACTTATTACTTTATGAGCCATGGCTCCTGTCGTATTAAAACTATTTTTCACTCTGTGGTCTCTCTGAATTCTATCACACACTCTGTGGGACTAATGTACGATTAAAGGGGCATTCCAATAATATTTAAGTAAGTCCTCATATCCACCCAGTGATTATTCTTGGCCGAAAAGTGCAGGCTGTGCGCTGACAATTAAAGTGCTGCACCTCCATCCTGTCCGTACAACTTGCAGAGAGAGATGTTTGGGAGTCTTACATTCATTCAAATAGTTGGTATACAACAGTTGTATATTTCAGAGTTTATGGTGAAAAAGTCTCATATCCTGTTCCACATTGATTCGCACTCAAAAAAACCAACATGGGTGTCTGTTACAGCCATGTAAGTCTAACACGTAGCTTCTACTATATAAAATCATGCTTTGTGGTTGAACACTTTTAAATCATGTAGTTTTAGCATAACATGCAGCAACTTAAAATTTACTAGACTCATTTATGTTAACGCAACATAATTCTAATGGGTTAAGATTGCAAATCACGTCTGCTTACAACTCCAGACCAGACGGGGGCAGTAATGTGCAAATCCCTAATTAGACATGCCCCTCATTGTTTTATATCAACCAAAGGCCAAGGTCAAAGGCGTCTCCCTGGCAAAGAGGAGCTGACATTTTGAGAGGGAACAGCACGTGAGGGAGAAGGTAAGTTTAATCCTTTATCATCCATCGAACAGAAAACAATACGGGTGCAGAAATGTTATCAACAGTTAGTTATTGTCATCTTTTGCATTTTGGATGTTTTTTGTCGTTACCGAGTGTTTTATTAGGGTGCATTAAGTTAGCTAGCTAGCGTCGACGAATTTGCGGAGTTTCTCTGTTAGCGCGGGTAGCATTAGCATTAGCTACTCGAGCTGGACCACAGTACTCGTGGTGCAGCCAGGTTTCTTTGAGAGTGTAAATACGACAGTTTCTTTCGCTGCGAAGCTCTTCACAGTCTGATGTCGTTCGCTGTCTTGCTTGGACATAAAACTGATGCACCCGTGGCTATTGTAAGTTCACATATCATAAAAAAATGTAAATCAAGAGTTGCATTATGTTTGTGAAATCTTCTCCACCTGTTAATTAAAATGGTTTTTCCTTATCGTTGTTCTTGTCTGGCTTACATACTCAGACCGACGCCATTGATGTCAGGAGAGAGTGCATCATCAAAGCCCTGTGTGTGTACCTGAATGAAGAGCCTGAGAACCTTGTGAAGGAATACGTGGTATGTAACTTAGTTTTTATTTTCCTGTTCTTATTCTTACATCTATAAACAAACCAGTTATGTACTTACATATAGACAAAGTAAAGTAATTTTTGACATAAAATTGAATAAATTATAGCTGTTTTACTCGAAGTATATGTGATACATTTTTACATTTATATGCGAGTAAAAAATAGGACTGGAATAACATATCTTAATATATATACTCTGTGCACGCCCTGTTTCTGAAGAACACAGATGGTGAAAGGAGTGAAGCCGCAATGATGGAGACGACGTTTGGAATCTTTGTGATTCGTAAAGAAGGTGCAGAGCCAGATGATGATCCTGAAAATGTAGGTATTGTTCTGGAAGGTGTGCAAGTCCTGGATGAGTTGGGAAATGTTCCACTTGCCATCGTGATGTTGTTTGCTCTTGCATACGCTCTTAACCTCAGCTACCCTCCTGAGCTGAGATACACCTTCGAAGCTTTGCAGAAAATCATCATGGAGCTTGATGAAAACAGACTGTCAAAAAAAAATCAAGCACTGAAAACTCGACGTGCGTTAGACATGCTCAATAAAGTAAACTACAGGTGGGGGTTACTGTTATGGGAAGGCATTTGAAGCAGTACTCAGTTTGAGTATTTGCTTTTAAAAAAGCAAACAAGCTGTGTTGATATGTTTTAATACTTCCAACTGTTGCTATTTTGGGGTTAGAAAATATGATGTTTTGAAATGTTTCTTTAAAAAAAAGATAAGGTAAAAACAAGTGTTCTTTTCAAAACAAAACTACTTTGACACTTAAAATTTAAGGATGCATGATGATGATTTTTCAGTTTGTCAAACATTTTTCTTTGCATTCAGTTATCAGGACCATATTCTGTATCTAACTTTGTAACCAGCTTTGATTTGTTTTTTTTGTTTTTTTTTTGGTAATCAGAAAATTCTAAATGCAGACGCTTAATGTTGTTTAAATTGTTAAATGGTTTACACTTAAAATCTGTATGTGTATAGCAGGGGTGCCTACCCTGGTCCTCGAGGGCCACTAAACTGCATGTTTTAGATGTGTCCCTCTTCCAACACACCTGATTCAAATGATCAGCTCATCATCAAGCTCTGCAGAAGCCTGATAACGATCCTGATCATTTGAATCAGGTGTGTTGGAAGAGGGAAACATCTAAAACATGCAGGATTGTGGCCCTTGAGGACCAGGGTTGGCCACCCCTGGTGTATAGGGATGTATGTTGCAGACCAGGGGTGCCCAACCCTGGTCCTCAAGGGCCACTATCCACCATGTTTTAGATGTTTCCCTCTTCCAACACACCTGATTCAAATGATCAGGATCGTTATCAGGCTTCTGCAGAGCTTGATGATGAGAAGATCATTTGAATCAGGTGTGTTGGAAGAGGGAAACATCTAAAACATGGTGGATAGTGGCCCTCGAGGACCGGGGTAGGGACCCCCTGTTGCAGACTGATTTCTCAAAAGCCATTTGGAAATTGTATGGCTTGTCAGAATCCAAGAATCTAGTCTTATAAATGTATTCATGTCAGTTAAACACATTTTTCTTCATTTTGTATGTTGATGAATATCAGATGTTAACTGAGGGCAGTCTCGACAGCGTGCTGCAATTTAATAACTCAGCAGTTACAATTTCTACTTGCCAGTCTGTGCATTGTCATGTCTGTTAAAAAAACAAGACAAACTGTTGGACATTGACGTTTTTGGCTGTTTGCTTGTATTTTCACAGCAACATGTTTTCAAGCAGTAAAGTCAGTTTTGCCGTTTCTGATACAAATCCAGTTTGCTTTGTGTTTTTCTTTTCTAAGCTTAACACCAGCTGGGGGTATATAGGTTAACATGTGTAAATTGATGATTATATGTCTGAATAATTACTATATTAATTTTCATATGATTAAAAGTTAACCCCTTAGCGTAAAGGTTTTTAACTTAACTTTGTTTTGTTGGATCAGCACACTTAATTCATGTAACTGTACTATTTTTAAAAGTAGTTGTAACTACCTTATTAAATTAAGTAACTCATAATTATATCATTCAAGTTTAAATTACCCAAGAAAATTACGTCACTAGGTTACATTTACCCTTACAAATCTAGTGTCACTGAACCCTGGTAATTAAGTAATAGTAACGCAATTACATCATGTTGACCCAACATATTTACATTTAGGGCACTCGACACAATTGTTTCTCGCAAATTGAAAGCATTTTACTTGGGTGGAAAACCTTTCCATAATTGTATTATGTTCAGCCAACGAGTTATTTTTTTGAGTGCGGTTACACTGCTTTGTGTTCAGTCTGTCTGTGTGTGGAAAGAGCATCAGTACAGTCAGAAGAGAGTCGGCAAGCTCAGAAGGCTTGGGTTGGATTTGAACCCAAAAATCTGTCAAACTCGTCTTTCTGAAAATCGTCTTCAGTGTCCCATCAGATGTGATGTGTCTAGAAGGCCGTCAAGTTTTCTTGGTGTAAACTTTGAACTCACATGCTGGATGTGCGTTTTGTCCCTGAATGGATTTCTGATCCACAAAGTCTGCGCCTAATTTGTGGAAATATCTTCCTAACTGCTTTGCAGATGCTCCTTCACTGCTGTGTTGCAGCTCACCTTTGGCAGCGAGGAGAAAATCTGCGAGCGCTGGGAAACAGCTGAATTCCTGGCAATCAGGGGAGAACTTCACGACGTGACAGCCAGCGAACTACTGTATGAAAAATAAGTTTTGTGTGTTCGCTCCACATTTCTTCAAGCAGAGCTTTAAAAATATATGAAACTAGGGCTTTGCTTTTGACTGTATTCTCTATTCTCACAGCATCGTCCAGTCCTGCTTTGAGGCACTGGGGCATTTTTTTGCCCTTTGATCTCTATGAATGCTACAGCATGCTGTGGTGGGGGATGGTGCTACTGTACTCACTGAGAGTACCTTCTTGTTTGCCGGTCATTGCAGTTGCACCGTCTGTGCAAATGCATGGATGTTATTCTGCACCATTAAATTATTAACTGACTCCAAAACTGCCGTCTCCTGCTGTGTTGTTCAGCAGGGAACGACAGAAAAAATATTCATCATGGATTTGGCCAGCGTAAATGTACCTTACAAAACACAGCAGATTTGCCTCATTCCTAATGTCAGCTGACTCGTCCATCTGTCCTCGGCGTTAATGTGTCATAGATTTATCTGATGCTGTCATCTATTGCTTTCCCCCCAAACAACGTTAGCCATAACCTTTGCAGCGGCTTTGACTAAATTCTCACCTATTGAAGGAGGTTTGGGATCCTCCTCATCCACACTCCACTAAATTCCATGTAGTCACATAATGACCTCGTGTGAATGTTGACTCGTTGAATCACTTGTTGTTGCTGCTTCTGAATCACCTTCTCTGTTGTTTCATCTAAAGTCCATCCATGACCTCGTCAATTTTACCGCCCTGATCATTTTTGATGTAGATCATGACATCGCAGCCACGTTCTGTTAGCCAGGTCCTAAAACACCACTTTAAACACCACAAAACAGCCAATTTAATACGCTAATAATATTTATTCATGAGTTAGAACTGGAAACACTTTAATGCTACTCTCCACTAGACTTTTGAGTCAATCGCAGACAGTACAATCTTAAAATATCTTATCTAAAACCCTATTTGTTTTTTTTTTACCAATCTACTCGCAGACAACTCTCAAAAAAGGCTGGTCTAAAGCTAAGAGACGTATACTTCCTGTTTGGATACAAACCTGATGTTACTTTGAAAGACAATCAGGAACGCGTGTATACTCCCCTCTTTACTGCCTCTGTTGCAAACTGATGATGGAGGGAGCTGTGTCCTGTGAAAAGTGTGAGGCAGAAGCTGTCAGCAGGAAGAGCTGCGTCACAGTTTGAGCCTCAGTGGATGAAGTTGTAAGTCTGGAGCTGACTGACACATCAGAACGAAGCAGCACCAATTACACCGGGACTCTTCTCTCAGGGCATCTCTGCTTATTATTTCCACTGTTAGGGGGAGAGAAATCTCATAAATAAATGATAGTTAGAAAATGATTTTGTCAACTCCTCACAGTTCTCTGCTGACTGATAAACAGACAAGAGGGACTCAGTGAGACATGCAGAAGAAGAAATGTGACTCTACTCATTAGTGACAGAATCTGCATTGTTTTCTGGTGTGGCACTTCTGTTATCTGATGGAGTCATTGTTCCCCATGAAGATGTCAGTAGTAATTAATGTTCACAAATCACGATTTTATCACCTCACCTCATTCTATCACAGAAATAAAGCAAGCTGCCACGAGCTCCTCCTGATTTCTTTAGGAGAGACGTCTGTGTAGTTGTGAATGGTAAACAGACTTGAGGTCGTGTTGTTATTTTCTCGTCTTCTGAAAGTGTTTTCACACCTCAGGTCACGCCGACACAGAGGCCGCTGTGTAAAGAGTCCAGCAGTCCTAACTAATCCCATTCAAACACAGTCATACAACACCGATGAAGCAACGAGAGGAAATGTGGGTTAAGTTAATGTTAATCGTTAACACTTGTGTTGATTGACCGTACAGTGAAGCAGTTTGTGCTTTGGTTTGAGACACTTGTAAGGTTTGTGTTTATTTTACAGAAGGGACGATGTACACTTTGCTTAGGCCTGCTGTAATTATAAATGTAATGTTGTTTATTGTATTTTCATTTTCAACTAATGCATTTTAGGTTGCCAACACTAGGCCACGGACTATATAGCTGATAATTAGCCACAAAGACTAAAGCTGCTCCTTTAACTGCACAGTTACCTAAAGGGAACAGTCCAAGAAACAAGAAAGAAATCAACTGAACTTCTCTCAACATCAAACTTTTCTTTGTTTTGCTGAGAACGTGGTGATCTTATTTGCAGTCCCTCGCTGGTATCATTTTCTTTTTGTTATCAGTACTTTCTTTAAGCAAACATTAGATTAAGATTTAATATTATAGTCAGTTCTCAGTGTTCTTGCAAACTAACTGACTGGTTGTTTCTTTTTGTCACATATGATACATATTTCAACGTCTACAGCTTGTTCTTCAAACAGAGGAGCATTTTGAAAACATTTCCCCCGCAGCGTTAAAAAAAAAGGCTCGCTGATTTTCATCCTGTTGCAGTGATGGGGAACTGAAGGTGCTGCACGTTCAAAATGCAATTCTGCAGCTTCCCTACGGGGGGCAGAATGGTAACAAGCAAGATTATAGAGGGGAGATCAAACAGAAGTACAGTCCATCTGATTACACCGGAGATTTTTCTCCACCTCACTTGTCTGTTGATTCTCACTGACAGTCACAGGTTTACAGACCTCTGCAAGGATGAAACCGAAGCATCTTGAATCGATGCAAAGACATTTTGTCTGCTCATCTAAACAGTCCTAGTTTTAACTCCCTTAATAAGATATTAGAGCTCTTTGTTTAAAGCAGTTTATTTTCCAACAGAGAACTGTTTTAACATCGCACAGACGGTTTAACATGACTTTGACAAATAAATACAGTTTATAAGAGGGCCTCCTGATTTTTTGTTTGTTTAACGCTTATTTTGGGGCTTTATTCTGTCATTATTTTATAGACAGGACAGTGAAGTCAGAGAGAGAGAGAGAGAGAGAGAGAGAGAGAGTACGTACATGCAGGAAAGGAGCCTCTGGTCGAACCTGGGTCGCCCACCATGAGAACCACAGTCTCTCTACATCGAGGTGTGCGCACCAGTGCCCCAGCGCCTTTTGCTTTCTTCAGCAGAGCCTGAATATAGAAACAACATTTTTCTTCGAATTTAAAGATTTGCCACACTTCATTCTAAGACGTCTGCAACCTCCATGAATAATCTGTTGAAGCCCTTCTTTCTGCATCGAGCAAACAATTCTTCAAAATCCTTTTTCTGGGACATATTTTGCTTGTTTAAAAAAAAATGTCTGCAATAAACATTTTCCAATGAAATTGGCAGATCATACGCTTATTTGAGTAATATTTCCAGAACACTTTATAATTTGAAATGATAATTTTTTACACTTACCCAGACTGGACCTGAATATTGTCTGTCTGCACTCTGTTTTGGAAAACTCCTAGTTATTGCAACATAGATTAAACACATACCCGCACAACTGCACACTTCCTCCATCGCACCTACATATTCTATAATATATATTTTTTTTTTAAAGATTTATTTTTTGGCCTTTTTGCCTTTATTGATAGGACAGAGGATAGAGTCGGAAAGGGGGAGAGAGTGGGGAGAGACATGCGGGAAAGTGGCCACAGGCCGGACGCGAACCCGGGCCGCCCGCGCGAGGAGCAAAGCCTCACAACATGGTACGCGCGCTGTCGCTGCCGCTGAGCTATCGGCGCCCCCTCTATAATATATTTTTATTTTGCTTTTTATATTCTTATCTTATTCCATTTTAGTTCCCTGCCAGCAGAAACACTGCTGTTTTATAGTCTTACTATATTTGCTTTCATCCTTTGTTTTAATTATTTTGCACCAAATACACCAATTCTGTAGCTGGCAATAAAAAAAGATTCTGATTCTGATAAGACTGTTCACAAAAAAAAAACAGATTGAATGAACTCACGTGGAAAAAGAATAATTTTGAATAAAAATAGGTAAAGTCAGAAGCTGTATGTTTGCCATTGTAATAATTACAGTGTTTAAGACAAGTTGTCAGAGCCTAAGCTACAGTCTATAGGGGTGCTCTGCAATGTTTGGGAACCACTGCATTATGTCATCTGTCAGAGGAAGTAAATGAACATCTGCTAACAACAGAATTATAATTGTGGGTTGGACAGTGTGAGTATCAGAGGCCATTATCAGCCTTGGTTATAATCTACATACTTGTGAGTGTGACCGGGGTTTATAACCTCGTCGCTTTTCAACCCACCATCATGAATAAACACTTTCATTCCTGTGATGTGTTTCTGACTGCAGCGAGGTGAAAAACAACCTCCTTTCAGATTAATGGGAGTATGCTCTAATCAGATGAAAGAAGTCCTGCCTAGAGCTGCACAATGACCGTCCATTTTCACAGGTAATTTGCTTAATGCTGCTTATTGAGATCAGCAATGTGATGCCGCAGCAGCACATCAACAGACCGACCAGCTGCCATGTTGGGTTTGCTCATGAAATACAGCTTCATCCTCTTTCCTCCTGGGCACAATTCCTCATTATTATATTTCACCCTAGATCACTTGTAATTATCACAGATTTAAATGTTGTCTCCACAATTAGCCTGCCCCGGCATCAAATAAACCCCAGCGGCTCCTGCATGTGGTGTAAACATGTCCCATCAGAAGAGCTTTGTTTTCCAAATTTTCTGATCTCCGCTCACTCTTTGTTCATTCAGAGCAGCACGCCAATCAACTCCAAACATGAAGGGCTGGGACTCAGCAGCTCCACTAGCCGGCAGCGTTTCACCCTCCACAGGCACTGGCTGTCGCCCCGTCGCTGGTGGAATAAGTTTGAGCATTTCCTCGGGGAGTGAAGTCTCCACTTGCTGCTGAGATATGACTCAGGAGGACGAGCTGTGAGCCAGGGGGAAGGGGTATATCAGCAGGGAGGCCTCACCTCCAGCAGGAGCCACCACACTTCCTGGATACCAGCTAAAATGAGTCTAGACTGTGGCGATAAGTAGTAAAACAGCAAATGCATCAATGATGGTCAATGAAAAGGCTGAAATAGACTTCAGGACTCTCTTGTTCTTTACGTCACCTCGGTCAAATTATTTTTTTGATACTCTTAATGGTAGGTGTTGTGGTGTTCACTTGATTTAGTGTTGTTGTTTTTCAGAACAAATCAAGTTCATAATTAAGCTTTTATAATAATGTTGATCCTTTTCTTGATGATTTTCATATAATTGCTGTATATTTTGAAAACCTGTTCTTTTGTTTGGATCCTGGATGGGTAGCTGCTATTTTGCTTAGGATTTTTAATGGATGGACAGGTGAATGGATGGATGGACCAATGGGTGGACGAACGACGAATAAATGGTTGAATAGATGGATGGATGGTTTGGTGGGACAAATAGATGGATGAATCTTTGGATGGATGCTTGGCTGGACTAATATGTGGGCGGTGAATGGATGGACGTCTGAATGGTTGGATGTATAAAAGGTGGAACAAACTGTTGGACGTATGTATGGTGGGACCAATGGATGAATAAATCTATGAGTGGATGGACTTTTTGTATCACATGGGACATGAACAGAGTTCTACCTATAAAACTAGCTTTCTAGAAAACCCTGATTTTGTTTCTTTCTTTCAAACCTTCTTCAGCACAGTAAAGTGTCATTTTTTCTTGCAAGTTTTTGTAGATTGAGAAAAAAAAGCTTTTATTGTTTATGAAAGCAAATCATATGCCTACAGCCGAGGTTCTGATGTGTATTTTATGGGAACAATCTGCTGCAAGGAAGCTATGCAGAGGAAAAATGTTTTTTATTTACAATTACAATTACAATTTTATTTCACAAGTGGCACACTCAAGGTCATACCCTGATATAAATACATCCTCTAATTCAGCTAAGTTACGGTTTCCATCAATTCTCAGAGAGGTTGAATAAAAATTAACGAGGAAACTGAAGAGCAAAACTAAATCCTCATGGTTGCTGTTTGGCAAGGTGTTGCAAAAGGTTATAAATAAAGTAAACCAAAAAGTGTGGTACTTTAGAGAAATCAAAATGTGTTTTTACTATGGAGAAGCACAACAGATACAATCCTGATCTGATTTACATGGAAAAGTTGAGGAGTCCCACTTTTTCCTGCTCTGCTGAGATTTCCAAAGCCCAAATGTTATACTAAGAGCAGACAGCCGTACACATTCTCAGAGGTTACTTTATTGAGTTTACAACTTCAGGCTCTGCAGATTAAACAGATAGCGCGGCGTGCAGTCAGGCTAAACCTGGATGAAACAGACGAGGTGTAGCGATGTATTTGTATTCACAAGGCCCGCTCAGGTGTTCACAGAGCTACAGTAAAGCCTGTCAGATCAGCGCTGGCACTGCAGAAAGGACAAATGTTTTGTCAGGATATAGAAATCCATTGGACCTCCTTGGGCGCCGTAAGCCATTTAAACCTCAATTTCAGCGCTCACAAACAAGGGCAGGAGGCATCTGGCAGAGTGAATGAGATTTCCACGCAGCCATATTACAATATATAGAATGTCTGCAGCATCTCTGTGTAAATCTCAGTTTAATGAGATATGAAATGTGATCAGCTGTATCTCACATACATTTATAGCAAACACCAACAAACACAACTGCTCCCTAATAATGAAAACCAAGCTGGGATGAAATTACCCGTACAACAATGGAACATATATTCCAATTACTTTAACGACGTTCTGTTCCATTGTAAAGCTGCACTAAACTATATTTTATACAAACACTGGATGAAACTTTGACATGTAATACTTACGATAGTGTAACCAATACACTATTACAACCAGACTGTAGTTCCCTCGAGCTCTGCTGAAGTTTTCTCAAGTTTTAGCTTTTTGTTCTGTTTTAAAGGAACACTCTTTAAGGTATGTAAAATGATGTACTGATGTCTCATTATCATCAGACATTAAGGACACATTCAATGTGAACATATTGGCTTCTCGACAACAACGTAGAAGCCTTATTCTAAGTTTAGATTTTGATCCTGAATGGTCTGGACTTGTTTGACCAGAGAGGGGGAGGTGGTTTGAGGGCTTCCCCACACATCCGTTTAGAACGTCCCTCGGTTTGCCAGGAAAACCATCTGGTCTTACAGCGATGGAAGCATGTTTCTAATAAGCTCCACCAGCAGAAACCTGCTCAAACTAGGATCAATGTTGGAGATGATTTTGAAAAAAGGAGAGAGGTTAGAACACAGAAAGTTTTAATAGTAGTAATGCACAGTTGGCTAAACACTAAAGCTTCATTGTCTATGACATGGCAACATGAATGCACATCTGCTTGAGGGCAGCTTTCTCTAATGTTTTGAGCTCGGGCAGCAGTATCCATTTTAAAGACTAGATGTCAGAGTTACACATCACTCCTTTATGATTAAACAACGTCTCGTATCAGTTCAGAAACAACATTAGTGTTTTATATTCTCTGATGCAATTCAACTAAATAAGACCCTCTACTAATGGCAGACATGTCTTTGTTCCATTGGTACAAGACCATTGAGTCATTTATCATTTATTTGATGTTAATCCTATAGTTCTGACTCTTTGGCAAAATCTCCATTTACTACTTTCAATCCCTACATAGGACTTTCTCTGTAGAGGACTATACAGTGATCTCAGCAGCACAATAAAAAAGTGCAGTGTCAGGTACTGCTCACCAGAGACCAATAATGACGCCATTGCTGTCGCACACAAAAAATTGTGCAGCTGAACACGAAGCAGAGATAACTATTAAATAATACCAGCACGAATTTCACTGAGTCAGTAACATGGGTGTGAGTGTTACGGTGTTGATAGGCAATAACACTGAGGTTAAAGACACAACATACAATAAAAAATGATTTCCACATGAACAGATACAGAAATTAATGAAGTCAAACACACCACAAAGCAAACATCAATAACCACACATAGTCTGCTTTTACTCAGGTCTACTTGAACTACTTTTGCAAGAATCTCTTGATGGTTACACCTGTAAACTACTGAAGCACTGTAGATACTGTACTGAACGAAGAAGTTACACAGCGTGACTCACTCACGAAGCAGCTGACTGACGCCTGTTTTCAGATAAACTGTGGCCTATGTGTGCAAGTCTTAACAAACAGAGCATAGAAATGCTTTAGAAGTTGAGGGGAATTTTAACTTGAAAGCGTCATTCGGTGCTGGGACTTCACACACTGACCGTGTGTAGCCTAGCTGTTGTTGCTAACTTCTTGTCATATGTACATGGACACTGGTCGTGCTGTTGCTGCTGTTTTTACCATGTTTTTCCAAACAGGCTGCCTGTTGTTTGTAAAAATGAGAACACTTCTTAATCTTTGCTTTAAGTTTTGCTCAGTTTCTTATCCATGCTTGTTTGTTTCAATCTGGAACGTGCCTTGCATCTTTTAGTTTTGCTTCTATTTCCCCCTAGTGGCCTTATTGGGAACTGTAGCACGGGAAATGTGTCTTTCTGAACTGCCATCCCGGCTTTGTGTCAATACTGTAAAATCTGCCACGTACTGGCAAGGAGCACATGACTATATGTTGCCATATTGATTTTTCGAGCGCGGGTCTAGATCAGTCCTTCCTCCATGAGGTCAAAACATAAAAATGAATGCAGCTTCTTCTTGTCTTTGTGTGGTACAGTGCCTTTTATTTAATGATGCAATCTCCTCCAGTCCTCCGACAGTAAACACAACATTACATTCAGGCTCAGTCTGAACACACAAAACAGCTGGTGCAGCAGGTTCCTGTTCTCTCTGCAGTTCAGACAGACAAAGTGTCTCTTTATTTGTTTCACGCTGCTTCACAACAAAAAAAGAGAGAGCGTCCTCAGACTCACACACCCTGAGGTGCTTTAGGAAACACACTCGATGGACTCGGCCCACCTGAAATTCTCACCAGTGCCGTTCTCCTCCAGTGTAGCAGGTCACCACAAAACCTTGTACTGTTTTTTATTTTGTATTTTTTTTTTAAAGATATCCTGGGAGGCTCGTGCTCATTTCACTCGCGAGAAATGAAGTCGAGAAGTAGAGCCGTTCACGCATCTCGGGCCCACCAGGAGAGAAGTGACACCACATCCGACACTCAGGCAAGCCTGCTGAGACGAAGAGGAGGAAGAGGAAGAGGAGGAGAGAGTGGAGACAGGAACAGAGAGCGGAGAAGGGTGAGAGGGAAAGCGACAAAGACACAGTGCACAGTGTCTAACGAGAGCTTTGCAGAATGGTCGGCCGGCGAGCCTCAGAGTGGAGATAATTATGGCGTGGCAGCAGCAGCGATGAATCTACTCTCCTCCTCTCTATTTGTCTCTTGCCCTGTGCAGCCCCGACCCCCGTCCCCGGTCTGCAGCCTGACCTGAAGATCACCTCTCAACACTCCCCTCGGCTGTGATGCAGCATTTTCCCCAAAACACAGTCATAAACCTTCACAATACACGTCTTTACAGCGTGAAGTTATCGATCCAGTGAGAGCAAAATGAAAAGGCGAGCGTTTTAAAGTAACTAAAGTGATGTTGGATGCGTCTCCC
>NC_136691.1:22015975-22078475 GCF_947650265.1 Symphodus melops
CTGACAGGCGGCGTGATGTTTAAAGCTCCGCTCCGCTCTCAGCCTGTCTGTTAGGCGTCGATAGGACTCCAGCGCCCCCTGCAGGAACAGATGAGTGACATCACACTGGTAGCCTTCTTTACATTACCTGTGCTAACCGAAGGGAGCGTAATGTAACTCGAAGGTCGGATGTCAGAGACACCTGTTACTGCAGTCAGACTCCGTACGTGTCCACCACTTCCCCCGCCCCCTCAGACGGCCCCATCAGACCGCACTTTGAGATGAGCGCTGGTCGGAGGGGACCCACCTGACTCTGCTCGGGCTTCTGTTCTGACTTTCTGAGCGTTAGAGAAGAAAAGATTTCTGAATCAACAAGTTGATGTTTTTTCTGTAGATTTTCTTCCTTCAGTTCAGACTTTGTGGTGAGCTCGCCTGTGAGTGGTAGCAATATTTGAACGTCTCTGATCAGCAGTCGCTGCAGGGACAGAGGATTTAAATTCATATCGTGTCGGGGGGAGCTTCTTTGTTTACTCTTGTTGTTGTTTTCTGTCTTTTTGCGGCAGTTGGTTTAAGGTGGGGGGGTCGGCGTGTGTGTGTGTGTGTGTGTGTGTGTGTGTGTGTGTGTCGGGTGGGGGGTGTCTGGAGACAAAAGAGGCGACGGGGGGGCCGGACTGGGACCCACCCCGCCCCGACTGTTTATGTCTCTGCGGCTCCACAAACCCACACATCTCTCACTCCTGCATACTTTTCTCTCTCAGAAGGCAGATTGTTGAGATCCCTCCCTCCCCCCCCTCATTCCCTCCCTCCCTCGCTCCCCCCCCTCGCTCGCTCGCTCTCCTGAGGGATCTCCATGAACAAAAGGGAAGCAGGCCTGTTTCTGTTTCTGCCTGCGATGACATCCCTGCAGGCGATCCCCCTTCATGGCTTGATTCAGCACAAATGAAGGACTAACAACGGCCCTCCTCCTTCCTCCTCTCCCCTCACTCTGTCTTTAGCCTCCTTCTCTCTCACACACACACACACACACACACACACACACACCATTCACACACACTCTCCCCTCCCGGTGTATAAACAAAGCGACAGAAACAAGCGCGGGGTGGTGCAGCGTGTCACAGACTGTGAGGAGGGAAACGTTGGTGTGCTTGTGGATTCATGTGAATGCCTTGGTGAACCACGACTGCTTGCTGTCCCGTGAGGAAGTCAGATATTGATTTGTGTTAAGAAGACATGAAGCAGAGGACGAGGGACGTGGTGTAGACGCACAGTGGAGGAGTGTAGGAGTGTGATTCAGTAAAACACGTCGACTGGTAAAGGAGAAAGAGTCCAACCCAGAGGTCACTAAAGATGGACGGAGGCAGACAGATCAAAGGTGCAGAGTTCAGTAAAAGCAGAGTTTGATAACCAGAGCGGGTCGATAAACACGGGGAAGCACAAGAAGACAGACAAGATAGGCGGCACACGGGACAGACAGGAGACACAGGTGAGCAGAGAGGCTGAGTCAGTGTGTCGTAGAGACTTTTACCTGTGACGACTTCCACGTCTCGTTCAGAGCAGCAGAAGACTCGCCGTCACGCCCACAGCTGTGTATCTTGTGTTTTAAAAACCGTTTCGCTGAGGTTCAGTTTGGACATCCGACATCGTAACATGACATGCTTCTATTTAAACATGGATCAGCACCTGAGATCTCCTTTAAAGGAGGGAGGACAAGGGGCGCTGGTGCTCAGTGGTTAGTGCACGCGTCCCCATATATGGAGGCTGGGTTCGACTCCAGCCTGTGGCTCCTTTCCCGCTGACTCCCATCTCGTTCCTGTCTCCACAATAAAAGCCCCCCAAAAAAGGGGACAACTGTCCAACATGTTACAAACAAAGAATTCACGTTTATTTCACATAAAGGTTGAGTGTCTCGTTCTGGTGCAGAAAAAGATTTGTGTCTTTTTTAAAACGTGACAGTCTGAGCGGTAGACGCTGAGAGGTTTGAGCGAGCTCAGCGTGTGGTGAAGAAGAGACGCTCAGAGGACATGAAGGAGTGACACTGATGGCAGTTCCTCGAGTGTCCACTAGAGGCCGGCTGCAGAAGCACAGGAAGTCACATACACACCCATTCAAAAAGACCCGTTTGTACAGCAGAGAGGAAGGTGTTCAAACAAACAGGTCTGATCAGCTCACGTCTCCACCGGCACAAAGTGGACTGAAAGTCACGCTGAGACAGCGTTTCCAGCCTCCAATGTGTGACATCACTCAGGTTTCATCCATCAATATTTAGTCTACGGTCAAACTGAAGCTGTCCTTCCATGTTCTCACTGTCGCTGAGCAGGTCAGCTCATAGTGCACTAATAACAATCTCTCTCTCTCTCTCTCTCTCTCTCTCTCTCTCTCTCTCCACAGTGAAGGGGATTGGTGGGACGCCCGCTCGCTCACCTCCGGAGGCAGCGGCTACATTCCCAGTAATTACGTGGCTCCAGTGGATTCCATCCAGGCTGAGGAGTAAGTCCTCGTGTTACTGTGTGTGTGTGTGTGTGTGTGTGTGTGTGTGTGTGTGTGTGTGTGTGTGCGTGCGTGCGTGCGTGTGTGTGTGCGTGCGTGCGTGCGTGCGTGCGTGCGTGCGTGCGTGCGTGCGTGTGTGAGAGAGCGTGCGTGCGTGCGTGCGTGCGTGCGTGCGTGTGTGAGAGAGCGTGCTAGCTCAGGACTTTCACTCAGAAGTAGAGAGATTAGAGAACGCCGGGCCGTGAACTGCCAGCAGCTCGTGTGCAAACTTCTGAAGGAAAGAGGAAGAAACAGTCTGCGTCACCTCTCAGTTCGTGATTTCACTGATAACAACCTCCGTGTGACACTTTAAAGGAATGGACTCTTTCAAATGTCATCCAGACGGCGGGTGAGAGGTGGAGTTTCCTCCTGCCTTAACACTATTTTTACATATTGTTTTAATAGGGAGCCCCCTGGTGGTGGAGGCGTGCGTTTACCCACCCCGCCCTTCAGTCAGCATAAAGATGTTCACTGTGAGGTAGAGTCTCATCAGGAGCCGAGGAGCGTGCTGCGAGCTCAGTGTAATGGACACAGATCTACCCGTGTGAACGAACACTTCCTGTGTGAAGACCTTTCTGTTCCCTCTCTTTTCATCAGCTCGGGTTTCAAATGGGTCCTGACGTCCTCGTCCGTCGCTGCGTCACCGTGATGACTGCTCTCATATCTGCCTAACCCTAAACCGCATCCAGAGCGCTCAGAAGGAGGACACACTGGCTGCTGCGCCCGTTCATAACGAATGTTATCTCAAGACTAATCGACCACTTAGTCTAATATGAACATGACTGTGATGATGATGGAGCGGGGACGACTGATTATGATCATGATAGAGTCTGAAGTTGAGCAGCTCTCTTTGGTTTAATAATAATGATAATAGATGATGGTTCATACGTCTGGGTGTGTTACGCAAGGTGAGGTTGTGCTTCTTGTCTTTTCTCCATGTTACTCTTTGGCTCTGTTCAGTAGAGGAACAATAAACCCTGAAAAGTGTCCCCTCCCCTCCTCTGCTTCTCTCCACATTCAGACCGAAACACAGAGCGAAGTCTCTCTGTCTGAATGTGATGACGAGGATCTGCTTTGTGAGTTAGACTTTAAAACCAAGCGGAGCTAATGAGGAGCATTTTTGCCTTTAAGGGGTCGTAGTTCATCCTCAGTGTAAAGCTGCAGTAGCGACCCCTGGTGGCTGCAGTGCCTCTCACAGCTTGCATTTTAAAGGATTCAATCAAACAAACAGTGTGGTCCTGAAATGTTGCTCTGCTTCAAGCCTGCACCGTCATGTGGGTAAAGAGGTTTTTCTTTGTTACTGATAAAAATGACAAACGAGCGCTCCCGATGGATCTCGTCTGCTCAGTGCTCGGTCACAGCAGCCTGCCACATACATGATATCATCTTCTGTAGATACATGTGTTATACATGTTTCCTGGCCAGGTTTCATTCTGACCTTCTTCTCACTGATGGAAGAAGTTTGAAGGTGAACATAAGAGACTGAACCTCCAACGTCGACATCCAGAGTCTGAATCCTGGCCAACGTGAGACATAACAACCAGATAAACCGTCTGCTCGTCACGGAGACAAAACAAGCCTTAAGAGTTGTGAATGATTGAAGTCGTGACTCTCAAACTGTTAGTATTAATGTCAGTCTGGCTCTTCATGTGTTGAGGGGTCTTAGTTGGTCTGGACTCAGCTTTTATCGAGCACACGTTGATCACAGGCAGACATTTTCTCTTTAAAGGAGCGATCACTAAGAAATGATGACGCTCTCGTCCTCTGTGATCAGACATGAAGGAAACATGCTGTGTTGAAGCCTCGCTTCAACAATGCATGGAGAGAGGTTAGAACGCAGAAAGGTTTACAGAGCGATGCAGAGCTGGCTAAACACTGAAGCTACAGTGTTTTGAATTTGGACTGCAGTATCCATTTCTAACACGAGGTGTCAGAGTTACGTATTGCTCCTTTAAGTTCTCGCGCCACCATTCTGTGTCCTACAGACACCTAGACATTGACTCAGCATTAACCTTGTGTTGCACATGACAAACTCAAAGTGAAGGCCGAGAGCCGATCTGAATGTGATGTTTCGTCCTGCAGCTGGTACTTCGGTAAACTGGGCCGTAAAGACGCTGAGAGGCAGCTGCTGTCCACCGGAAACCCTCGAGGGACCTATCTCATCCGGGAGAGTGAAACCACTAAAGGTAAAACCACACACACACACACACACACACACACACACACACACACACACACACACACACACACACTAACACGTTCATCCAGAGAAATGTGACCTCAGATAATAAGTGTAACACCTCCAGAGGAATGACTTTAAAGACCAAGTGTTTCGGACCTGTGAAGGAGGATTCATCTGTTTCCAAATGAGGAGTCTAAATGATTAATAAGTACAAATATTTATGGTGTCTCTGTAAAATAAACAGCTTTATGTTGTAACCAGTAACATAACGAGGACGATGCTGATTAGAGCAGCTGTCCATCTACTTGTTGTTTATTTGTCTTTTCTTCCACTTTCCCTCTGATGCTCGTCGCTCTGGATAAAAGTGTCTAACCGTGTTTGAAGCGTCTAATCGCTGCGTGAACGATGGAGCTGGACACTTCCTGTTTCAGCGTTCAGCATGTGAAGATCTGGTTTGTTGCCTCTCTGTTCCCTCAGGTGCCTTCTCCTTGTCCATTCGGGACTGGGACGACGTGAAAGGCGACCATGTCAAGCATTATAAGATCCGCAAGCTGGACAGCGGCGGCTACTACATCACCACCAGGGCTCAGTTTGACACGCTGCAGCAGCTGGTTCAGCACTACTCAGGTACAGACACGGAGCTCCACACCTCTGAATGTGGATGTGAATGAAATCACGTGTGTTTGGTTCCATTTATACAGAACTTAATGCAGTACCAGGACTTCTCTGTGTTTGTGGAGGCAGCCTAATGAAAGGACGTTTACGAAGAACCTAAACCTGTCTGTGACGGATTAGAGGAAGATTTCGTGGGGACGAATGTTCAGGTTGATTTGAGGATACAGTGACACATAGATGGATATAAAAGACAGGATTCAACGCTGCCTCAGAGAGCTTTGAACATGAACAGCCTTGAAGGTTTGAAGGACTTTGTTACCCAGAAATGAGTTCTCTCGTTGGTTTAAAAACCTCTATCACTGGTGCGAAGGCTGAAAAACATGTTTTCTTTATGTTTGACTGACGTGAAGTTATTGACTCGTGCAGCTTTGAACACACAGCACTGAGAAAGTCTGCGTCGATGTGTTTGCATATGAAGTAATTAGCCTTGGAAGCAGCGAGGCTGCCCTCTCTGCTGCGGTCTGGCTGCACCATGAAAACATCTGCTTTAAAAACTAAACGGGTGTTTCCACAGAGACCTTTGTGATGATGCAGTTGCTTCACATTTTGAGCTCAAACAGCAGAAGCCTTCCCTCCCGTCTGGTGTCCGTTTTCCTCACATTGATCCAGAATGCATTAAGCCGACACGGTTACCCTGTAATTGCATCTGGCCTGCAGCACATTTACACATTAAGGAATCAAAGGTGCCACTTATCATGAGGCGCGAGGAGAGGAGACGTGGAGAAGCTCAGTGTGTGTCAGCTGATCTGCTGCCGAACATCCACTCACAGGTGTTTATTTGTATACACGTCCTTTGTCAGTGCATTGATCGAGAAAGTGAGCGAGTTAGAGCGTCCGACCGTCCACATGTGGGCGCCGTGTTCGCTGCAGAGAGGGCGGTTACTGTCACTTTAAATTATCTCCATCTTTCTCTTCAGTTGGTCTTCTTTGTTTCTCGTACTTCATGTCAAAGAGTAATAATTATATGTGCTGATAATAAGTCATAAACGTGTTCAGTTTATCACTCTCTCCCTCTGCTGGATGATTCCCCTGTCATGCTCCTCTCGTCACATTGACTCATCGATCGTTGCCCTGAAATCAACAGCATGGATTTTCTGTATGTGTTTGTGTCGTCACTGCGTCAGTAACCGTCCTCTCCACATTTAGATGTCCCAAAGACGTCTTTGTTAACAATCTTGACTCTTTTCAGGGCTTCTGCTGCTTTCTTTGCTTTCCTCTATTTTTCTGGTCTCTGACGAGCTCCAGAGCGCCTCCGGCTTCACGTAATGTCGCTATTCTTCACTTTAATTTGAAAGGATGAAAGAGGAAGCTCAATACCAACCACCTTCAAAGTAAAACATGTGACATTGGAAAGAACAAATAGCTTTCTCCTTGTGTTTCATTTAATTTATAGACAGTAGACAAAAGTTTTTCTGTTTTAAGAATCATAAAACACTAAGTTAACGGACCAATCATAATAATAATAATGCAACAATCCAGCAGCCAGTATGTCCTCCTTCTAACTTTAGATTCTGATCCTGAATGCTCTGGATTTGTTTGGACCAGAGAAGGTAGACGGTTTTAAGCCCCGCCCACATGGCCGTTTTGGACGCCCCTCAGTTTGTCAGATATGAGAGCAGTTATCAGGTCAGCAGGTGTTGCAGCGATGGAAGCGGGCAGTGGAACTGCTTCAGATAGAAGTGATTGTACCCGAGCTAAAAAGCCTCTGCATGTTTCTAATAAGCTCCAGCAGCAGAAAGCTGCTCAAAGTAGGATCAATGTTGGAGATGATTTTAAAAATGGAGAGAGGTTAGAACACAGAAAGGTTTACAGAGCGATGCAGAGCTGGCTAAACACTGAAGCTACAGTGTCCACTACATGGTGACCTGTGTGAGCCTCCACTCTAGAGGAGGAGGAGACAGCTCTGCAGTACCCATTTTAAACACTAGGCGTCAGAGTCACATACTGCTCCTTTAAAAGAACGCTGTAACCAGAACAAACAGCAGGTTTGTGCCCAAACAGGAAGTAAAGTAGCCTTAGTGTAAGGCAGTACAATAATTCAAAATAAAAGCAAAATGTAAACGTAAAATAATAAAGTTCCAAACATGCAAATGTGACGCATGAATGATTTCTAAAGTAAGACAACGATCACATCGGAGCATTCATGAGTAGAAGCTGCCGTGCCTTTATAGGAAACCTCGACTGTTTGGATGCATGTTGTGCAGAGACGGTTCACATATCGACAGGTTTTATGACGGCCAGCACAGTGAACACGGAGCTTTATCGATTGGTGAGTGCAGCAGCTGAGGCAGCAGGCGGGCGGCACAGATTGGCTTTGATGGCCACAGTGCGAGTAGAACAGTCTCACGGGTCAGACAGCGGCCGTTATCTCATCTTTACTGCCCCGTGCAAACAACCGCAGCCTTATCAGTGGCAGCGAACAAGGAGGGGGTCTCTGTCCTGGGAGTATTAGGAAGGTGGGGGGGGGGGGGGGGGTTACTAGACATCAACATGGAAGTACCAACAGAAACTCTGCCCTAATCCACTGCCTGAATCGATGAAGGGCAAACATGAGCGCTTCCTCCAGAGTTAAAGCAGGAGATGCTTGATGACACAGATGACACGAGGTCGCCAGTTAAAGAGAAAACAGCCGATAGAGAGGATCGAAGAGGAAGCAGCTGGAGGAGCACTCTGCTGCCTAAACAAGGCTGTTAATGCTCGTCATGGTGCAGAGAGTCCCCGAGCTCCATCTTCATGTTTGACCACAACAGTTCATGTACATTACCCAGAGGAGTGACCGCCTGAAAGGTATCACTTGACATCAATTACACGTCATTATCGTTAAAAGGGGCAGGCGAGTTATTGATGAGCCGTGTTGACCTTAAATGGCCGATGACGAGTTGTTGCTTTTTTATTCGATCTGCACCGCAGCTTGTTGAAGCAACATGATACACTCGACTGTGATATAGACAAGATGGAGCCACACTTTAAATACCTGAAGATCAAATTTCAGGGCAGTGTCCAGACCTTTGACTGGGGGGCTCAGACAGTTCTTTACATATAAGACAGCGTACATTACCTTCCTACTTATGAACCTGTGTCATGACATAGATTTGCAAAGTATTTATTTACAATTTTAAAAAAGTAACAAAAACCATAAAAACTAAGTCCCACCTCTGGCGAGAATATAGCCAATCACAATTTAGGATTTTTGGGGCGGCATCTTGGGTGGTCATAAAAACATTGTGTGTGAGGGCAGAGATACTTTTGGCAGTTTTTAAAACTTCCTACTTGACTAGAAGTACAGGTTGTTCACAACATCCTCAATATGTCAAACATGTCTCACTGATTAAGAAAATGTCTACAGTGTGCGTCAGACCAGTCTTCCCTGTGTGCTCTTTCCCACGAAGCAAAGCGTCAGGTCAGAGATCAGATGACAGAAAGCAGCGTGCGCTGTAAGTTGATGACACACTGGAGCAGTTTTTGACATCAGCTGGACTCGTCTTCACTTCCTCATTCCAACATCTGAAATCTGACTTACTGTAAAATAACCAGCGAGTGGCTGACATGCTACAAACTACTGTTAAATGCAGTATGTAGTACATACGGCGTGCTGCGTTAGATAACAGTATGTTTATAAAACAGCCTCAATGACCATGCTGCGCCTGGTTAACCAGAAGAAGTGAAGGGAAACACCTTTCAGTGATTTGCAGTAAGCATGAATAGACGTTATCAGTCCCACAGTTTTCTGCACTTTTACACAAAAACACATCAACCCCCAGAGACTCACACTAAAACCCTGAAGGCTCTAAAGCTAAAGACAAGCAGAAGGACTTAAAGTCCCCCTTCAGTGGTTCAGACCTCACGCTCAATATCTCCTCCTGCTGCTGTTTCCTCTGTGTTCAGATGTGTGCACCGCTCCAGTTGGTTTGATGATCAGTGTGAATCATAGAGAGCAGACTGATTACTGCTACGTCACCCGACCTGAAAACATCAGCTTTAAAATCACTCTTTGTTGTCTTTGTCTCCAGACTTGTTTAGCTGCTTTGACTCTTCCACTCGTCTGCAGAGAGCGCCGCTAACTCTTTTCGAATCTCTCCCTTTGCTTCTATCTGTGCAACGCTGGGCCGCCCTGCGCAGACCGAGCCGCCGGCCTTTGCTGTCGCTTGGTGGTTCCCTGCCACAAAGGGATGCCCCGCCTCGCCGACCTGTCCGTCAAAACCAAAGACGTGTGGGAGATCCCGCGGGAGTCTCTGCAGCTCATCAAGCGCCTTGGGAACGGGCAGTTTGGGGAGGTCTGGATGGGTACGGATCCAGACAGCTGTGGTAGAGGAGGCGAGGTGGAGGTGACCACGCTGAGCCAGCAGAGACACCAGGCCCACTTACAATCACTTAATCCGGCCGGGTCGGGGGAGGGGATCAAATCAGAAAATAGGGCAGGAAATTCAAATAATCTCCCTGCCAGAGAAATTCTGACCCCTCCCTTAAAAAAAACAACATTTATCAAACATCCAGAGTGTCAGGAGACTCTGCTCTCTCAGTCAAGATGGCTGCCTCCATGTGCCTCAATGCATGTTCCTCTCCCCGATAATCGACCCTGTGTGCCTTCCCCCTCCCCCCTCCCCCCCCCCCCTGTAGAGAGTGAGGATGGTTTGTGCTTTAATTTAACGGGCGTGTGTGTGAACTACATCCCCGACACTGTGGGCTTGAGTCATGATGCCTGGGAGATCAGCAGAGACGCTCTTGTGATGGAAGTAAAGTTGGGGACGGGATGTTTTGCTGATGTGTTTTACGGTAAGAGGAAAAATAAAAGTATATTTACATTGATGCTCAACATGGTCGCCGTCGTGCAATTTAAACTCTTATATAAAGTTCCTGAATGGACACGTAGATGAATCGTTTGGACATCATAATAAAAATCAATGTTTTAACCCTCTATACTGAAACCGACTGGTTTCCTTCATGAAAGATCTAAACCCAAATTGCTGATATCTGTCAGCCAATCAGATTAATTAGATGAAAAATCACTCACTTGATATTATCGGCTTACCAATTTATCACTCAGGCTCAAGTTTAAAACTCTTCACAGACTTTTGGACACAATTATTTTACCATGCACATTCAATATGTCTGCTGAACACATACGTATGTATGAATAAGCCAAAGCTGAACAAATAAATCACAAAGGTAAGTCTGTCTGTCTCATCTGACCAAAGTTAAGATTATTTAAACTAAAACGTGGAAATGTATAACTAAGTATTCTGTTTAATACGAGCGTCCCTCTGTCTGTTTGTCCCAAATATTTTCTGCTAGAAGAGACATAAGTGATGTACGTTTAAAAGGAGATCTGGCTCGGCTGTATAATCTGACAGTCTGCTGGAGTGAGATGAAATGTTCGTTGCAGGTTGTAAACATGAGAGTCAAAATGAGCCCCGCCTCCTCGTGGGCTCATCGCCCCAACAAGCGCATGCCCACCGCAGGACTTAGCATGTACATTAGTAAGCTAGCTGAGAATACTAATGAGAAAGCTAATGATGTAGCAAGCTAGCACAAACTCCGACACAAAGCAGACCCCCTCCACGTCTTCTTCATCCCAAACCATGTCAGTGCCCAGAAGCAGGTGGAAGCTAACCGTTTGCTTTATATTTGCAATATTTGTAACTTCTGCAGGACTCCCTTGAAATGGAGCTTTTTAACCTCCATGAAACTTTTCCTGGATAAATAAAAGTTAAATAAAATAAAAGAATCCCAGGTTTATTTCCTGCCTAAAATACATAAATAAATAACAATCCCTGTGTAATGAACGTGCAGGACACTCTTGTTTCCTGGTTAAATAAAAATAACATGACTCTCTCGGCATCGTTCTCACGTCCCAGCCGGACACACACTGAGGACAGGGCTTTCCCCTCCAGAAGACACCCATCCTCTGGGATCCTGTTACCTCAGCCCTCAGCGGACCACCGTCATGACTCGCACAGCTGCATCACTAAAGAAGCCGCGTGGACTCTGATTTATGAGCGTACCCTCAACGTTTAACCTCCAGACAACATGTACACCAAATGTTAGCTAACGTTAGCTCTGCCTGCCCGTTGTGTCCCTGCTAGCACTCCTGCATCCATTCCTGTCACAGAAGGAGATGAATGAGTCCGTCTTTATCAGCGTGATTACACTGATCCATAACTTTTTATGCGTGCTCTGACACGGGAGCTGGAGGCAGTTTCACGTCGGTGGCAGATCCTTTCTGTGTCGCAGTAAACGGCGTGAATCCAGTGAGGAGCTTACATGCTTGCTTTTTGTTAATCATCCTACAAAGGATTATCTGCTCCTGTGTTGTGGCTCTCTAAAAGCTCAGCAGGATCCCTCTCCTAGATTTAAAAAAAATAAAACATTTCAAATTGAGGTCCTCTCTAAATCTCGAACCCATTTAATTATCCTCCGGCGTACCTCAGAGCATGAGAATCACATTAGAGCTCGCTCTCATAGTCTCCTCATCCCAATCTGTGCTGCACGTTTACCCTCGCATGTTTCCAAAGTGACACAGCTGCCGATCATCTCCTCGGGTTCGACAGCCTGGTGGTGATCAAATATCTTCCTGCCTGTACTGACGTGTGTGTGTGTGTGTGTGTGTCAGGAACGTGGAACGGCACCACGAAGGTGGCGGTGAAGACTCTGAAGCCGGGCACCATGTCCCCCGAGTCCTTCCTGGAGGAGGCTCAGATCATGAAGAAACTCCGCCATGACAAGCTGGTGCAGCTGTACGCCGTGGTGTCTGAGGAGCCCATCTACATCGTGACGGAGTACATGGGCAAAGGTAGAGCTTTCACACAAGCACATGTTCCTCACAGCGGGAGTGTTTATGGGGTTGCTATGACGACAGCATGCGGAAGGACATTAACTGCTATACAACACAAGAGTAGAAAACACCATGCAGACAAGTGAAGAAAAGGAAACTGATGAACACAGTCGAACCCCACATGGTGTGTAAAATGATAATTAAATTAAGTGATTTAATGCCAACACATTTTCAGACATTTGATGTGCTGTTTAAAAAACTCTGTTAGCTAAAAATCTAAAAGTAGAACTGTGAGAGGCGCCGGTGGCCTAGCGGTCAGTATGTGCACCCCATGTACAGAGACTTAAGGCTGGGAGACCTGTGGATGCTTTCCTGCATGTCGTTCTCTCTCTGTCTCTCTCTCTCTCTCTCTCTCTCTCTCTCTCTCTCTCTCTCTCTCTCTCTCTCTCTCTCCCTGGTTTCTGACTCAGCTGTAGTAAAATACAGACATAAAAAGCAGAAAATAAGCTTTTTTAAAAACACAACAGTAGCTGTAAAAAGTCACTAGAAGCCCTTTGAGGCTCCATTGATCATGGCATCCCATAATACTAAAGTACTGAAGTAGAAACCTGAACTGAGAATTCCTGGTGGTCCTGTTTGATACGTTTAGGACCCGGACCCTGGGACCTGAAGCTAGATTTTGCCACCCAACCAAGCAGTTGGATCTTTCTTTGCATCGACCAGTGAACACTTCATCTTATGTTTAATGACACCGTCCTAACCTGGATCAAAGGCCATGATGAATATTTCATTTCATTTTTATTTCTTCCGAACATGACAATACAGTAAAAATAAATCAATCCTATCATGTTGGGAGGAGCAGGGAGAAGAATACATCTTATTGTTACCTGCCCCTTATTAAAAAAAAACAGAAACAAGATGGTCTGTCCAATTACGAGTTAGTGATCGATTCCGTGGCAACACAAAACAATTCTGTCTTTGACTTCACTTCCAAGTTCATAAGGAGGAAAAAAACACACCAAACACTAATTGCCAATTCCATACCGTCTAAAGACTTTCTCCTTGTACATTTTTTTAAACTGAAATATTTGAGCACAGTTTGATCCCTGTAACAGAAATACACATCTGTTTTAAAGTTGTCCGTGCAAACTGATGTTGATGTATGTGTGATGAAGGACCACAGTTTAAGTTTGTACATAATGACTTATTGGTACGACGCAGCACAAACAAGCAGGCGATGTCAAAGTCGATGTGTGGAGGAGAGAGAGAGAGAGATCCAGCCTGAGGTCGGACTTTAATGCTCTGAGAGCGAAGCTGCTCAGGTGCTCCACACTGGACCAGTGAAGTGACAGAAGCAGTTATGAGTGTGTACGCTCCAGCAGGACTGTCACAACATGCACTGACAGAAAAGTAGACTTGGTTAGGTTTAGACCTGCTGTGATCACATTGAGCACATCAGGCTCTGTCTCCACTGTCTGCAGCACACGTGCTGCTCTATCACAGCTGGCTAAGGTCAGCCATTACTGGAGGTCAGATCTGGACTAATGCAACACTTTGGGTACATTCTGCCTCTTTCAATATTCAGCAGGGGCTTTGTGTTTCAACATGTTTATGAGGCAATGCCTACGAGCTGGTTCAGGCAGACAACTCGAGCTGCGCTCATTTCACAATAGACTCGTTCTCTAATCAAATCAAATTAGCAGCTGCAGGATTCCACCTCCACTCCAGCATCACCCTTTAGGCTCCGACCGGGGGGGTTTACGATGTCCTCCCATCGCTCATTAAATCTCTGCATGTAAATTAAAACTGCGAGGAGCGATGAGGCCGAGACGTCAAATATTTGCTGCAGGAAATATTTCAAAGGACACAAACGAGATTGAAATGGACACAACAAAGATCACAAGCTGAACACTTCTAACTAAAGTCCACTTTTAAAAACATTCAGGGGGGGGGGGACACAAATCCATCTGCAAACCTATTATTATGTAAGGACTCTTTATTTGAGAGGCTAATCCTTTTGTCTTATTATAGTCTCCCTCCTCCTCATCCCGTGTCAGGACATGAACCACATTTTTATAAAACAAGCAGCAGACGTGAAGTGAGGTCGAGCCTCTCAGAGTGAAGAGCTGTGGACACAAACTCTTCAGTCAGAGTTTCCATAGAGAAACCTTTGACCTGTATCACCCAGCTCATGTGTGTCACAGTGCATCACATGTGCACAGATAATACAGCAGATATGAACCAAGGGGGAATTATACTGGGACCGAGCACTGGGACAGGACAGGACAGAAGAGGACAGAAAACAGAGTGAGTCATCCAACAGCACAGGTAGAAACTAGTTCAGAAAGTCTTTAGAGGAGTTTTTTTCTAACCATTTTTTAAATATTTGACGCTTGCAACTGCGGCCCGCAGAGCAGCTGAAATAAGGCGGCATGAGTGTGATTAGCCAATAGGATGCTTTGAAGCATCAGATGAAGAGAACTTGCAGTGAGATCAGCTGTAATCAAAACACTGGCAGCATGGTGACTCAGAGGCCTGAACTAACACCAGCTGCAGGATCATGAGATCAGTGTGGTTGTTGTTTTTCATGTTCAGATGTCTGCACACAGGTTTAATGGTTGGTGTAGAGAAGAGAGCTCATAGAAATCTGAGAGATTTATTCCTGTGGGAAGGAAGAAACTTAGGTTGATGATGCAAAGTTATATGGGTGGGAGGGTGCAACAATTTACACATAAATGTAGCAGAAATCCAGTCTGTGAATGTGTCTGAGTCCTGACTGTCTCCAGTGAGGGAGAAGCTGGAGTCCAGCTGGCTGTGTTGTTGTCAGAGCTGTGTTTACGTGGACGGACGGCTGGCTCCTCCCCTTCAGTATAAAAGCTGTTTATGTCAGGAACTAGAGAGAAGAAGAAGAACACACTTGGATGTCATGTAAGCGTTTTAAATCACGCTTATTTCATGTTAGTTAAAAAGCTACAAGCTAACTAAAGAGCGCTAACATTAGCACACTAATGCAAACGTCTGAGGAGAGGGGTTTGGAGGCGTGCCGCTGGAGGAGAGCGGACGCGTCAGTATGGACGAGGCGTGGCCAAACCACAGTTTGTTTTTGGTTTCATGCTGGAGCTCAAGGGCGACACCTACTGGGTCAAAAGACGCATTCTTCCTTTAATGAACTTTTCTTTTTTTTTTTGTTCTTTTTTTGGGGGGGGTATTTGTGCATTTATTTAGAGACAGGATAGTGCATCAAAAGGACGGAGAGGGAAGAAGAATAAACACTTAAATGTTCTTTTTATACAATCAGGGAAAAATTAACTTCATGCAAAAGATGACAAAAAAAGGAGTTTGTATTCACTGCACTTGACTCAATCCAAATGCAGCCTGCAATAATTACATTTCCAATCAGCCCTCATGTTTTTTTTTAATCTCAGTTTTAATATTTGCATGGTACCTGCACGTCTTCACATGCTGCTGTGTGTTTGAACACGTTGCATGACCGTGTCTGCAGATTTGCTTCAAGTTTTCAATCAAACCATAAGAGGCTTTTTTGTTTATTTACTCCACTCACAATACAAGTAACTGTTTTGTTGTGCTGTTGGAAGCGTTCAGTGTTTCAAAGAGGCCTTTTTAACACGATCCATAAAAAGAGTGAAAGCCACAAGAATGCGCCCATAAATCACCACACAACACAAGAATGGAAACTTTGATGTGCACTGCTGTGTCTGCGTGCAGAGGCCGCCACATGGCGGGGAGAGGAATGTGTCATTGTTGGAGATTTTAAAAGTAGAATCAAACATGCACATTACAAACCTCATGTGTCTCAAACACTCAGTCGCACATTGCTGGAGATATTTCTGTGTTACAAACACTTCCTGCAGAAGGCGGAGAGGAGAGTCCTCCGTGTCTGCTCGTGTTCTGACCTTACGCTCTTGTGTTTGTGTGTGCTGCAGGAAGCCTGCTGGACTTCTTGAAGGATGGAGAAGGACGAGTGTTGAAGCTGCCGAACCTGGTCGACATGGCTGCACAGGTACGCCTTCACCAGAACAATGTGAACTGTGCACAGGTCTGAGAAGTAGCATGGTAGGTAGAGAATGGAACTCCAAATACTGTGCAACATTTGCTCCAGCGTCTTCAGGTCTAATAGTCAAAGCGTGCAGCTCTAAAGATATTGAGGATCCCACGCCCTAAAGGTGGTCATGCTCCGTGCAGTCCGCTCTTGTTCTGTGTCTGAATGTGGAGAGAAGCCGTCTGCACCTTTACTCTTAACTCTCACACTGGCAGAGCGGTTCTATCCACAGTCTAAAGCAGTCTTACTGGGTCTTGTCTCGGTGTCAGAGTGGGTGGACTCTGGATTTTGAATCAAGACCAACAATGAAGGCTGTTTGTCCTCGTCATTACTGTGATCAGAAGGAAAACACCTCTTTCTAACAGAACTAATAACTCCAGTCTGAGGGAGTGACACGCCCCCTGCACACTGATCAGGACTTTTCTGTGATAGTGATGGTCTCACTCTCGCCCTGGTCTTTGGTCTTGACTCAGTCTGGATCCCTACTTGTCTCGGTCTCTAAGCTCTCTGCTCTCAGGCGGCCTGTCTCCCGGTCTTGGTTAGTGTTGTCTTGAGTACAACACTCGGCTGCTGGATCCAGTAACATGACGAGGTAAAGACAGGGTCCACACACCAAGGAGCTCCAGTTCAGAGGATTTATCGATAAGTGATGTCTGGGGAAAACAACTTTGCATGTTGGCTGGAAAGATGACTTATAGATAAATCCTTTAAAGAGCATATTGCAGGTTAAAAAAAAGTTGAGATTAACACTTCATGTTGTCAGATAAGGGCTGTAGAATAAGTACATCAATTTTCAGTATATTCTTCAACACATAAGTGCTCTAATTTAGAGGAGAAAGTGGCTGTTTTTAGCATAGCTGTTTAGAACTCGCTTTTTTTTCAACAACGCGTCACATGACGTAACGTAAGGGAGTCGTGTTCTGTCACTCTGCTTTGATCGGCTTTATGCGTACGTGTATGAATGAATGAATGAAGCCTTTGTTGCCCCTGGGGGAACTTGTCTTATACTGAGAGCATCAAACACTTTACAAACAAACATTTAGAAAGCAGCACAAAAGAATTAAAGCACAAAAAACAGGCTAAAACATGATTAAAGAGGAGTAATGATACGTGGTAGTGAGTGAGAATAGACAGGATGCCTCCCTGCAGCACACTCTCTTCACTGCAATAGTTTGTAACTTGCGCGGCGCACATTCGGGTGCACAGTGTAAGTGGCTTGATTATTCATAGTGTGTTTTGGTGAATTATTCCCACAACCTCAGAAACGATCGAACAGACACATTGAATATTTCGGCATCAGACTTTCCTTATTAATGATTTAAATCTCTGGCTATTTAACATCAAATATTATATACGCAGACAGAAAGCGTTTAATGATTTGATCTGCTGGAATCCTCTGTTATATTCTCTAGTGTGAGCGTAATAGACACCGGACAGTCTGTATTAATATATGTAGTCATACGATTTATTATAAATCCAACTCTGTTGCAAGAGAGCGTGTCCGTGTGTGTGTGTGTGTGTGTGTGTGTGTGTGTGTGTGTGTGTGTGCGCGCAGTGGGGAAAGACGGAACGCGCAGTTTGGAAACAAAACGAAACACAAGCGTTACATCTGTCGGTCCTCTATCCCATTAAAATGTTAAACTTTTTGTAGTAGCCTAATATATGTGCACGCATTAAACTGTGGAGTGTGTGCGCTGTTGTGCATGTTTGTGTGGATTACGTTCAGTGGACGTGCGCTGTGAACTCACGTCAGGAGAATCCTGCACCATACACTGTATTTTCTATAACAACGTGAGCACTGGGCTGCATCAGGAATAAACAATAAAGACATAGTGCTGCATTTGCACAGGCCGTGTAATCGGGTTCTATGTCTGTCTGTCTGTCTCTCTCTCTCTCGCGCACGCACAGCACGGCACTGTAATACGTTGTACAGATTTGCCGTTTTTACGAGCAGCTCCCATACAATGTAAAGGTGAATGATCGGCACTTGCACCTTCTACAAATAGTTTTTTAATTGATTGAATGTGATTACAAACTTTACATAAGCTGATGTGAACACAGCACTCGCCCATATATGGCGAGCTGACACCTGTCACTCAGCAGGACGCCTGCTCCGGGTCTCTCCTCACACCACAGCTTCTCTCCTGAGGCCGTTATTCCTCTAATCCTGCCTGTTTCTGCTCTCTAGCACATCTAACAGGTTCAGAATAATAAGCCAGTGGACCATTATATGTAAAGGAATACATATTTTCTTCCTCTTTATTGACGGGAGTGACACTCGGATCCATGATTTTCTATGTTAAACAGACGGGGATTCAGTGGGACTCCCTTATGTTACGTCACAGCCGAATGCGGAAGTAAAGAGCAAAGACTAAAACGTCTCCAGGAGACCCTGTGGGTTATTCATTTCAGAATTTCTTTAAAAACAGTATTGTTAACGTATTTTCCTATGATTAGTTAAGTTTTGTCTTTAACCTGCAATATGCTCTTTAAAGGGGAGGCGTGTGCTTCAGTTCAGGGTTTTTGGATGCCAGACTTAAACATCGTCACCTTGTTAAAATAATTGCTTAAATCATTTTTTGCCTATTTCAACTCCTTATGGTGCTGGCCTCCTCTGGGAAAAAATCCTATAACCTCAGTGAAACAGATGATGTGATAATATACACTTTAATATAATGGCCTGTGTCATGAGTGTGACTTAGGCTGCTTTATTTTGCCTGAGTCAAAAGACAATGTGACAAAATAAAACAGCCTAAGTCACAGACGCATGTTAAAAACGTTGTTTCTTTTTCTCACGTTACGTTAATAGTCATCTGTTTTTATGACCTTGTTGAGTAAAATCCTTTAAAGCATCTGGCGCAGTTTTTTGTGTTTCCTGAAAAACTTGAAAAAATGACAATGAGGCGATTATTTTAAGACATGTGAATCCTGTGTGAGTGAAGGCTGTCTGCTCAGCGCTGCAGTTTGCTCATGCTTCGTTGATTGCATCCTTTCACATGACTTATGAACATGTTTGACCTGGTGAGATGTAGAAATAGAGGCTGACACACAATAACATTGAGAAGAACAGGCCCCACATCCCCGTTGATGTTTGGTGTAAAGCCACTCCTCTGGCCTCCAGGTTGCAGCAGGCATGGCCTACATCGAGAGGATGAACTACATCCACAGAGACCTCCGCTCGGCCAACATCCTGGTGGGAGACAACCTGGTGTGTAAGATCGCCGACTTCGGCCTGGCCAGGCTGATCGAGGACAACGAGTACACGGCTCGACAAGGTGGGTCTTCACGCTCCTCCTCGTTATGATGTCAGACAACGTTTGTTTTTGTTTTTTTGTGTGAGTAGCCAGATATAAAAGTTTACACTTCAGAGGACTGACAGAGTACTTAAAGTCGTAAAGGATGTTGATGATGCTTGTCGTCAGGCTGCAGAACAAATCCAGCAGGTGCTCTTTGAGTTTTGAGCTGTGTTTAGTTTTTTTTTTTTCTTACGACGAGAGGTCAGAAGAGTTCACTGGATGTACGCTCCACTCACGCTCACGTCACCTCTGCTCTCCTCCAGGTGCAAAGTTCCCCATCAAGTGGACGGCCCCGGAGGCTGCGCTGTACGGGAAGTTCACCATCAAGTCGGACGTGTGGTCATTTGGCATCCTGCTGACGGAGCTGGTCACCAAGGGTCGGGTGCCTTACCCAGGTGAGGACGCAGAAGGGTTCACCTGACAGCTGAGACACCTTTCACCCTGAGAGGCAGAGAGTCCATAAAATGACCTGAAAAGAAAACCCTGTCCTGCGTGTCGCCAAAGCACACACAGCTCTTTCCATGACAAAGGTGGCCCCCCTCCCCTCCTCGCTGTCTGTGGGACTAAAAGGTTGTTAAATGCTTGAGTAACTTTCTCTCCCTGCCAGAACGTGAGATAAGCCTTAATTAGCAGCACTGGCCTGCGGGACAGCTTGAGTTTCAGACAGAGCGGGGGCGCTGTGAGTGTGCAGCTCCACACACGGAGGGGAAACACATGTTTGTCCAGATGGAGCTGATCTTCAGGGAGAAGGTGAGGGAGGTTAGCTCACAGTCAGCTCAGGGAGAAGTGTTACGCTAACAGATGTGCTAGCAGCTCTCTGAGGGCAGATCTGAGCTCCCCACACATCTTTACTTTTTGACTTAAGTTAGCGTTTCAACTCCTGGGGAGACAAACCCATCCGGTCCTGCACACACCTCCCAACATTTAAGACCATGCTCAGAACTCAGCTTTTTCAATGAGCTTTTTTTCTGTTTTATACTGTCTTGCTGAGTTTCATGTGTAAAGTGTCTTTGAGGATTCTTAAAAGCACTTACAAATACAAAATATTATTATTATTATTATTATTAACTCTGAAGTCAAATGAATAAGAATAACATCCAGTTTAATTTGGGTGTCCGAGGTCAAAGGTGAGGAGCTGCACTTCTGCCCTTATAAACCTTTATTAACATCACTTTGTTAAAACGCTGTATCTGTGGAGGGCTTGGGTTCAATCACAGCAGTTTGTCAGAAGCTGTTTACACCCACGCACTGAAAACATCCAGATCATTCAGGACCGCTCTGAATATTCTCCTGAGTATTAAGTCAAGTCCAGTCATGCTTATTTATAAAGCACCTTTATAAACAGCAACAGCTGATCAGTGTGCTGCACAATACATTAAGAAAAACAAAGCAATCTTAACATCAGTTCTGAATGGTACTGGCAGCCAGTGAAGGGATGCTAAGACTGGACTAACATGCTCCCTCTTTCCTGGATCCAGTCAGCAAGCTCGCTGCAGCATTCTGGACCCACAGCAGGTGGGACGACTGGCTCATCGCACTTTATAAAGACTAGCAGTAGTAAAGTCGAGAGGAAATGAAGGCTCTGCTGAGGAAAGACAATGAAGAAGTGGAAGACGAAGCTGAGTGCGCTTTAAGACGCTGTATTAATAATATCAATAATATCAATCGATGCGACATGTCGTTCAACAGAATCACAACGTGAACTCAAGAGTGGAGGAGAGCAGCTCACCTTTAAACTTCTCAGGAGTTTTGTGCGAGTGTGAACAAAGCTCCCGGGGTCTCTTCTTTTAACCCTCTGTGTGTGTGTGTGTGTGTGTGTGTGTGTGTGTGTGTGTGTGTGTGCGCGTGTTTCATCTCCAGGCATGAACAACCGCGAGGTGCTGGAGCAGGTGGAGCGAGGCTACAGGATGCCGTGTCCACAGGACTGCCCCATCTCTCTGCACGAGCTGATGCTGCAGTGCTGGAAGAAGGACGCAGAGGAGCGGCCCACCTTCGAGTACCTGCAGGCCTTCTTGGAGGACTACTTCACAGCCACTGAGCCTCAGTACCAGCCCGGGGACAACCTCTAAACTCCTCCTCTCCCCTCTGTCTCCTCCTGCTCCGTGTAGGCCTGCGAGCTGGGACAGGACTGGCTGAATCAGCGCTGTTACACAAACTCTGGAGCCCTCCCAGCCTGGACTTATTTTAAGGATCTGTACAGCTTTCTCAGCTCCAGCACCGACCCCCAACAAGACCACCCTCAGTCTCCGACACGCCCCCCAGTGTCTGAACTCTGCAAAAGCAATGATTAGGGAAGTGATGGAGGCGGGACGGAGGAGTGAAGCGGGGTTGTGATCATGCAATGAAATCCTTGTATTCAGTGTAAATAAGAAAAAGCTCGTTTTACTTTACTCGTTGCTTCTGTTTCAGATTTTATTTTCTCCTGCACAAAATAATAATAATAATGATGATGATGATGATGATGATGATAGAGATGAAGAAGGCCAAGAAACAGAAGGCACGGTGAATCTGTGTGTGTATTATACTGTAGCTCCTGTTTTCCTTCACACAGATTCTTTTGGAATTACTTTTCATAAAAATGTTAAAATATTTCATTTCTTCTTCTTGAGCTCTCAGTTTGACTCCCACAGCGACGTCGTCTTGTCCTCTGCTCAGGACGAGACGCTCCCATATTGTGACGATGTTGTCCTGACGTGTTTCAGGCTGCAGAGTGTATGAACGAGGGGAATCTGATGAATCGGTTTAATTTCACTGCTTTCTGATTGGTCATCGACTGAAAGACAATATCAAGTAAACATCTGGATATTTTTAGCACGCCGTTAGCCTGGCGGATAGTGCATGTTTACAATGCACAGAGGCTGAAGTCCTCCGGAGCGGGCGGCTTGGGTTTGAGTCCGACCTGTGGCTCCTGTCCCGCATGTTGTTCCTCACAGTCTCTGGAAAATCTGGATATTTTAAATTTAAAAGAAACACAAGCTACATCAGCTAACATTAGCATTTAATTCAAACAACACTTTGTTAAGTCCTTGTTGGGCGATTTGGAGCAGCTTGGACATGATTAAACGCTTACATGGTTGTAGCTCTGAACATATGTATGAACTCTCCTCCGATGTCTCCTCTCTCCTTCTTCTTTGCTGTAATCGCAGTAGAATCATCTTCTGGTTGATTTGTATCAGCTCCACTCCAGCATAATTTGTTCCGTTTCAGTCGCCATGGTTTCCTGGTCAAAAACAAGCAGAGGATGTGGTGGGACCAGAAACTGGCGATATGTTACTGGCGAATGTTACAGAAAACCAACGCACAAGTGTGTAGTACTCACGTCGGCGTACGCCACTATGGAGTCACTAGATTTAAGGCTGGCAGTATAAACCAGGAGGAAGACCTGTAGTTGGGTTCTATCAGGACTGGACTGGTCTGCCTCGGAGAGAAATCCAAGGTCACCACAGTGGGTTCAAGTCTGACCTCGGCTCTTTGCTGCAGGTCATTCCCCACGCTCTCCTCCCAACATGGTCTGTCCATCTTCAGCTGTCCTGTCAATAAAGACAAAAATGCCCCAAAAACAACCAAACAATATTGGGATATATGATGTTAGCTGATGCTAAAAATGAACTATCTTGCAGTATCTCGATCTGTCTCATCCATGCGTCACAAGTCCCTCATTATATAAATTAAATAACCTAAATGTGGTCTACGTTTAATGTTTACTTGCAAATCCAAAGAAAAAACTATGACATGTTTCCAATTTTAATCGTTTTAGAAAAAAGCTGGATTTGTTTTGGATGCTCGGGGTTCCCAGAGTTCTGTGAAGTCAAAGTCTGGTCATAATCCATAAAACAGCTTGTGAACCCAACATAGCGTCATGGTGACTAAATATGATCCGATGTCTCCCAGCAGTTTCACAATCGTCTTTTCAGTCGATGATCACGATAGAAGCATTGGTGATAATGATTTGTTGGATTTCCAACTTTTATACCATCTGCAGCATGAGGAACAGCATTTCGACTTAAAGAAGTATGACATCATAGGAAAATGGCCGCCCCTTAGTTCGGTTGAATTAAGGAGGCTTCCTCAGACATGCATGATGCAGCTGTCGCCCATCACCTTCATGTGTGTCTGTTCCTTCCTCAGAGTTTAGCCCTTAGTTTGCAGAAGTTAAACGTTGAGTCGAGCATGTAAGGATCGTCAACATATCCCTCCTCACTTGTTCTTTTCAGAAAGTCTGGGTAGAAATTTTTCTACTGCCAGTGTTCCTTCTTCTGTGAGGTGGACGTACGAAGGATGAAGAAGAGAGTGTGTTTGTCCTATTTAAAACGACAGAAGGCTCGAGCTTCAACTTGACCACTTCCCCTGATGAGTAATTCCTGCTTTTTATGTTTCACTCACGAGGTTTATTCTTTCAGTATTTGACTTTTTGCTTTTGACTGCTTTTGTTTTATTTAACCCTTTTAAGTGATCCTTAAAAGTCAGAGGAATTTCAGGTCGCAGAAACATTTGAATCTTATTCATGAACCCAGCAACGATCAGGTGGTTTCACATCCGATTGGAAACTCCTTATTTTAAGTTGTACAGATAAACTGTGTCTCTAACTTTCCTTCTTTGTATCTTTGGTTTTTCTTTTTTTTAACATACCTTGTTTTGTTATTTCTGTGATTTAGAGTTTCAAGATTCAGAAAAGAACAATAAAAACATTTTACACTCTTTCCAAGACAATCCTTTTTTTAAGAGAATTAATTTCGAGTGAACGATTAATTAAAGGTAACATATCCTTCCCCTCTTTAATCAGTCTCAATCAGTCTCGGAGTTCCTTAAAAACATGTCTGTGAAGTGTCATGTTGTAAATCCACTCTGATCCTGTATTTGATCATGTCTATAAACCCCTCTATTTCAGCCCTGCTCAGAACAGGCCGTTTCTGTGTCTGTAGCTTTAAATATGTAAATGAGCTGTGTCTGACCACGCCCCCTCTCTGGAAGGGCTCGGGTGTCTCGGGCTTTCTTGCTCCATGTCCTATTGTTTACAGTGAGAAGGCAGACTCAGAGGGGAGAACAAACACCCAGCTGGGGGAGGGGCTACTGCCCTTCGTGATGTCATGAAGGAAAAATCTCCAAACGGCCTGTTTGAGCACATTTTCTGTAAACTGGAGCTGGCAGAAGACAGAGAGGATGGACTTTCTCATAATTGTTAGATATTAGTGTTAGAGAAAGATGGTGAAGGGGATTTTACAGAATATGCAACCTGTAAACATTTCAGGAAAAGATAAATATGCAGTCTTTGGCGTTGGCGTTTAGACTCAAACTTGATCACTTCATTCTGAGGGGAAATGAGTCAGACAGCAGGATAGGAAACAACCTCGTAGATCATCATAGACTGGCACACATTGTCCAGGGGGTGAATTTTTTTGGACAGCAGTGGGAGTGATGTAACAGTTCATGCAGCTCCAGCTCTCAGTCTGCTGTTAGGTTGACTGAAAGGTAGGATGAGACAGCATTTCCGCCATGCAGACCGCCACCACAGATACTTTTATCCAACATGCACTTCTCTGGATGGACACACTGCATGTTTTGTCCAGACCTTGAGACCACACACCTGCCATTTGTAGAAACCATTTCACAGAGGTGTTTCCGAAAACATGAGATCTCACAGAAACTTACATGATCAAACGTGACCTCAGAAGAAAAGCTTTGTGAAATCTTGGCTGAAAAGACGTTATAGGCACATTATAGTCGCTGCCATGTGTGTCAGATACAAAAAATTCGGACACATGCGGTTGGTGGCACTTCCTGGTCTGCTCACTGTCATTGGCTGCTGCAAGTATTCTGCTGGAGGCAGCCGGATCTTAAATCATGAATATCGAACCTGCTTGATATTCTTGATTTCAGTTGTGAACGTTCAATATGGGAGCAGTAAAATAGTTAAAGTATAACTATTTTACTGCAATATACATATACAATAGTATGGTGTATTCATACCATACACTGGATTATTTGGACAAATAGAGGGTTGCATCAAGCCTCAAATATTTTTTACAGTGTCATGACAAGTTATAAATGCATTAATGTAATGTATTGTATTGTAAACTAGTAGAAAGACTATGTTAGATATATCTAGATTTGTATGTTTAAGTTCCTTAGACACACATTTGGGAGAGTTACAAACATTCACAGCTCTGTCACATGGACGAACGAGCACACACAACGACCCCAAAAAAACTGGAGCAGCTAAAAGGAAATCCTCCATTATCACTGTCATGGATTACACCGGCACCTCCGGATATTTCACACGTTCATCTTTCCAACATTCCTGCAGTGAAATAACAAGAGAGAGAGGTGTGAAGTGTCTGCTGCAGGTGAGCTGATGTTCCTGCAGAGAAACAGAGCAGGTGAGAAACAGACACAGAAGGATGAGGGAGTTGTTCATCATTCTAATCAGAAGATTAGAGAAGTGCTGCACAAAATAAAACCCATTTGGTATTTATAATAAATTACAGATTCACAATGACAAACAAGCAAGCACTATTTTAAGATGTTCATTTGGTGTTTTTCTAACTTCATTTTCCTCTTCAACTCCAATAGGTTTATGTGCTCTGGCAGATTTTCTGCAGTCCAAATACGAAACATCACAGAGAGCTGTCTCCCTCCTCTCTAGAGTGGAGGCTCACACAGGTCACCATGTGGTGGACACTGTAGCTTCAGTGTTTAGCCAGCTCTGCATCGCTCTGTAAACCTTTCTGTGTTCTAACCTCTCTCCATTTTTAAAATCATCTCCAACATTGATCCTAGTTTGAGCAGCTTTCTGCTGCTGGAGCTTATTAGAAACATGCAGAGGCTTTTTAGCTCGGGTACAATCACTTCTATCTGAAGCAGTTCCACTGCCCGCTTCCATCACTGCAACACCTGTTCACCTGATAACTGCTCTCATATCTGACAAACTGAGGGGCGTCCAAAACGGCCGTGTGGGGGGGGCCTTAAAACCGTCTACCTTCTCTGGTCCAAACAAATCCAGAGCATTCAGGAGCAGAATCTAAAGTTAGAAGGAGGACATACTGACTGCTGGATTGTTGAAGAGAAGACAGAACTTTAACACAGAAAGGTACTGTATTGTCTGATCACAGAGTAATGCATACATTCAGACACTGATGGTAGAGGCTGCTGTGTAAAGTCAGACCCCCCTAATAACTCGCTCTGAGGTGGCATCTTACAAGTCCTCCTCACTACTCTTAATAGTTTTTCACCCTGAGAGATCTCCTAACAGGCTGAGATTCTCAATAACCTTCATTTTTACCAGGATAAGTCTCAACTTTTAGGTGAAATCCTTCGAAAACTTCAGAATTAAAAGGATTTTCTTAGAGTGTTGTTTGACTGTCTTTATACGAGGAAGCTGAGAGACTTAATTTGGAGTGAACAAAGAGTGAAGGTTGCATCTTATCCTCCTCTTGCAGTGTTTTAAATGGAAGAAAAGTCGGTCTCAGCTGGTGAAATAGAGGATGTCACACACTTCCCATGAGGAGAGTTTTCCAAACTAGTATCTTTCCAGCACCAGTCTGTTTGTTCTCTGCTGTTTGACTTCTGGATCAATAGAGCTGGGACATGTAGAGTGTGAGTGAATCACCCTCTCATTTCCGCAGGTCAGTGTTTCCTCTGCTCCTTTGTAGCAGTACAGCACAGCAGGGTGCCCTCCCCATAGGACAACATATTCTTCTTTTCTGCATTTTGAGCAAGGTCGCCCTTTATGGAGGAGGGAAAGCTTTCCCCAGTCACATGGGGAGGGTCCATGGAGGTCAGCGTAGAAAAACATGGTCAATTTTTAGGATAGGATAGGATATTACTTTATTGATCCCCAGTGGGGAAATTCGGGCGTTACAGCAGCAGCAGTGCAGAATCAAGACGTCAAAAGTCAAAAACCGAGCTAGAAATAAAAACATAAACACAAGTACAATTCCAGGTAGTAAGGGGGGGGGGATATATACAGAGGACCTGCTGTTTTTATGACCAATTCAGACTTTACACTGAAACACACCATTACCTCATAAAGCAACAAAACACACATTTCATTTAATATTTAAATATTTAAACCCTCTCTTCATAAAATGATTTGAGCCTTTTCTTATAATGTTACAGACGTTAGCTCAGTGAAGTTAACTGTTACCTACACCAGTTATGTTGCGACCAGGAGAGTTATTCAAAGGACTGCACAAAGTGAAGATGCCAGAAAACAAAGACACACGAAAGGAGAGAGTTGGCTTGGGAATTTGACAAAAAAAAACCTTTTCACTCCATTCAGTCGTCTGATGGGAGCCAGCTACGTGAGCTAATGTTAGAGTACAGATCAAATGAACAAATGTTGATTTAAATCATATCCTGTCAGGGCCCATATACCGGGCCTTTGAGGGGCCTAGACATGTCTGAAGGCGGGCTTGATTGTGTTTAAAACATCTGCATAAATGCACTCGTCCATTTAAAACGTGTTTTACTTAAAAACCACTTCAGATCCTGAAATTGAATTTTTAAAGTTTTATTTTGTTAGTTGGTATTTTCTTCATCTTGACAGGGAAACCTCTAGATTTTCTTCTAATCGGATCAAATCAGACGTCTGGGGGGGAAATGTTGAATTGTAGAAGAGGGTGCCAAGACGGACTCATGTGAAAGATAAATGTGCAATGTCCAGACACTGGTGAAGAATCCAGGATGTGATGAGGAGCGGGTCTCTCTCAGAGAGGTTGTGACAGGATCTGGTTGGATTGTTACTGAGAGAGTAAACGTCCAAAATCAGCTGATCACCAGAGCAGGGAGAGGAGGGAGTGGTCGAGAAGGAGTGGCTAAATTGAACTAAGAAAACTTAATGAGCATGAGAGATGAAAAACATTCTTCCTGCTTGAACACTGAGCACCATCTGGTTTTGGGGGGAATGAGGAAGTAAAGAACAGCCCAGCTGATGTCAATCATCAACTTATAGTCTGACAAGAGATTAGTTAATACATTTTTTCAAAGATCTGATTATGATTATTTCCCCCCATTACTGTATTGATCTTTGCTCTCTGACCTGGAGCTTTGCATTGTGGGAAACAGAACGTGAGGAAGACTGGTCTGAATCAGACGGTAGATTTTTCCTGAATCAGAACTGTTGTACAGGACACAAACACAAATGTTGAATGGCCTCACTTCTTACTGTGATGACATTTTTGCACCGACATGTGTTATGTGCTGGGCGGTTTGTGTCACCACAAAACCACAACCAGCTGAGACGTGTATCAATCTGACTGTGAGCAAGAAAGATTAGATTTCCCAAAATGATTCCTTTGAACTTGTATGATCAACTAAGCCAGGCAAATCCTTCTTACTTAAAACGATATATTTGATCCAATATGTTGTGTATTGTTGCTGAGAATTACATTCTGTCCAATACGGCCTTGATAAGAAAATACATGCCAGCAATCCAACCACGTTCCCTTTGACAAGACGTGCTGACATGCAAATAACTTACAAGATATTCCTTGATCAGGTCATCTGCTTGTTCTCCCAGGAAGAGGCCGAGGGCTTTAAGCACGCACGTCGTCCGATGATTAATGTACACAGTCTACATAGAACTACAAACAATGGTTCATTTTATCGTTCTAAATCTCATAAGACAGATGTCCTTACTCTTATTCAAAGTTGTTCCCACTTCAGTCTTGCAGGTGTCAAACAAGCCTCAGCCAACCACAAGCAGAGATATTAAGGACCAACATGTAAAGCAAACCCCTCTAGGTTTAACACTTACTTATTTCTGATTAGGACAGAATTTACCATTAAACTATTGTATCAGACCTTTGTGACTTTAACGAGGTAGACTTTGTAAAGTGGCACCTGAGTGTAGCTATGTTTTAAAAATGTGTTTAGTAAATGTAGGAAAGGAGGGGAGGAGAAGAGAGGATTAACATTTACTGACTGGAATACAACAACCGACATTAAACAATGACATATCACCAACCTGAGAGCTGCTTCCTTGCTTGGCGATGTGTTGAGATCATCTAAGGTTTAGTACAGTAAGAGATAATCCACATCCATGAGCCTCAGGGGAGCAGGGAGGGAGGGGGGAGGCTTGGTTTTGGTTTTCTTTGTTTTCTGCCACATCACTAAATACACCTTTAAGAAAAAGTTAAAATGAGACATTGCTATGTTAACTATTTGGGGCCGACACACCTTTTGTTTTTTGAGGAAGTGAAAGTGTGCAGGAGATGAAACGAGCTGCCTGGCACGCCTCCACAAATGTGACCGTCTTCACCAACGCAGAACTCTGAATGACACTCACTCAGGACTTCATGTTGAAATACACGTTTTAAAGTGAACACTCCTCAGTACAGCATGATCCTTTATCAGTTCCCTCTGAACAAAGGAGTTTCTGTTGGTGTTCCTTCGTACCAGGTGCCTTATAGAAAGAAGCCTGCATAGATAAATCAAACAGAAGGCGAGCTGAAACTAATGATAAACTGTTACTCATGTGTGAGTATTAATATGCTCTGGACTGAATCTTTTATGCATTTGTGACGTCACTTCTGCAGGCTGATCGCCTCTATTTTCAAAAAGAACTTTTACTTCATTATATAAAACACACAAAGACAGAAGACTTTGACTTAAGAGCTTCATTCAGCAAACAGAAAGATCCATCACAGAACCACAGCCAGGTATTATTGGCATTCTGCATTCTGGCCCTGAATGTACGACGAGTAAAGTGGGAGGACTTTGAGGGAGTGAGAGACACAAGGAAAGGAAAAGACCAAATAAAACATGAAGCACAAATAGAGGAGGAACATTTAAAACAGTTTTTCTAATGAATTTTTTCCATTTTGCTATTTTTGTTTTGATTGTTCCACTGATGACGATGGTCATAAAGGGAGTGAGCCGCCCCTCTCCATGAGGTCTTGGTAACCTGGCTAAGTGAACATTTCAAAACTAATGAAATTTAATCTAAAAACTTTTTTCATCCACTGTTGGTTGTGATCGCTTGTGATTTATTTCTGAGTTCTCTGCAGCTGCGCTCCAGTGGAGGGTTTGCGTCTGACGGTGGGACTTCCTCCTCCTTCCTGCAGCTTTATCTGAGCACCTGCTGCCTCCACTCAGCCGTCCCTCCTCACATCATCAACACTCCTCTCGTGCACACATTACTGACTGGGATGCACCTCTGTGGAAGAAGCTTCGTGATGCTGCCGTAGCTCCATCAAACGCAGCAGCTGGTATGTTTTTATGTTTTTGTACAATTTAATACAGAGAGCAGTTCAAGTGGTGGAGGATATTCAGCTTATTGATGAACAGGAGGACAAAGGATTGTAAATATTTCTGGCCTTCCTTTTTTATAATTAAGGGGCTTCAATAAAAAAGTATCATACACTTGTTGCTAATTCAACCAAGCCTCTAATCTCTGTGCATGCAAATTCAAATAAAGCTACATGAAAATGAAAAAAGAAAAAATACATTTTTATTGGATTTTTTAAAATATATATATAGAAAATATATAGGGAAAATATATACATTATAAATCCCTTTGTATTTTAGTTATAAAGAATGGTTGTGGGTCCGTCAGGGGTGAGTGCTGTTGTCCAGGAGCCTCTCTGTGTGGAGTTTGCATCGTCTCTTGTGATCATAAATTGGTGACTCTAAATTGCCTGAAGGTGTGAATATGAGTGTAGCTGATTGTCAGCATTGTGATTGACTTGAATAATGACACTAACCCCAATAACCCCAATGGGAAAAAGAAGCAGAGATTAAGGATGGATAGAGGAATGGTTGCCCCGGTTTTAATGTTCTTCAGTCTATGAAATGATCCTGCCTTTACTGTGGACAGACGTTAATACGAGGCAGGTTTTGATTATTGTCTAATGTTAAATTAGACAATAATTAAAACCTGTAATTAAATGAAAATATCAATAAACGCATTGTAAAAAATGATTAAGTTGATGTGATGCAACGCCTCTAAACGGCCCGCAGACGAGCATCATTCGGTCTTTCTTGGACAAATGTCATAGTTCATCCTTATTTGTTCTCTCTCGGGGCGTCTAATGGAGTCCCGCCTTTATTGTCATAACATATGGCAACACCAGGCTTGTAACAGGGACTGGGCCTTAAATGGGGACGAGCTTTCATTCAGAGTTTTACAGTGATGTTTCTTCACTCTTAGTCATCATCTTCATATATGTATTCAAAGTACCTTCATTCATCCGTGTTTCAACTTTTATCGCTTCCATCGTAACATCTCTGAGTAGTAAAAAAGAAAAAAAAGCTCTTGTCTGTAAAGTGTCCCCTCACCCGTGTTTGCCCACTGAAGCCTTTCCTCCCTCACCTCTCTAATGGCTTTATCGCAGGTGTTAGCATGTGAGCTGTTGCCAAGCGGCGAGGGAAAACATGGAGGGAGCCAGCGTCATCGCTTTCGTCACCGTCCAGAAGATCTACTACCCGTTCCTTTGCATCATGGGTATTCCAGGTTAGTATCTCCTCTCCTTGTTTGGTGTTCAGCTGTGCATGCTTGGATGGGTTTTATTAGAACAGTTGGTACCAATTCACAGTCAGCTGTATGTTTATGGGTTAACTAATGACTATATTGGGGCTAATCAATCTTTTAGCTCTCTATGTTGCCACATAGTTATCAAGAATATTGTGTTCTCTCCTAAAGCAGTTCATAGAGTTCATAGTTCATAGTTTGGAAGACTGCTTTGTTTGACCTTTAAGTTTGGCACCTTGGCAGTCTCTCTCTTTTAGACACAAGGTGACCATATTTCAATCTTTATTTTTCAATCAATCTTTATTTATATAGTGTTAATTCATAACAGGCGTTATCTCGAGACACTTTACAAAAGCAGGTAAAGGACCTTACTGTTTGTCTGTTAACATTAACGAATGAGCAGGTAACAGGACCATGCTCATTGTTATGTTTACAAAAGCAGGTAAAGGACCTTACTTATGGCTATATTACAAGAGCCCAGCTATTTCTATCTCTCTCTCACCGTCGTACCTTTTCATTCACAGGTGGCCATGACCTTAGACACATCTCATTGAGTCATAGGCCCTGTGTCCACCAAGCAGATTTTTTTTTTTTTTCCCTTTTTTGCTCGGCCGCTCTGAGCGCTTTTAGTTGAAAATCGTTCCACTTTTAAGAAAGGGGCTGTCGACATCACCTCAATCTTCTCAAAATATTAGATATTGTCCATATTTTTGTCTCCTGTGGATCGTGGTCAGTACTCACATCCTCCTCGCTGTGTCCAGACAAAGTAGGAGGGCAAACACCCAACATTTGGTGCTCATAGGGATGGAAAAAAAAACAATCTCGAATAAAAAACGGACAGTAAAAAGCAAAGTCGCACTGTCAGTCATACAGCTAAGAAACTTTTGTCAAAGAGACAACTCAGCAAACAAGCATTCATCTCAGCCCTCGAGAGAATGTCACGACCTGTCGAAGATAAATAGAAACTAGCTTTTAAGACCTTAAACTTGGGGAAAGGATTAAACTGTTTAGTGCATCATTTCTCATTGACTTCTATGTAATCAAACATTATTTGAAGACATTTTATTTCATATAATCACAATGCATACCAATTCACTGTAGTTATTGCTGAACTCTGAGGGGTCCTCTTAGTTTTACATTTACAGTGGCTTCTTTTAGTTTTTGTTTTTGTACTCATGCCCGTAACCATGGATACCATTTCCAGTCGCAACAAAGCAGCCAACTTTTTTCAGGAGACCAAAAATACAAAATGCTTGTAGGACACTCTGTCAGGTTTAAGCTTCTTGTTGTCCCAAGTGGACAAAGTGATCAGTGCATTCACACATGTATTGGTTGTTAATTAAACAATTACTGCCTGCCACTATACATCTAAGATGTCTGTCTTTCTGTATTTCAGCCAACCTTTTCACGTTCTACATGATCTGCTTTCGTAAATGTGGGATGTCTGGCACTGCCATCGTTTACTTGAGCTGTCTGGCCATTGTTGACACGTTCTACCTGGTGTGGGTAATCCTTATTGACCTGACCCTCACCTTCTGGCAACTGCAGCCCTTCTGGCATTCCCACCCCATGTGCAACATCCTGGGCTTCCTGCAGTATGGATCGCTCTACAGCTCCTCCTGGATCGTGGTCGTGTTCACCATTGAGCGGTATTTGGTCTTGCGTAGCACAGCTGCCAAGCAGCACTTTTCCCAGGTCCGAGTCACTCGACTGACCTGTGTGGCTATTGTCCTGGTGTCACATCTTGTCTCAGTGCCGTTGGGTTGGATCAATGTTGTTTCACCTGTAAACTTCACTGTGAATGGTGAGAACGTGACGTTACCCAGGTGTCATTACCGCAATCAGACCTACTCAACCATCATTGTATGGATAACCACTTTCCTCTCAGGGGGAGTACCCATAGCATTGGTCATCATCTTCAACTACCTCATCGGGTACAATCTGTGCCGTGCCAGCAACCTCTTCACCAAGGAGGAGCGTCGGGTCATGCACGGGAGGAGCACAAGGGGCATGTTGCGGAGGACCATCCTGCTTCTGGGAACTGTCTCTGTGACGTTTGTGGTTCTTAGCTTGCCCCGCTTTGTCACATACTGCATCCTGAGGACCAAGTACAACAATGAAAACTTTGACAGAGACAACTACAGCATCCCCATTAATGTAGCTGGAGACTTGGCCAACATGCTGCAGAACCTCAACTCCACCACCAACTTCTTGCTCTACTGCATGGTCAGTCAGCGCTTCAGACGAGAGATGGTCCAGGTGGTGACTTGTAAGGGGAAGGCACGTGAGCTGGGCTCTGTCCTCACCCACACCACCATGAAAGTCTTCTCGGTTGCAGGTCACAAGGCAATACAGTCCAGTGACAACCGCCCAGTGGTGCTAACCAACCTCAAACAAACAGAGTAGAAAGGATCTGAAGGAATGGACAGAAATCAGACTTTTAAAATAATAACTCTTTAAGCTTAAAAACATATTCTTGACTTTGGAAGTTCAAATAAAATGCCAGCTATGACTTTCCAGAACTTCATGTGGGGTCCAAATGTTTTGTACGTGGGTTGATCTTAGATACCAAAAAGTATCCAGACAAATATTGTCCTCAGTTTCCATGAAGTCCTTAGCAATAACTTCAGATATTGATCCATACGGTGCCCACTTAAAACAACACAAGCACAATGTTTTCAACAGAGATAACAGCCTCTCTCCCATGTCTCCAGCACCCCCCGATTGCCCCTTTACTGCAGTATGTTTAAGGGATGGGCTGAGGCCATCTTGAGAACCATGGTTCGTCTCTGTATGGCGGGCATTTTGTGGCGTTTCCATAGACTAATCCCGGGAAAGATTCATAAATAACCGACCCATACCGTCCTACATTTTGGGACCCTTCCGTTGGGGGGCCAAGAATATCAAGCCAACCCTAAAAGGTGGAGCTAAACACTGCAGTCCATTGATTGGTAAAAGAATCATCACTTCCCGTGTGTCAACGGTAAACAAAACCCCGCCATGTTTAAATACACAGCCGATTGTTTATGTCTGTATTTCTCTTCGCGGCACACAGCCTTCTCTGGAACAAAGCTCATTGAGTTTTGTAATAAAGAGTCAGTAACAGAGTAGATGAACTGCTAGATGTCTTCCATCGTTGGTTTTGTTTGTGTCACGTTTTTCTCCTGTGACGCTATTTCGTAGCTGACGCGGCTACCGGAATCCAGCTTACACGCCTCCTACCAAATAGGGCACGCATGGTTGTGGAAACACAAATGGGATCAGGCTTTACCGAATCAAACCGTACCAAACTGTACCGATCCGTACCGATCCATACCGGACTGAGGTGTGGAAATGGGGTTTTACAAGAAGGGATAAGACTATACGGCACAAGTTCACATACAAGTGTTCACTTCTTAAAAGGAGTCAGTTAGCCTATCTCTGTACTGTTATACAACGGCTATGGCTAAGAGGAAAAGGATGGTGATGGTGATGAAGCTAGGAAGATAAAAATATAGAGTGGCAGAGCAAGAGGCAGAGTGTACATCCCTGCAGATATCATTCATATATTCAAAAAGGTTTTACTGCGATCTATAGTGTTCACCAGTTTAAATACTCCTACATAAAACAGCGATTTGTTGTGTATGGACATCTTGAAATATATCGACAAAGGCTTTGTGCAACCCATTAATAGCATAGAGATTTCTTTCTGTGTAATCCAATACTGTTAAGAGCAGGTGTAGGCTAAAACAGTAGATTGAACTATATAATAAACCTGAACTAAAATGTATTTCCTTTATAATCGAGTCAATATGAGGCTTGAAATACAGTTGAGAGTTAACACAGACATGAGTTCCATAATGCTAGTTTATCGAGCATTTTCTCTTTTTTAAAGTAGAACTGGCAACTTTTATCTTTATTAGACAGGACAACTGAAGAAAGACATGAAATGTTGGGATGTAGAGGATGACATACAGCAAAGGACGAAGGTTGGATTGGAACCCACAACCGCTGCGATTAGGACTATAGCCTTCATACATTGATTGCAAATCAGAACCAGTAGGCTATCAGCATCCCGACCATTTACTCTTAAGGTCACATATTATGCAAAATCTTCTTCACCATGTTTCTCTGACACTAATATGTATCTCCATTCACTCTACAAACCCTCCTATGACAGGAAAAGTCCATCTTCTCCATCTTCTGCCTGCTCCACTTTTCAGAAAATGTGTCCTCCAATAGGCCGTTTGGAGATTTTACCTTCATGACATCACGAAGGGCAGTAGCCCCTCCCCCAGCTGGGTGTTGGTTCTCCCCTGTGAGTCTGAGCTCTCACCGTAAACAATAAGACATGGAGGGAGAAAGACCAAGACACCTGAGCCCTTTCAGAGAGGGGGCGTGGTCAAACACTGCTCATTTACATATTTAAAGCTACAGACACAGAAACAGCCTGTTCTGAGCAGGGCTGAAATAGAGGGGTTTATAGACATGATCAAATACAGCATCAGAGGGAATTTACAACAACACACTTCACACACATGACTTGAGGAGCTCTGAGACTTAAAAAGGAGAATATGCGACCTTTAAGACACTTTGTCAAAGAATGAATTTCAATGCCTTTAGACATATTACATAAAAATTGGAATGGCTCTGACACTTAAATTATAATTGAGCAATCAAAAAGTTAAAGACTTACCCAAAAGCCCAGCCATACTTTGTTTTATGTGTCAGTAAACAAAAGCACTAATGGTGAACATGGGGAACATTAAACCAAAACAAACTGCCGTTTGGTCACATCACCGCTATTCTCGAGCCTTTCTCACTCTTCTAGTGGCAAACCTGCAATAGCCCTTCACTTGAGTTAGCATGAAACAGTTAAGCACAAGTGGAAGACAACATTTTCCTTTGCTCGAGCTGTAATCAGCTGTGGCTTGCATTGTGCTCGCAGGCTAATGTTAGCACACTTTAGTTAGCTTAAAGCTTCACATTGCATGTACATTAACACAGGATGAGCATGATCTATAAATGCTTACATGACTTTTAAATGTGTTTGTTCTTCTTCTCTCTAGTCCTTAAAACAGCTGTTATACACAAGGGGAGCAACCAGCCATCCCGTCCATGTAAACACAGCTCTGACAACAACACAGCCAGCGGGACTCAAACTTCTCCCTCTTTGTAGACCGGTTATAGCCAGGATCAGGACTCAGAGACACATTTACACAGGATATACTAGATTTCATATATATGGATGTTTAAAATGTTGAACATTCTTACTTTAAAGGCACAACACAAATATGAATGTGTGTTAAAAAGGAATTTCATGTGTATGGACCAATGTAAAAAAGATTGTGATCAAATAAACGTTTAAAAAGGCCTTAAAAGGTTATTCTCCAGAGTTTGATTGTAGGTTAATGGTCTTCCTTTGTTAGAGGAGACACCTGCTTTCTAACACTGTAAATGTTGCTTCTCTTCCAAAACTGATCATGACATTTAATAACATAGCTGTGTGTCAAACTTAATATGAATAACCAAGACTGATGCAGTAAATGGTATTGATGTAGTTCAAACATGTTATGTCATTTTTACATACATCATTTTAAATAGTAATCCTGGAAGAAATGTTTTCACATTCGCCATATTTTCACAAACAAATAGACAAAACGTATTTATTGTATCACTCCAGCAGAGCGCTTCAGCCGCAGCTGCAAGACTGGCTGAAATGTCTTTAGCTTTATCTTTTTGGGTTAAATTGCCCATTTATAAAGAAGTTCTACTCCTTCAAACAGACATCCCCCTGTCAGCTTAAAACAAGGAATGTAGGGATTTCCCTTTATTTCGTTGCTATGGAAACACAGCTCCTCTATTCAAGTGTTGAGATGAAATGTGTCATGCCACTTTTCAACAGTTAACCCTGACTGACTGCATAAGCGCCCACACTGCCAGAGAATTAAGCTGGCCAATAGCAGTTTCAATGAGCTGTTTTATTTGCATAAATGGGTCACGTGACTTCTATTTTGCAAAGTGGGAATACTTCCTGTTTCCCTCAGAACAGGTTTGAGCTGTGGCTGAGGAGGGGGGGAAAGCAGGTCCAAGAAAAAGGAAGGTGTGGGAGTACAGTGAGTACAGTTTTGTTTGTCTTAGCATGGATTTACAAGAGAGAACATGGAGACTTCTGAGTCTGATTGGATTTGTTGCTTGGGAAGGAATACCTGGCATACCTGTAGGTCTGACCTTTGATCTAGTTCACCGCGTTCATGTTGTTATGTTACAGTGTAAACCAGCTCTAGAGTTACACACCCAGTCAGCGAGGAAGACGAGTAAATACTCTTTAGATCAGTTAATACCTTCATTTTAAAGACATGTGGTTTTTTTTTCTGAGATCATTTTAGCTTTGTTGTGAAAAGTCTGCCAGCGGTACTTATGTCTCTTTAAGTTGTCATGTTCTATAAAATGCTTTCATTTTCACCTCACCAGAGACGGCAGAGACGTCTCCCTGGTGACGAAGATGGACTCTTTTAAAGGTAGGAAAACAAAAGGGTGTCAGACTCACCGAAGTATAAATCAAAGCGACTTTCAGAGTGAAGCTCAAACCTGTTTCTCCGTCATTTTCAGGACCCTGTCCTCACATGAGCGTTCCCGTCGAGATGGATGAGAGCATGACTCCGTCAAGTCTGGATTTAGCTTTGGCTCCTTCTTGCAAACAGTGCAGTGAGGACGCAGAGACCCCAAACAGGCCCCAGGAACATGTCTGTGAGGGAAACAATGCTGCAGCTCATAATGTAAGGCTGTGGAGACCACCGGAGAGCCAGTACCAGCCACGCTTCATTCCCCCTCAACACTCAGGACAGGTGAACTTGCCCCGCCCTGCTGAGATGTGGCCTCGTGGTCTCGGAGAGCAGGACCTCATGGTCAACCACAGCAGAGGCTTAGCACAGCCTTCAATCTGGCCTCAGGTTCACTCTGTGGGGGAGGCAGTAAGCTTGGAGCCCCCCCTCTCGCTCATCTCCGACACAAACAACCCGCACTACGTCCCATTACGGCACCCTACTGCGGGAAAGCCCGGTGAGTATCACACTATCATGAGGAAGAGTCTGCTTATTGTGAATATTAGGAGTATAGATGAAACACATGAGCAGAGAGTTTAATCTGACCACATTCATTGATCTATCAGTGGATTGCTACGAGATAAAAACACATGTCAGGGGTTTAAACCGCCACTGAGACCCAAACAAATTACCTCAGCATCATAAACCATAAATATTAACCAAGCAGCAACCTCCAGTCTTGAAAAATGAAGCCAATGCAGAGTGTAAGATCCTGCAGTGAGGCTGGCTGTGGGACACACACACACCACAGCCAAAAGAAACCTATTTTTTACAAATAGGTTTGAACAGTTATTCTTATTCATAATGGGAACACACTGTGTTGGGGGTTAATTATTTGATTTTTATTTATTTTGACGTGTTGACAGTAAGCTTAAAACTCGACTCACCTCCAGCTCTCAGCCTGCCGCTAGATTGACTCAATGTTAGGCTGAGACAGGATATCCAGCATGGAGGCTGCTGCCAATGAGCCTCCGGAGCCCCCTGCTGTCACAGATCTGACGTCACTCAGGCTTCATCCATTAATATTTACTGTCTGTGCTAACATGTCATGATAAACTGGCTGTTACAACCCAAATGAATAAAAAAGGCTCAAATCACTGAGACAGAAGACAACCAAATGAGACAAGAAACCAACTAGTGCCGAGCAAACCACGTAATGAGTCCATCAGTCTCTTCACCTCCCCCTAAAACTACCTGAGCACAAAAGATTCACAAAAGAAACACATCTTTAAAAAAGGACTGCCAGTGATCTCCAGCCCAAACTAAAACCAGAAAACAAAAACTCCTGAGCACATCGCTGCCCAGAGGGTCTAGATACCCTGGTTCTGGCCTTCAGAGCCCTACATGGTCAGGCTCTCTCTTACCTTAGTGAGCTGAACCTGATGAAGGTCCCTCGAGCTCATTTTCACACTAGAGGTGACCGGTCGTTCCAGGTCGTTGCTCCGAGCCTCTGGAATGAACTTCCATCATCCTTGCGCTCAATTGATTCAGTTGACACTTTCAAGAGTCAACTGAAGACGTTTTTATTTGTCCAGGCTTTTAATTAGTCTCTTTTAGGGCTGCTATGATCTTTGTGCTGTCTGTATATTGCTTGTGATGTTTTTAAACCCTGTTTGTGAAGCACTTTGTGGCCCCTGCCTGCGAAAAGTGCTATATAAATACATTTTACTTTTACTTTTACTAAAAAAGTACAATCAAATAAAAAAAGTACAATAAAAAGAAGTAAGATTGTTGATTCCATATACAATCAAAAGCAGGGACTGAACATAAGAAATGGATGTGGCCATTGTGCTGAAAGTTAGCCAGTCAGTTTGTTGACTGCTACATTCCTGTTCTTATTTTATGCATGTGTTTAATCCACACTAAGTTCTCCCTGTTGGCGAGTAGTTGGGTCACATTGTCTTAATGAGCTGCTCACCCTAAAATAGTTTCATTTGTGCGTGTCTCAATGGAGACTTTTAGAGTCCCAAGACAGTTATGTAATAGCTTGTGTCATTAGTTGTGGGCTATAATTAGTAGTTTGGGGACATTAATTGACATATTTAACCAATATTACATTTTCTACACTCGCTACAGTTACCTGCAGCACACACAAGTCTACTGATATCCAGTTTGGAGTTTAGAAACATCAATCTAACAGGACTACTTTTCAGGTGACTACCGGTACATTTAAAAATGGGACAGACAATGAAATCATGTGCCAGATGTACAACTTGATTCAGTTCATGAAGATTTCTGCAACATCTGTGAAAAATTACTTTGTAGAAGTCGCCTCCCCTGCTCTGTTAGGTATCATTCAGCTGCTGCTCGTTGTGTTTCCGTTGCGTCTGCACGACCTCATTACTGCAGGGCTGGAAACAGTCTGAACTGAGAATTTATATCTTTCTCCTCCGCGTCTCTCTGCAGGCCCAAATCCAATTCAGGGGAGGTGTGCGTGCTGCCCTCCAGCGAATCTGCCCCATCACAATTATAATGACTTCCATTATAGGCAAGGTTACCCAGCTGATGCACGCCAGCAGCCTCGACACCACCAACCGCCAGGGTATGATGACAAAGATTACTGCTATCATGTGATATTTTCAACATGTATTCACTTAGAACTTTATTTAAATTTTCTCCATAGGAATCCCCCGAATAATATGCAACCATTTAGACATGCTCCAAACTCCCCCCATGGATCTGTAGCTCACTGTGCAGCCCTGCCTAGGGACGTGGTGCACGAGGTCAGCGTGGATCGCTCCTTTAAGCCTGGTCCAGGTCCAGGTCCAGCCACCAGGGAGATCAAGATCAGCCTATCTGAGGAGAGCAGTAAGTCTACATGACGTCACTGCACGAGCTTCTCCACTCAGAGTTCTTCTCCAAACTTAAAAAAAAATCTTTGCCTGAAGTTTGAGGTCAAAGAGAAAGATATATGATGTTCGATGGCGGTTCCTGGTTTGCATCACCGTTGGACAGGAGCTTCTCTGTGTGGAGTTTGCATGTTTGTGTGGGTTCTCTCCGTGTACTCCAGCTTCCTCCCACAGTCCAAAGACATGCTCGATTCTTTGGTGACTCTGTATTTGTCCATAGAAGTGAATGTGTCTGTCTCTTTATGTCAGCCTGTGATTGGATGGTGAACAGTTCAGGGTGTAGCAACAGCTGGGATCAGCTCCCCCATGACCCCAAAAGGGGAAAGCTTTATAGATAATGGATGGATGGGATAAATACTAGTACACGTGTGGGCAGTAAGATGACCATGCAGCCTCTTTTGCAGCTGCTCTTATTCATTTAAAATTTTGCAACCTGTGTAAAAAATAGTTTTGTTATGAAAAAGGAAAAGAAGGTAACAGTACAGATAATGATCAGTTTATGACTTTCCATTGACAGGAAATGTTTTTATCACATATTCTGTGGACGTAGCAGAGGAAATCCTTCCCTTCGTTAAATTTCTGACCAATCAGGGCTTCAGACCCAAAGTAAGTCCTTCCATGTCTCCATCCATCTTCATTCTGCATGACTATAACACAAGCACTCACGCCAGGCCTTTCTCGGACTAGATCGACATCTTTGACGATCCCATTCAAAGGATGGACATCACCAAATGGATGGACAGATTTCTGAACGATGTGAGTCTGACTTTGAGAGTTTGAGCAGAGAATAAATCTGTTGGGGTTTTTTTACATGTGAAATCCTCTGTAAACCTGGTGGAGGGATTTTTTTTTTTTACAGAAATCGGTGCTCATAATCGTGGTGATCAGCCCCAGGTACAAGGAGGATGTGGAGGGGAACAGGGACGACGAGCACGGCCTACACACCAAGTACATCCACAATCAGGTTGGCTTTCACGCTCGACTGAAGAAACTTCTGTGTGAAACATCGCCCTCGTGTGGCCTCCCTCCTGCTGCACGCATTTAGGAACAAGAGAAGAGGAGATTCCTTCTGGGATCGTAAAATAGGGCACTTCCCTCACAGTCCGCCCTCTGTCCCCTCACTCACAGTCCCACAGTGTCAGTGTGTCACAGGTGCTGCAGCAGGCCAGCTGTGGGCCTGTGAGGCTGAAACACAGCAGTGATATAAAAGCAGCTGTTAACTTTCACATTATCGATTTACTGTGAACATGAAAACTTTTAAAGTTATTCAAGAAGAATGTTTCCTTCAGTTTGACCTTTAACCTTTTATATAAGTCGTATTGAGCCCCCATGAAGCCACACGTTGTTTCTTTGGAAAAAGAAGTTCACGTATCAGGAGGAGATGGTAGAGGAGTAACGCTCCTCGGAGAGTCAGGAGGTCGGTCTTCTGACTTTTCAGAAAGTCAGGTCAGAAAGTCCTGATGTTGTAACAACAAACAGTGTGGGTGCTATGAAAGAAGATGTGTTTCTCTGTTATGAGTTATATTTGGGCTAAAAGTTGATGTGCAGTAACAAAACACATTTTACCCCCCATGAGACGACAAATGCAACGGCAAGTCAAGCAACTCAATCCCATAATTTCTTTTCTGAGTTTCCAAGTTGTTGTTCAGAATTGTTTGACAAGATGTCACCAAATGAATCACGTTATGAGAAACACTATTGTGCTATTATCAAGGCAAGTACGATGAGCTCAGACACTTGACACTGGGGGGAGAAGGACAAACGTAGATTAATGGGGGGGTTGGTGAAAAACACCCCAAGTTGCTCCTGCTGCTTCGTCAGAGGCGTACGAATAGATGAGTTAATACTGATGGTTACATTACACTGCAGCCTCTACCATCAGTGTGTGAATGTGGTAACGTAAGAAACTGAGCCCATTTCTCTGCTGTAAGCTTTTTTAATTCGGCTGTCTGGTTTCTTATTTGAGTTAATTGAGTAGTGTTAGGTAATCCTACGATGGTCGACAGGTGCAAATTACATGAATTACAAAAACGCAGAAAATTCTGAAACACTGCAAATTGAAACTAGCTAGCTAGCTAACCCTAACCCTCTAGGCCTGGAGCACGCCTGTTGATATGGCTGGATTTGCAGCATTTTTCTATTAGAAGTTTGTTTATATTTTACTTTGTGTCGTCAATCTATTTTAGATCACTTGACTTTTAGCAGCTTGTTTGTTTCACTTGCAGCGTGTTTTAGCCGTTGCTTTTGTTTGAGCATTTGCTCCTGAATTTGCAGATAGTATCTGAATTCGCTGCACATTTTCCTGAACCTACATCTTTTAAGATTTTGCCAAACACTTTCACCTTTCCGGTCACCGTATTAACCAGGCTCTTGTTTACAAAGTTTGGCCAACCACACAAAGACAGACAACTAAAGAACTGCAGAGATTCTTACCTGTCAGTACTAAGTAGAGGCACTTTGTGTTCTTTGAATGAGTCCAATGAGCTCTGATCTTCTTCTTCTCTTGTTGAGCCAACAGATCCAAAATGAGTTCATCCGTCAGGGATGCCTGAACTTCAGACTGGTCCCTGTGTTGTTTCCAAATGCAACCAAGGTGAGTTCAAGAAATACACATTGAAGGGTTGTTTAAACAAATTATGAAAGTTTATTCTAGACCTGTTGAAATAACAAATTTTACAATGAATCTACTTGAAAGTGTCTGTGCTAGTTCTTTTTAGCTTTCTACTTCACTAGCAGCCTTAACTGACCTCGCTTTTATAAATGGAAACCACCTAAGGTAACTGAGGAAACACATTTCTGGTGTTTTAAAGGCACAATGTGGAAGATTGTGAATAAGATGAGAAACTGACCTTACTGTATCATCAGACATCTGTCCTCTCTTCAACAATGCAGCAGTCAGTATGTCCTCCTTCTAACTTTAGATTCTGCTCCTGAATGCTCTGGATTTGTTTGGACCAGAGAAGGTAGACAGTTTTAAGGCCCCCCCCACACGGCTGTTTTGGACGCCCCTCAGTTTGTCAGATATGAGAGCAGTTATCAGGTCAACAGGTGTTGCAGCGATGGAAGCGGGCAGTGGAACTGCTTCAGATAGAAGTGATTGTACCCGAGCTAAAAAACCTCTGCATGTTTAAAAATGGAGAGAGGTTAGAACACAGAAAGGTTTACAGAGTGATGCAGAGCTGGCTAAACACTGAAGCTACAGTGTCCACCACATGGTGACCTGTGTGAGCTTCCACTGTAGAGAGGAGGGGGAGACAGCTCTCTGTGATGTTTAGAATTTGGACTGCAATACCTGTTTTAACCACTGGGTGTCAGCGTTACATACTGCTCCTTAAAGATAGGCAGCACTGTACAGACAGGATCATAGACTGTAAATAATAAAAGTCTGATTGCGTAGAGGTCTTTGATAAAATCTCTCAACATCTAGGTCGACCTATCACCTCAGAAAAGGAAGCATCAATCGTGGTTTTAAGTCTTCTTACTTTTTAAAAGATGGTCCTATTCAGAGTAAAACAGAATAAAAGCAGGGTGTGCTTTAGGAGTTTGCCTTTGTCACATCCAACCAAACACTTCAAGTCACTTCTTTCTCCATAAAATCCAAGAACACCAACACAAAATGTGTCTGTGTTTCAGCAACATGTCCCAAACTGGCTGCAGAGCACCCGGATCTACCGCTGGCCTCGGGACACCACCGACCTGCTGCTGCGCCTGGTCAAGGAGGAGCGTTACATCATCCCGCAGCCGGGGCCCGACCTCACCCTCACTGTGCGTCCCCTCTGAGACAAACAGGACGAATGTACATGGAGTATCAATGTTCATATGACTGTTTCATATTCCTATCTGTGGGTTTATTAATCATTTATTATCTCAATCAAGGTGCTGAAAACCTTAATGGTGATTGTTATGATAATATGCACTCTTAACGCTTGGTTGCCATGGATACATCAAAGGACAAAGACAATGGCATGTTAGCAGCTGATCCATTAATGATGTCTTTCTAAATTATATACTTCTCAAGCAGAGGTTGTTGTTGTTGTTTTTTTACTAATTTCCACACTCCCAAAGAGAAGAAGTGGAGAGTTTAAAATGTTTCAGGTCGATGTTGACGATAAAAAGCCCCCCAAAAAATTTTTATATCCAGCAGTTGATGGAGACCTCAGTGGGGCTTGAAACTGACATTGTGTTTTTTTAATGCATGCAGAAAATAAAGGAGCATGTCTTGTGTTGGGAGTCTTTGTGCATCATATACTTTAGGTGACAGTCAAAGCAAGAAACCTGCAGCGTCTCCCTCTGTCTGCCGTCTGTTGTGCAGAAACATCATCTCTCTTCCGCTATCCTCAATAATCTTCATGAAGGAGCCTCGCTGTGATCTAAGATGAATGTTTACTTTCAACACAGCGTAAAAACCTTCTTCTCCTCTGCTGTTAAACCTGCCTTTTTAATTTCGGGGTCCAAATGGGTCAGGCTCTGAGTCTGGACCACCATGTGAACAGTTTGGTCTGCTCTTCCTTTTATCATCCTAGAAATACAGCTAATCCAAGCAGCATCCTCTGGTCTTAAAAACTGAAGCCAATGCAGAGACCTGTTGTGTCCAGAGCTGAGCTGATTGTTCATCCTTCATGATTGTCTCTGTTTACGTGTCTTAGTGACACTTCTGTGAACTGCTGACAAGTCTAAAATGCTGCTGCTGACTACATTATCAGAGGTGTTGCTTGTCAACAGGCAAGACTGGAAACTGCTTGGGACCCCAGGCCAGATGGGGGCCCCCAGAGACTGACAAACTTTAAACAAAAGCACGACCTCAAAATGTGCAACAACAGTAGGGAAACCGTCTAATCGAGCCCCATTTAACACTACTCACTCTCAATGCCCTGCTGAGCATTGCAGCATTATTCTGTGTTATTCTGTTCAGACTTGACTTTGTTTGATCCGCCTGTGTTTGATTTATGTACCTGTGTGTGTTTGTAATGTCTCTGCTCAAATCTTTATTAAAAGAAGCACTTTGTGTCGTCTGTTCTTGAAAGGTGCTTTGTAAATACACTTCACTTACTGTGTTTGGATGTCTGGGGTCCCCAGAGTTTTGTGGAGTCAAAGTGGGATCACGAGCCGCTGTAGAGCGAACATCTCTGAGTTGTTCGTGAGGTCTGTGATTGACCAATAGGGGGCAGCAAGTCCCAAATAATAACCACACTCCCAAGCTTTTCTCAAGCACATTCATCACTTCTATTTCACTTCATCATGTCATTGTGTTTTTAAGCTCTGTTTTCATACTTCATAACCAAATCCAGTGTTTCAGCAAAGGGTCTAACAGAGGCACGTTTCCCTCATCTCTATAAAACACACACTGTGATTCTAAAAAGAGGCCTTTATGAAGCACATGAGCGTGTGACTGTGATAGAGGCACAGGAAGCCTTACAACGGGAACACGTCGTCCGTATGTTGAACACAAACCCCCTGATAAGCCACAGCTTTAATCCCTGAAATGCATCACTCGTGCCCCGTCAGTGAGCACAGACTGGTTTAATGTTGTCCGCCTGTTTACCAAACCTGACAGCTAAATGATTTGCTGACATCAGAGGGGACGTGTGGCGAGGTCCAGACTCTTATCAGCTTCTGCATGACGGTGCTGTGTGCAAACACCGGTGCCACCAGAACCAATAAATCCTCTGTTTGTTATTGTTCCTGGACGTGCCACTCCACTCTGCCTTATCAGGTGAGTCACAGAAAGCAGACGCAATATTTCACCCAAAAGGCTGCTTGTACGATACACGCCTCACACCTGGCTTCATTCTTTCTGTTTCTCCATCACAACTAGTGTTTTCAGTCCTGCTAAAGGAGCCTGTTGGGATCTGAACAAGATTCATGATTAATGAGGAGTGCTCTTCTTTAAGCATGTCCTGCTTATTTTTACTGTCATTTATTTTCACAGTTGACCTGCAGAGTCGAATGGAGCACACTGACATGAGCAGGGTTTGTTTTTTAAATCAGGATCTGATTGCACAAAGGAGGCATCACCTTTCCCCCCAAACAAATAAACTTAGTTATCACAACTAGGAAAAACTTGTTTTAAAGTCAAGCCCAGAAATATACGTTGTCTTCTCAATGCTTCAAACACATGACAATTAGATTGGAAGCATGTGCAGCCCTGTGTTTTAGAACAGTCAGAAAAGCTGCTGGTCCAAAACTCTCCCTCTGACAGTCTTATGAAATCATTTGTTTGTAAAAACAGGTGTGATTGTTGCTCTCCTGCAGAATAAGCCTGTCTGTGACTCTTAGAGCAGCGCGAGACCCATGTTTATTCAAGTCAAATATTTCTCCTAATAAAGTTCCAGTTTTTTTTCAACACATATATAGGATAGGCACCTCTCATCACCCTGGAAGAATGAGACCAAATCTTTAAAGTCTTTCTGAAAGGGAACTCAAAAAACACTTTCATCCTGACTTGTCAGTATACTAAGAAATTATAGCTTGACTGATTAACACGGAAGAAAAAATAATTTATATCCACATCACTATAGGTGCAGAGGGAGGAGGAAGGAAGAGAACATAGGCCTGCACACTTCTTCAGATGCTACGCAGAGTTTTAACTTCATCACAAGGTTTCAGCCTGAGGTCTTCTTCAGGTGAGCATTTTAAACACAGCAGCATCTGTTGGACCTTTCCACCTGGGGTTTTGACTTCCTGTGGTTCAGGATCCAGACGACACACTCTTGTTCTCTGCGTGCTGTTAGTTTTGACTGGCTCTGGTGTAGGATTGTTGATGTCTGGATTTAATTTTTACGGTGACAGTCCTTCTTTGATTCAGCTCCACCCTCGTCATCAGTGAGAGGAAAACACCCTTACATGAGTATTGAATGGTTCTTTCACCATCACAGTTTTCCCACTGAGGCTGCCACACAGAAAAAAAAACGCATTCAGCACTTAAAATAAAAGCTTCTCTATTAAATTTGGCGTGTATCATATTTCTGGAGAAGTTGAAGTTAAGTGTGTCCCTCATATGCGCTCTCAGACCTCAGGCCCGCTGCTGGCAAACCAAGCAGACGTCTGCTGATTGGTTCATTAAGAAGGCCAGGCTCTCACTCAAGGTCAGCACACTCTCCACACACTGAGCTCCCCTCTCCATCGAGAAGGAAAATGCTAATGAGAGATTTTTCATCATCCCGGGACTCGTTGAGTGCGATGTCCCCGGCATGAACCGGGCACAACCAGCTGTTTGGGAGGGTTACAGCCGGGGAGAGCACAAAGCTGTGAGCTCAGCAACATCGACCTCGGCTGCGAGTGTGCAGAGGCCATTACAGGAGTCTGAGAGGAATACTGAACAGCCCCGAGATGACTGGGAGGCTACCACACATCACACACAGCGCCAGCTCTGGGACTTTGGGGTTTCAGCTTTAAAAGATAGATAAGGAGTAATGAGAGTGAAATAATACTGATTTAAAAGATCAAATCAGACATGATGGGATGTAAAATAAATCTAGGACTCTGCACAGACATGAGCACGCAGATGAACTCGAGCAAATAAAACATCTTTTGTTCACTCTTCATCTTTGGTGAAACTTTTAGCATACCTGCACAGTCGTTCGTCTTCTGCTCTGGGTGCCCTTGAATTGACCCCCGGGGACAAATAAAGTTTTTTACAGTTAATTTGAATTGAATTGAAATAACTTTTCATCTGCTGATGTGACACTCCTGTGACACTCTGCTACATGTGATGGTCCACGGACATGAGCTTGTCCTACTCAAAGCACTGCTACACATTCACTCTCTCTCTTTCTGTCTTTCTCTCTCATTCCATCCTCTCTCTCTCTCTCACTCTCTCTCTCTTTCTTTCTGTCTCTCTCTTTCCATCCTCTCTCTCTCTCATCCTCTCTCACTCTCTCTCTCTTTCTCTGTCTCTCTCTCATTCCATCCTCTCTCTCTCTCATCCTCTCTCACTCTCTCTCTCTTTCTCTGTCTCTCTCTCATTCCATCCTCTCTCTCTCTTTCTCTCTCTCATTCCATCCTCTCACTCTCTCTCTCTCTTTCTCTGTCTCTCTCTCATTCCATCCTCTCACTCTCTCTTTCTCTGTCTCTCTCTCATTCCATCCTCTCACTCTCTCTCTCTCTTTCTCTGTCTCTCTCTCATTCCAGCCTCTCTCTCTCTCTCTCTCTCTCTCTCTCTCATTGAAACATTGAAAAAAATCAAATATTACCCCTACCCTTAATTACATTACAATTAAATGTTTGTATCCCTAATGTTTTCAATGGTTTTACATAGATATCTGGTTTATGTTCATGTTCACCCTCTTTTCCTCCGACAGGCTCCCAGTGTACTTTAAGTTAAGCCCACAGTCAGCCATTAGCAAAGTGAACCTGTGGTAGAGTGGTGTTTCCCAGCTCTCTGGTCTGTGTCTGGGCTTGTTTCATGTTATCAAATGAGTTGACATATCGTCAAGTGTTTTCATGATCTCCCACAATACTGTTTCCTGTTTTCTTCTCAGTGCGCGTTTAGTTACAAAGTAAAAGTCCACCTGCAGGACTGAAAGGCCACAGCATTAAATGTGTTTCCTTTTAAATAATCACTACTTTTATGTATTTGATTTGGCTGCTATCACGATTTAACAAACAATAAGTAACACCATTGTGTAGGACCCACCTCCCCCCATTATAAAAATGGAATTTAAAAGGGCCTATTTTCTTTAAAGCATGTTTTACAATATGTGAATAAAACTGGTGTACTCGAGCAAGGTATGAGCCTGCATGCTCACAGTGCAGGTTTATATTGATATGTTTGGCATCTGTAGCTAAATGGCAGAGTCGGTTGTCTCTCAACCGGAAGATTGAGGGTTTGATCCCCAGCTCCTGTAGCCACATGTCCGACGTGTCCTTTGGCAAGACACTTAGCACCAAGCTTCTCCCGCTGTTTAGGTATGAATGAGATTAGTTACTTTACACAGCAGCCTCTACCAGCAGTGTATCAAGTTTGTCCTGCGGTTTTAAAGAGCTTTGAGTGGCAGAAGACGGGAAAAAAACTACACAAGCTCAAGTCCATTGACCGTAAAAAGACAGACAGATCGTTAAAAAGCTCTCAGTCTAGTTTAATGGACACTTGTGAAACTGAGTGCCAGTGTGAACCAACCAAAACTGTATTTGTGCCATTTAGACTCTGTGCAGGATATATATATATATGTATATATATATACACACACATATATATACATATATATACATATATATACATATATGTATATATGTATGTATGTATATGTATGTATGTATATATATATACATACATATATATATATACATATAGTATAGTATAGTAACAAATCCCATTCATACCTAAACATATCAATATGAACCTGCACTGCATGACTTGCAGGCTCATACCATGTCCACCAGAATAAAAATACAAGTTGATTTAACCACAATGCTGAAGACTCTGACAAGACAAATAGCCAATCATAGTCAGGATATTATGAGATAATAATACACTATATAAATAATATATATAATATAAATTAGAAAAAATAAAAATAAACAAAAGAAAAGAAACAACAACAGCTGACGATTCTAACAACAATATGGAATACCATCAATTTACTCTATTAATTTCTGTTGTTGATTTCCCAAAAATGTACATTTAAGCCCTCTTTTAAATATCCTCAAATTAATTTAGTTTTTTTGTTTAGATGATCGTCCAGGTCATTTCATATATTAAACACATCTACTTTTTTTTATTAGTTCTTACCTTATGTCTTTTAAATTATTAGGTTACTGGGGCAACAAGCCATCTGATTTATCGGTTGGCGGGTTTAATGTTAAGAATTAATGTGCTGCATGTCCATTTGTGTACGACAGCATGGGGCCTTTATTCTGAAATGTAACCGGAAGTGGTTCTGTTCTTCACGGGAGTTTGCCTGCCACCGTCGGTTAGCCGCCGAGAGGCTAACAAACAGCCTGTTATGGAAGAAGGAGCTCAGCCGAGGTGGCTGCAGGACTTAACGGGACTGGCTCGGACTAGTCCTGGTTCTGAGGCGTGATTTGGAAAGAGTACGCTACAAAACCGGAAGTCTATAGGGAACGTCTTCTGGCGGAAAAACAAAAACCAGCAAAGAGGAGAGAAATCCCGGGACAGCCTCGGTTATAAGAACAACATGTATCCGACGGCAGCGAGGCGTCCCAGAGTCTCCCGCCGCCGTCGACCGTAGCTTCCCCGGCCGCAGCTGAGGAGCGACCGCGGCGGAGGACCTTTGTTCGCGCCCGGGGCTTGACGCGGTGTTACCGACGTGACAGCTCCACCCTCGGATAGAATCCACCACCCACCGAGGTCACACGGTCTTATGGACTCCTTACGGTAGTTTTTTGGCTTTTTTTCCCTAGACCTTTTTTTTTTGTTCTGGTGCCTTGCTGACCGACTCAGCAGTCATGTTTTCCGTGCGCATCGTCACCGCAGACTTCTATCTGGCCAGTCCCATCAAAGACCTGGACGTGTGCTACTCTGAATTCAGGGAGAGCGACGTGAAGAAAGTACCGGTGGTGCGGATATTTGGAGCAACACCCGCAGGTGAGACGACTCTTGTGTTTGTCTAGTGTCGGTGTTGTTGACGCTTTAATGGTGGCGCTGCTCCACGCGGCATGTGGACGCGGTGGCACGCGGCATGTGGAGGCGGTGGCTGCCGCTTGGGCTCAAACACCGTCCGCTCTTTATATTGTCCGGAGGAGGAAACATAACGGGTCCGGTCAGCGTGCAAAATGACAGGGGAGATGATTCAGGGTGATGTTGTTTCACCGCTGTCGCTTTGCATACACGCTGCAGTCGAGCAGCGGTGGGAGTCCTGCTCTCCCCCCTCCTCCTCTGCTGCCTCACACGGCTCTGGGCTTTGTTTTCTCCCCCTGCTCCACCGTGGCATGGTGGAGGCACTTCAGGCTTTAGAGCTTGACTTGTGCTTAAGCCTGCCACATGTGGCATTCAGGGACAGCCTGCACACTCCCCATAAGGTGGATTATATTGTGTTGATTGCAACCTGTGGAGTGTGGACAGGACAGGAGTACAACATGCAGCCTCCTCCCTGTTACATCCTCTCTGTTTTTATCTAAACTAACAGACTCTAGCAGAAGACGTGCATTGAACCATTGTGGTGAAATATCCACTGCAGCAATAATAATAATGGCAGCTGAGGAAAATGACATGTGAAGAGCAGAGAGGGAGACAAAGAGGGGGAACATTGGGATTCAGTCAGAGCCCTCTGGTGTCATTCATCTGATCTACAGCAGTCTGAAAGGGCACGAGCCACAGTGACAGTACATTAATATGCAGCGTGTAACAATGATGGAGAGCTGATCAATGACAGTGAGATGGTGAAAGGAATATTGATGTGGTGTGAAAACATGATGCATTGTGAAAGGAGGACTGAGCTTCCCCCGTGTAGGTTTGTTGTTTCTTTAAGATCTGCCACATGCCCGGCTCTCTGGGGAACCCACCAGCCGACCACTCTGAGTACCTTTAATCCCATCACCACAAACAATGGAATCATTTCCTGCACAGCAGCTCAGCATTATTACCCCGGCTAAATCCTCCTCCTCCTCCTCCGGCTGCTGCTGCTGCTGCTGCTGCGCCCTCTCTCCAACACGCTCGACAGGTGAAGACACCATGGAAGTACAGTGACTGTGTATTTTTAGCAGGGGTGAGTCCCCTGGGGGGTTGGTGTGTGTGTGTGTGTGTGTGTGTGTGTGTGTGTGTGTGTGGTAAAAAGGGAGCTAAATGCGTTCCTCAGACTGTTGCATTGAGTCACAGAGGGTGTCGAGCTTTCATTTGGTTCTGACATAAACTGCACGTAAGCGTTTGGGTGCACTGATGTAAAGGCGACACACACAAACACACACACACACACACACACACACACACAGACTGCAGCAGAGGCGCTTGTCACAGATTTAAACCCAGTCACCACTGTGCACGCTTCTGTCAACAAACGATGATTTGTACGTTTCGCTCGGGTTGCTCGATCGCCGTGATTCTGACGGCGCTCAGGATTATTCAGCACGATAGGCACGATTATTCAGTGAAAGACATGAGGAGGAGGAGGAGGTGGGTGGGTGGAGCGACGCAGGTAAACGGATCAGAGTGACACAGTGAAAGGTGAGAGCATTTACGTGGTCAACAAAGACGGGAAGCTCCCGGGAGGGCGGCTCCAGGAGATCCAGGACCGGCGTTGGAGCCTTTAAAGCTCGGTCCTGACACCAGCGGTCATAAATGTGGCTTTAGAGACGCTCACCCTGCGGTCATGACGGAGCTGGCCGCTCTGCAGAGTTCCTCCCGCTCGGTTCATGTTGGATCACGTGTGGCGGAGTCGGAGCCAGCTCTGCGTTTCCACAAATAAAATGACATCAGCATCTGGAAGACATTGAAGCAGAGAAGTATTTCTTTCTTTTCTCTGTTTCTCTGAGCTCAGCAGCAGACTGAGCCGAGTGTTTCCCGTTGCCTTGTAGTCACGCTTCCTGCTGCAGGGACGAGTTGATGAGCACTTTAGTTTTAATGTGACTCAGATTTGGATCTCATCAGAGCGTTGACCCGGCTGTTAGCGGTCAGCAGAGCCTGAGCAGCATGTGGCCATGCCTACAACCCCAGGCCTTGGATTCCCTGTCCTTCCCTGACCCCCCCCCCCCCCCCCCCCCCCCCCCCCCAAGTCAGCTCTGTGTAACTCGATGCCACGCTTCCTGCTTCTTTTTCCCTCTGCTCTCTTTGTTAGCATGTGGTGGCTGGCCTGCCCGTGTTGCATGCATACTGTACATGGAGTGAGTGGAAGGGGAGAGGATGATGTGCAGGTCTTTGATCGGTGTGAATCTTCCTCTTTGTCAGGGACGGTCTTAGCTGACTCGAACTGAAGTTTAGATTCCATCAGACCTGCTCGGAAGTAAGAAAAAAAAAAAGAGACAACAGTCAGTGTGTTGCAAAATGTTTTAAAAATTGTCACCAAACACTTGAATGTGTTTTACCACATGAGGCTAATGTTAGCATGTCAGCAGCCTTCAGTCCTCCCTGCAGCTTAGCCCCGTTTCCACCGAGCGGTCCGGCTCGGTTCGACTCGGTACGGCGTGCATTTTGCGGCGTTTCCATAGAATTATCCCGGGAAAGATTTCCAAATAACTGATCCGTATCGTCCTACTTTTTGGTACCCTTCCGTTGGGGTGCCGAGAATATCGAGCCGTCATCCGGCTTACACGCTGGAACCACAAACGGCTGTACCAAACTGTACTGATCATCTTCATCACCTCACTGTTTGTGTGTCTGTGTTTAAATGTGGAGAGAACACTAAATACCTCTGACGGCCCAAATCAGCGTGACAGCCACAAAGCTCCATTGATCTCCACTTTTGGTGCTGAGAACCATGACCCAGATTCAGTGACAGGACCCCCCCCCCCCCCAACAGCAGGAGGCACACTGTTTGGTTCCTTGGACCTGTGCTCTCGTGTGAGAGGAAACGCATGACCAAATGACCTGAATGAGGGAAGAAGGGGGGGGTCCTCCTCTTCCTCCTGCCCCCTCTCAGGTTCAGCTCTTAATGCCATCTGAAGGAATCCCTCCAGGGTCCAGGAGCAGGATAATAGGCAGGTTCAGACGGACTCTGTGGCTCATTAGGCAGAAGGTCATTGTTCCTCGTTAACTGTTTCCTCCCCTCTCTCCTTGTCCGTAACGCCACTTCACTCATCGTCCCTCCAATCATGTCAGAATCAAGAGGAGGATCCAGTGTTTTCTTTACCCTCTGTGATCCTCATCAGTGTGCCCGCTCTTGTGACTGCTGAGGGTGCACCACAGTGGAACCTCTCAGACCCCAGTGATGTGACTGTGAGATCGCAGCAGGAGAATTCCCCTCGAGGGAGTGACGGGGTTTGACCACACGCCACCACCACCACCATCTCTGTGCACGTCAAGAAACAGCTTCCTGTTCCCCCTCCACACTTTATCTCACATGATGACTCTGAACAACACGTGGCATTGATTAAAACACATTCTCATGGCAGCTTCCTACGGCTGACTCTGTTGCTTCATCCGCCTTTTTGTTTTGATTTGTAGCCCCGCCCCCCCTTCAGTCTGAGGGATCTCCCACTTTGAGGTGGATGCAGACATATCCGAGGTGCCTGTCTGATAAACGGCTGAAGAGAGACTTTCAAACTGGTTTTGGACCACAGCTTGAGGTCCACATCTTGTCCTCTGTGGACGCAGGTCACCTGACCGCTCCAATGAACTCGGAGGCTGCAGCTTGTTCTGACGTGGAGCTTTTCCAGTGTGGGGAATGACAGAACAGATATGCCTACAGGCGACCGGTAAAGGAGCCGATTGTTGTCACTTTCTCACCCACTCACTTTGTTAGAGAACAAGCTAACGACGCCGCCAGCTGGCACAACTTTCTGGTAACATTTGTCTTGTGTACAGTCACACAAACAGGTGATTGATTTAAATGAAGATACACACTTGTCTTATATGAACATTTCAGCCAGGCTGTGTAGTGTTAGCTCTACTGCTGCTGCTAAATGGACTGGAGCTTTTTTCGAGTCAGTCATTCACGCGCTGCAGGCCCAGGCTGTTATGTAAAGTCCATTCATGCACGTTCACGGGCCGCTGACGCAGCGGGGGGACCAACTCGGGGTTAAGCGTCTTGACCGATGACGCGTCGGACATGTGGCTGCATGAGCTGGAGATCGAACCCGGTGACCTGAGGTCGACTCTGCTGCTGAGCTCCAGCTCCCCCAGGACACTTTTGGACACTTTACTGATACCTGCCCCCTTTGGGATGCTACGACGCACCATCATTCTATCCAAATGAGTCCTAACCAGTGCCTGTTCCACCTCTGCCTCCTTACCACAGCGTCACTGTCTATATGCTTCCTAAAGGTTGCAGCTCCATCCTGTAGTGTAAGAAGTCATAACTGGTGCTCATCACATGTTAAAGCAGAATCAGTCAGAGAGCTAAAACAAAGCGGCTGGCTGTGAGTCCTCTTTGTCTTGAAGAAGCTGAGAGAGCAGCAGCTGCCTCTGTGTCCTCTCTGCTGCAGTCAGTCTGATTGATGGCTGTAATAGCTCCCTTCAGCTCCTCAGTGGGCACCCGAAGGCGTCACTGTGGAGGGCACAGGCCTGACACTGCAGCAGTCCTTGTCCCCACAGCTGGATTCACACTCTGAGTCCACACATCTGTAGCTGTTAGATTTCTGATGTGAAAACCAACCTATGAATGACTTCCTATCTCTGCATCCTATCTCTGCATCCTATCTCTATCTCGACATCCTATCTCTGCATCCTATCTCTGCATCCTATCTCTGCATCTGCATCCTATCTCTGCATCCTATCTCTATCTCTACATCCTACCTCTGCATCCTATCTCTGCATCCTATCTCTATCTCTGCATCCTATCTCTGCATCCTACCTCTGCATCCTATCTCTGCATCCTATCTCTGCATCCTATCTCTGCATCCTATCTCTATCTCTACATCCTATCTCTGCATCCTATCTCTGCATCCTATCTCTATCTCTACATCCTACCTCTGCATCCTATCTCTGCATCCTATCTCTATCTCTGCATCCTATCTCTGCATCCTACCTCTTCATCCTACCTCTGCATCCTATCTCTACATCCTATCACTGCATCCTATCTCTGCATCCTATCTCTACATCCTATCTCTGCATCCCATCTCTGCATCCCATCTCTGCATCCTATCTCTGCATCCTACCTCTGCATCCTATCTCTATCTCTGCATCCTATCTCTGCATCCTACCTCTGCATCCTATCTCTGCATCCTACCTCTGCATCCTACCTCTGCATCCTACCTCTACATCCTATCTCTGCATCCTATCTCTATCTCTGCATCCTATCTCTGCATCTCATCTCCGCATCTCATCTCTGCATCCTATCTCTACATCCTACCTCTGCATCCCATCTCTGCATCCTATCTCTGCATCCTATCTCTGCATCCCATCTCTACATCCTATCTCTGCATCCCATCTCTGCATCCTACCTCTGCATCCTATCTCTGCATCCTACCTCTGCATCCTACCTCTGCATCCCATCTCTGCATCCTATCTCTACCTCTGCATCCTATCTCTGTATCCTATCTCTACATCCTACCTCTGCATCCTACCTCTGCTTCCTATCTCTGCATCCTATCTCTGCATCCTACCTCTGCATCCTATCTCTGCATCCTATCTCTGCATCCTACCTCTGCATTCTACCTCTGCATCCTACATCTGCATCCTACCTCTGCATCCCATCTCTGCATCCCATCTCTGCATCCCATCTCTGCATCCTATCTCTGCATCCTACCTCTGCATCCTACCTCTGCATCCTATCTCTGCATCCTATCTCTGCATCCTACCTCTGCATCCTACCTCTGCATCCTACCTCTGCATCCTACCTCTGCATCCTACATCTGAATCCTACCTCTGCATCCTATCTCTGCATCCTACCTCTGCATCCTACCTCTGCATCCCATCTCTGCATCCCATCTCTGCATCCCATCTCTGCATCCTACCTCTGCATCCTACCTCTGCATCCTATCTCTACATCCTATCTCTGCATCCTACCTCTGCATCCTACCTCTGCATCCTATCTCTACATCCTACCTCTGCATCCTATCTCTACATCCTACCTCTGCATCCTATCTCTGCATCCTATCTCTGCATCCTACCTCTGCATTCTACCTCTGCATCCTACATCTGCATCCTACCTCTGCATCCCATCTCTGCATCCCATCTCTGCATCCCATCTCTGCATCCTACCTCTGCATCCTACCTCTGCATCCTACCTCTGCATCCTATCTCTGCATCCTATCTCTGCATCCTACCTCTGCATCCTACCTCTGCATCCTACCTCTGCATCCTACATCTGCATCCTACCTCTGCATCCCATCTCTGCATCCCATCTCTGCATCCCATCTCTGCATCCTATCTCTGCATCCCATCTCTGCATCCTACCTCTGCATCCTACCTCTGCATCCTATCTCTACATCCTATCTCTGCATCCTACCTCTGCATCCTACCTCTACATCCTATCTCTACATCCTACCTCTGCATCCTATCTCTACATCCTATCTCTGCATCCTATCTCTGCATCCTATCTCTGCATCCTATCTCTACAGTAAAGGGAAAAAAATATCTGAAAAATCTGAGTTCACACACAACAATGTACTGAAACTAAAGCCCTCAAGAGTGGACGTTCTGGGTTCGAATCCGACCGTTAGCTCCTTTACTGCATGTCATTTCTCTCTCTCTAAAATAAAGGAATAAAAAGCCCCAAAATAAACCTAAAGAAACCCAGCATGCAGGGCGTGGCTTCTCCTCACATTCATAGTTTTTCTTTTCCTTCTTCTTTTCTTTTCCAGAGCTACAGACACTGCAGCCTGCTGTCCATTTTGTCTTTAAATGTGAATAGAGTAGCTGCTGCTCATGGCCTGAAGGAGAAGAAGAACTCTTGGAGTTGTTGTTTTTCTCGGGGAGCTAGCGATGAGGTCATGTGATTTAGTTTAATGCCCATTGGTGAGGGAGGAAGTATGGAGTCTTCAGACAGAGCTGTGTTTGATGTGAAGCCTGCTCCTGTGACGCTGGCTCTGTGTGGTCTCAGGGAGAGAGAGGCCTGTGCTGACACGTGTTGTCGGGTCATTTCAGGTCCTCCGCTCAGTGTCGGGCTCTTCCTCTCTCCTCCTCGACCATTGTCCCCTCGGCTTTGTCCACGCTGAGCGAGAGAGAGAGAGAGAGAGTGAGTGAGTCCCCTCAGGGCTGCAGGAGAGCTCTGCGGAGCTTCAAGGCAGATTAAGACCTTGTTTGGAAAGAATGAAAGAATTTGGCAGGACGATGGAAAGCTTGAATCGCTGCTGGAGAACTCTTTGAACCTGCCATGCTGTGCCATTCAGCGTGGATGTTAATGAGGCCCGGGAGTGTGTGTCTGTGTGTGTGCTCTTCTACACACACACACACACACACACACAGACAAACAAAGGGATGATGAGCCGCTGTGCCTCTTGTTACTTCAGGAATGCACCGACGCTGCAACAAGATAGCTGTGTTCTTGTGCGACATGTATCAGTATTTAGATTAGTCACATTTCAGATTCTGACCTGAAACAACACGATGGAGGCCGGACAGGTTGTTACTCCTTCAAACAGGAAGTACCAGCCTGGGTGGTTTTGACCCACACAGGTGCAGCCTTATTCTTTGCTCAAGGGGAACTCAACCCTCACCTTCCTGTCCGAGGTCTCGTTGACCCATCTGACACCCCGTCTGACATCATCCTGTAACAGCAGGTTAAAGGGGGGCGGCAGGAGCTCGGTCTGCAGAGGGGCCGGGTTGGTTAAAGTCCCGGTCTGGAGCAGGTCAGGTAGCTGGAGAGTTGCGTGTCAGGAGTCATGTGACGTTTTCAGTCTGCACCATAAGCTCGAGGGAAAGCGTGCGTTCTGAGTGTCTCACTGTACCAATAATAATAAAAAAAAAGAACACGTAAAGCGTAGAGCTCGAAGTAGGAAATGTACACAGCTGTAAGTTGATCATGTTCAGCAAATAAACGCCCCCTCACCTTGATCAGACCGGATCACTTTGTTTCCTGTCAGCTGCAGATCATGCTCGCTCTGACGCTCCGTCCACGTCACTGTTAAAGGCCAGCAGACATCCAAAGACTCTTTTCTGATCAATGTTTAATTTCACAGCAGTCAGTCTGGGAGCAGGATGATTAAAGAGGAGACGGAGGGGAGGACGGGGGGACAGGGGACATGTTCTGGAGACCTGGCTCTAAAAATAGCACGACATATCAGTACTTTTGTGTGAGAGTGTGTGTGTGTGTGTGTGTGAGACACACGGAGTCTAAATGCAGCCGAGCTTCAGTCGGTGACGTCTGTGTGTCTCTCGTTTCGAATGTTGAAGAAACATTTATCAGCTCTGACGTCAGACGATCTAAAATGTCTTCACCCTGGAGGAGTCCCGAGCTGCTCTGCTGTCTCTGCACTCACATCTCACCTGTCATCAACGTGCTGCTCTGCCTGCCTTCATGGCTTTCCCGTCGTTAGCTTGAGAGTGGAGGGAAACAGGAGGAGGAGGGGCAGAGCGCTCAGAAGAAGAGAGAGCTCGATGCACCAGCCGAGCCGTCGTCCCGCTCTTTGTGATGTGTGGCAGAGAGAGAGAGACACGCCGTGAATATCAAATTCAGTCTGAGCTGAGAGAAGGGGAAGAGTCGTAGGACTTGATCTGTCTCAACCCTTTCTCAGAATCAAAAACATTTGTTCTCTCTCGTCTCGCTCTCAACATCACACGTTGACCTTTGGTACCGTCCACCTGATGACATCACACGTTGACCTTTGGTACCGTCCACCTGATGACATCACACGTTGACCTTTGGTACCGTCCACCTGATGACATCACATGTTGACCTTTGTTACCTTTGAGCTGTTTAACGTCACTTTGTCACACTGAAACACTTCCTGTTTCTGCGCCTACTGCAGTTTGGCACCTTTCAGGAGCACTTATTGCTGATGTAGCGCTCTTTGATGTACTGTTTCCATGGCAACGGTAAACTTGTCGTCTCAGGGCGTCACAGCTGTAACTGATGACGGATATGACGGATTTCTCTCCCGTTGATCACTGTTATGTTTGAGGCGATGTAAGTACTCAATAATAACATATCACAAAGTTTGACTTTATTAAAATCATTTAGATATTTAAGTGTAAAAATGTGAACACACTTCTACAGATTGAACCTTTAAAAGAAGAACATGATATTTATTGATCCTGTAGATGGCGCCCTTGAGCACCCATATGAAACCAAAACATACTGAAGCGTCCGCTCTGCTCCGCCTCTAAACCCGTCACCACTCGCGTTCACGCACATCAAATGGAACGCGAGCTGCATTGTTGTCTTAGCGAGCTAACGTTCGCGCTCTTTAGTTAGCTCGTAGCCTTGATCTAAACACGCTTACATGACATCCACATAATCAGTGTATGTTCTTCTTCTTCTCTCTTGTCCTTAAATGAAACACATTTTATACTAAAGGGGAGGAGCCAGTCGGCCATGTAAACACAGCTCTGACAACAACACAGCCAGCTGGACTCCAGCTTCTCCTTCACTGTAGACAGTCAGGACTCAGGGACACATTGACAGAGGACATATCTGATTAATGATATATTTCTATGTAAATGTTGTACACTCTTTCTTTAAGGTCACTCTCTGTTTTCAACGCCATTTTGATGAACAACGCCGCGTTATGTGGAGAAACAAAGGATGTGAGTGATGAATGAACTGGCTGTGTTTCGACTCTTATGAAACAAAGGATGAGTATTAGAAACACAAGTGTGAGCTCTTCGGCGCCATCTGAGTCGAGTGACATCACGCCTCTGAAGAAGACGTTATGACTGCAGCTCTCTCAAACGTGTGTGTGTGTGAGTGTGAATAAGAATATCCCTGCATGTGTGTGGCGCTGCGTGCACCCCGAGCAGGGTTTTCCCTCTGCTGGTCACAGTCTCTGCCTCTCTCTCTTTCTCCTCTCCTGTTCTTCACATTCCTTTGTTTTCTTCCACATGCCGTTCCAGTGTCGAGGGTTTTCACTTTCTCTCCCTGAATCACATCAGCGCCCCCCCCCCCCCTCAGATTGTCCTGGACTCTCCTCCACAGGAGAGAGCTGCAGCATGAGAGCCTTGTTTGGCCTTTGGCCCTCGGCTCGTTGACGGCCCCTGGCCTTCCTTCCCTCCAGTCGTCCCCAGCAGCCTTTAAATCCCTCTGTGCCCTGCACAGCCACCTCTCCTTCTGACTCACTTGCATGCCTGAACACTGAGGCGGTGGCAGTCATTAGTGGGGCAAAGTGAAAATGACAGCTGCTTTAGAAGGAGCAGGTGGAGCGGCCTTGATTCAGTCCAGTCCCTTCAGCCGGATGCACATCTCAGACCGCCCATACAGAACTGTTTTACTTTTAATCTGACATCTCGTCTTTACGTTGTCATGGAGACGATTTCAGGGCACGTCTTCAAAGTGAAGGACCGGTGCGAGCTGAGAACATTTAAAGTGCTTTGAGATTTGGATCGGCGCCGTTCGTCAGTCCGACATCAGGATGACAGCAGCCTCTCCACATGGGGCGAGCAAACAGACAAAAACAGGT